>NC_041384.1:265665624-265673866 GCF_002162155.2 Triticum dicoccoides
GAGTTTGAAATCCCACACGCGCACTCTTTTTGCTTCAGTTTGGACAGAAAAAGAGCGGATCGATCAAATGGCCGGTCTCCCCAAATCATTCCCCCGCTGATTGATTTCCCATCGCTCTGTTCCTCCTCTAGGCCATATTCTCTTCATCTTCCTCACCAAACAAATTACTTAAGTAACGGAGCCTACCACTATCATAGTCTTCACACACAAGAATTAGTGCCCCCGCTCGAGAGTATTACTCAGGTAATCAGATTTCGCCCTCAGAAATCGAAGTGCTAGAGGTGAATCAGGTAGTGAGATTTTATCCTGGGAATTTTGCGTGCTAAAGGCGACGAGTTTGAAATCCCCACAGTCAGCGCACGTCGTCTGCTGATACTATGGGCACGTCTTAACCACCACTGTTGGACAGGGTGAATTAGGAGGCGAAAACCCAAAGCTCCAGCCGACGTTGTGGTGCCATCTCCAGCACATCCACGATCCATGTATCGCTTGCCTGCTGAATCACGGGCAAGCCCGTAATCTTATCAGTCCTTCAACGGGCGCCGAGGAGGTAATAAACACCTGATTATATCTCTAACCTTGTCGTGCCGTTAATTTTGCTACATGCATGTCTATTCCGCTCATACGAGTTACAGTGATGGGCAAAGTCTGGAGACCGGAGTTCCCTTCACGTGCTGCTAACTCCCTCATGAAATCTGCTTTATATCAGGTTGTTCCTTACTCTTATCTCCATTAATTCGTTCCTCCTGTATACTATCTTGCTACTTCACTGTCACGTTATCCCATACGATTTGCTGAATATTTTTTGCCATCCTAACTATGCCATATTTACATGTTGTTATTTATGTATTTATTGACAAATTGACCTATCTGATTTCCTACTTCACAACAACGAACTATAGATAGTTATGCTACATGGAAGGATGGAGTTCCATAATTCATTTTGACACGGACAACATGCATGGAACTACATCGGGTTGTCGAGCAATTATTGAGAACTGTATATTGTTTCCCTCGCTCTGTGGGACATCGTAGATAATTCATGTCTAAAAGTTTCCTTCAATTTTTCCAAGCGCATGTTGGCTACCCGGCGTGCCTCGGATTTACCAGGAGATTTTGCAACTTTTACCCATCAACGATCTTGATGGAAATATTAAGAGTAGATATGAAGAGTCTATTCTCCAAGTGTTCCCAATTGTTTGTCCCAATGTTTATTCTTCATTTCAATTTCTTCAAATATCAAGAATGGCGAGCATGACCTGGTAAGTAACAAATAGTTGTGTTTCAGTTCCTGCAAGCCCAAACTTCTGACCACATATTGTCATGGAAATCATAGATAACCGGCTGCATGGATCATCTAATTAATGTACATACATAACTCATTACATTGTTTGTTGACTAAAATTTCTAATTGTTGCTTTCGTTTAGAATAAAAGAGATATAATGATCCGTCTAGAAAAAATGTAGTGGTAGAATGTGCAGCTATAAGACTTTCACAAATAGTTCTCATGCCATAATTAACATTTCGTTTTTGTTTAAGATCTGCTAATGTACAATGCTGACTACCGAGCAATTTTAAGAGCTTTATGATTGTATGTTATTCATGATGCCTTTGGATGTTTGGAACATATATCGCACGACTACTAGGTTTTAGGTGTGCTTTACCTATAGTGTTGTATGGCTATAGTTATGGCTTATGTTCATATTTTTATTTTTCCAGTGGTTAAGAATTCAGCACAAGCCAATCAATTGTACTATAAAAACAAATTCAATGCCTTTTCAAGCCAACCTGGCAACGGAGGCTAGGAATATCTACATATAATGCTAAACATCTTTGTACAAAAATGTATTTGTTCAGTATTTGAAATGTGAATATCAATCTTCCAATAGATCTTATATTTCTTTCCATTTATCTGATGCTCGCTTTTCTTGGTCTGCTAAAATGTCTCGCAACAACGTGCGGGGTATCAGCTAGTAATTAATAATGGGTCATGTCGGTCGTCGGGCCTTACCTCGACGGATGATCACGCACACAGTGTGTCATGAACCAAACATGGCTTGTTTAGTCGTGTGACGGGTTGGGCACGCATGCTCGTGAGTCGCCCGTTTGGGCAGCTATAATGTGGACTGAGCTATGATGAATGTAACCGCATGAGATCGTTGTCGGGGTGAACGGGAGAGGGAGGGAGGACGAACCTTGCACCGGCGTCCATGAGTGTGTCGATGTATCCCTTAAAACTCTAAGCTCCCTTGACGGGAGAGCTCCTAGTTGATCGTGGGTTGTGGGCAGCATGGGTGGGCCCCGCCTATACATGTCTGCGCCATTGAGTTTGACTCTTGGGTCTACTCGCGTGTACTCGTGGCCCTTTAGGACGCCGCCTTTTTGCATGTGTCAGCGTCACTCTGCTTTTCTTGGGTTGGTGTGGATCTGCCTTCCCTGCGATTGGGTTCCGATCTTTTGTTCTCCTACACATTTGGGTGAGGGATTGAGGGGGTAGCAGCTCTGATTTCTCTTGGGAGAGTGGGTGTTGGCGTTCTTGGTCGGAGGGGCGGATCCAGCGCTGCTCGCTCCTTCTTCCCTACGTTGGCTGCTTTAGTGTTGCTTGGCTCGGAGGGAACTCGTGGCCTTTCTTGCCTTGTGGGGTTGCAGCATCTACCTAATCCCTCTTCTCCATGCTTGAAGTTTTGTTGTTCTTGCTATTCTCTATCAGTGTTGGTCAGATCTATGTTGTCTTTTGGTGCGGGTCGGTGGGTTGTATCTTTCCGGATGCTTTGTGCATGCTGGGGCGGGTCGCACTACCAGTCTACGTGTTTGATGTGGCCAATGTGTGCCAATTTTTTGTTAGTATTTCTCTTCTTCTTTTTTCATGTCTGGGTTTGTGTCTGGGCACTGACATGCGGACATTTAGATTGGTAGGGCCACAAGTTTTTTGTTATTATGCTGAGCAAATTGGTCATTTCGGGAGTGTTTTTAGGGGTTAGCCATTAGATGATTATAGGGGGGCTTCAACCTCATTCCAAAGGGTGATGTGTGAGTTCATCATTATAGTGTGTTATTTGCTGCTATACTTCATACCATTGTTTTTCTTTGCAGGGATATGGTATTCACAGCCTTATTCCAAAGTGTCCGATAGCAAGGTTCCAATCACTGCTGCAAGAGGGGAAAGTGTATTATGTGCAGTATGTGGAAGTACCTTTGGTGATCAGCCCGTATAGGACACGGCTTGGACTAATGTCACAAAGGTGGATCATGTGTGGGTTACTTCCATTGTACGTGTATATAGGCTTCGCTTTACGAATGACATAGTGGAGACAGTGACAGACAAGACTTGCCTCGCCAGTAAACATGGCCCATTTGTTGTCTTTGTTTCTCTTACTATTTGTTATTGCTTGTGCTTATTTTTATGGTTTTGTTTATTGCATGGTTTTTTGTAGGCTTCATAGGATGTATCAATGGAGTCTCAACTCTAATATGGCTAGACATTAAAGGCAGGAATACTTCTGAGAGGAATCATTGGATAACAGATGGAAGGTGTGGCCTTCTCCTTCTCTTTGAGGTGGATGTTGTCTGTGGTGTTAGTATTTATATCGGTATGTGTTCATACATGTTTGTTGGCTCATGAATGTGTTGTGATCATGATATGATTCATTGGCGTTCGATTTAGTGTGTTTGCTCAGATACACTGTTGTTCAGGCATTATGGGGTGGTCATGCTTGTGCAAATAGATGGCGATGACCATATGTCGGGACCCCGATCCCAGGTCACGTCGGTTTACCAAGTAACACATCATATCACTTTGCGGCCTTACGCATAGTATTCCCATGGCTGCAACCTTACCTTGGCCGGGACCGTTTGCGCCTTTTTGGCCCACGTATATGATAGTGTCTCTAGCATCCATATGACAGAGAATCCGGACCGACATGACTAGTCGTAAACCCAAGGTGGCACAAACTTATAGAGACAGGCATACTTGACCCAACAATACACGTGTCGGTCAGCAGCAAGTGTAACCGGGCTGTAGCAAACTATCGGGACTTCGGTAAACACCACATGACATTCCCCCATAGGGACAGACACATGAGCAAAGAAGGACACATGTCGGTCAATCCATGTGTTCCGGTGGAAGCACTAGGAGACATTTCCCCATAAGGAAAGCTACCAGGAATAAGCAACTGGGTGTCGAATCCCACACATACCAAAGCATTTCAATAACATACACACACTATGCTCGATATGTGCAGATACAACATGGCATCACAACATAACTCTACGACTCAAAGTATTTAACTAAAAGGCTCCGAGGAGCCATACATAGTATGATATTACAAACATGGGTCTCATGACCCAACATACAAAGTCATACATGCAACAACCACATGCAGAAGCTAATTCTGTTTGAGTACAGACAGCTGAAAAGAAGAAGGCTAGGAAGCCTGCCTATCTACAAGACCATCCATAGGAACCAGACCTCTTTATAGGATTCACAAGCTAATCGTCGAAGCCCACGTGGAACTACTAGCGAGACTGAAGTCTCCTCTCTACAAAAGCATAAATTAAGCAAACATGAGTGCAAATGTACTCTGCAAGACTTACATCAGAACTATCTACTTATGCATCAGTATCAACAAAGGGGTTTTGGAGTTTAACTGCATCAACCCAGCATTGACTTAGTGGCTATCCTGAACTATGACTACAGTATTTTCTTTGAGGTGAGGAAGCACACACGAGTCCACATATTCACTATATCAATACACCACTATGGACCCGCTCCCGTCTCCCTACGAGAAGGCCATCCATAGTACTCACGATTATATTGCGCATTTTAGAGTATCAACTTCCAGTTATCTATGAACCATATAAGTCTCCAAGTAGTCCATATCCGAGGACGCGGCTATTCGAATAATTTAGTTAACCCTGCAGGGGTGTACTTCTTCACACATGCTCCCACCACCTAGCGTCGTTACACGTCATGTACTCGGCAACCTTCAAAGCGGAAGCCTGGCGGGGGTGTCGGCCATGACCTGACTAACCACACAAGACTCTAGTTCAGGTTTATCGCCTATCTGAGGCTGAACCAGCAAGGGAAGTCTGACCGAAGTTACCATTACGGTCCCAAACGATGTGTGTAGGGTTACCAAGTCCACCTCGACGGATGGTTCTACGCTTGGTACACCGGGCCATGGTGCCTAGTTTGTCCCAAGCCCACTTGCACTGGGTTCCACTTGGTAGACTACTAGCACGACCTATATACACCACAAGCTAGTTGCAACTCCTAGACAGAGATCAAGGCGATTAGTAAGTCGAGCGGGGTCATATTTCAGGGCCCAACATGTGGTAGTATCTAGTCTTAGATAACACACACATAACTCAGTTCTTAAGGACGGTCTCAATGAGACAACCCACCATATACTCCTACATGGCCTCTCATCGCTACCTTTACCAAATCGTGTTCACACACTTAGCTCAAAACATCAGAACATGATCCCAACACTCTAATTCATCCCTGATGAATCAGACTTGACACAACTCTAAGCAATAGCAGGCATAACAAGCAAGCATGGATGAGTAGGTACATCATGGCTCAAACAACTCCTACTCATGCTAGTGGGTTTCAACTATTTTACTGTGGCAAAGATGGGTCATGCAGAGGAATGGATTCAACTACCGCAACATGTAACAGTTGAATCGTTGTAGTCCTAATGCAGTAAAAGACAACAGGAGCGAGAGAGTGAGATTGTATTGGAGTGATCAAGGGGGTTTGCTTGCCTGGCACCTTTGAAGATAGTACTGCTCTTCATTAATGACAATGATCACAACGTCGGAAACGTCGACTATTGAGAAGGAACAACACCGACTAGCAAAGAAGAAACATAATCAATGCAATGCACATTCTCATGAATGACATGTCATGTTAAGGTACTGAATTCACCTGATGCAATATATAGCCAAGTTAATTGAAGTGGAATTCAAACATATAGTAAATTCCAACTCAAAAACTAATTACCACATATTTCATAATCATGAATTGTCCTAGTTGGTGATGTTAACTTGCTCAAACATGCACGAACATGGCATAAGCAGATTCTTCATATTTTTGTGATCATTTTTTCATATATAAATTATTTTCATCCGAATTACGGTTTAATTTCTATGATTTTTAAAAGTTTGCATCATTTTCTGAAATTCATAAATCATTTTCTGATTTACTTTATGCAGAAACATTTATGACGTCGGCCTGGTCAAAAGTGATGTCGGCAAGTCAATTCGGTTGACCACAGAGGCCGACCAATGGGGCCAGTCAACTGTTGACTTGGCCAAGTCAAACACTGAAAGTGGGATCGGGTCAACGGTGACGTCAACAAGTCAATACTAATGTGTGGGGTCCATTGGTATTAATTGTAATCTAAACAGAAATAAAGCTGGGTTAATTTACGGAGTGGGGCCTATTGTCAATGACTCATATGCTAATTAACTGCATCATTAGGCGGCTAATGATGATGCCACGTCATCATCGCCGGAGTTAAGCTGGCGAGGACCAAACCGACGGCGGATGACCACCGTGCGCTCGATACAGGGCACCAAAATGCATGAGGTTTGCAGCGTTGGGTTACTGGCATTGCGTGCTATCGAATGGTGGTGGAGTTGGACCAACATGGCGTATTTTTTGCTATGTACAAGCTGTCTTTCAGGAAAGTATTTTTTTTCATAGTTCTGGTCATCTGTTGTAGATATACCTATATTCGAAGATCTGGAGTATATCTCTATGAGCAACAAATTATGGATAGTAAATTAGTAGTATATAAGGAATCGAGAACGGCGTTGCAGAGGCCGGGCGTCAGGTAGCTCGGTATCCCCTTCGTGGGAAAGGGCTTTGCGATTCATTCCTGTCAGCGTTTCGAAGGTATACGGCCCAATATACATCTATACAAATAGTGCCGCCATACAGGATAAGGCTGCCCCGTCTGCCAAAGTTGCAGCAGCAATAAGTGTTGCACTGGCCCAACGAACAGCCAACTTCAAAAAGTATCAATTTTCTATTCGGCTATTTTCTGTGTATGTACCGTCGGAGCATTTGTCTCTTTTTATATAAACTAATCTTCAAATTAGTGTGCAATTAGCTACTATTTGTTTAGCAAACAATCAACTAATGCATGCGTTTTTTTAAAGAGCTCTCTTAAGATGGTCCTCTTGCCCCTTAATAGGCAAGAGAAATATTTCATTTGTCCATTCATCAAGGATATATTTGACCACACAGAAAATTATAATATGGCAAAAAACTTGTCACAAACGAATGTTTAAATTATTTCCAACATCTCTTTCCAATATAACAAAAGTTCACATTTGAACCCCGTACGTATGTGTTGTATCTACCATATGAAGATGAATAATTCTCGCGTTGTAAAATATGATACATATCCATGTGATCCTAAAAAATTATATACACACTACAAAGAAACTATTATAATTCATTGTAACACCCCGGATATGATTTACCCAATTTGTACTCCAACTCTTGCCGTTTCCAGCGTTAAGTTATTTTATTTTCTCGAGTTCGGGTCTTTGTCTCCGTGTGTTGTTATCGTTGTCATGCATCTCATATCATGTCATCATGTGCATTGCATTTGCATACATGTTCATCTCATGCATTCGAGCATTTTCCCCGTTGTCCGTTTTGCATTTCGGCGCTTCGTTCTTCTCCGATGGTCAATTCTACCTTTCTTTCGTGTGTGAGGATTAAACATTTCTGGATTGGACCAAGACTTGCCAAGTGGCCTTGGTTTGCTACCGGTAGACCGCCTGCCAAGTTTCGTACCATTTGGACTTTGTTTGATACTCCAACGGTTAACCGAGGGACCGAAAAGGCCTCGTGTGTGTTGCAGCCCAACACCCCTCCAATTTGGCCCAAAACCCACCAAAACCCTCTCCATCATCTAGAGCGTTTGATCATGATCGCGTGGCCGAAAACCGCACCTCATTTGGACTCTCCTAGCTCCTCCTACCTCTATAAATATCCCCTCCCCGAAATTCCGGATCCAAACCACCCTAAACCTAGCCCCGCTCCTCATCTGCGCGCCGGACACGTCCGTCCGCGCGCCGGACATCGCCGCCGCCCACTCCCGTCGCGCCACGTGGTGCGCCGCCACTCCCTCCACCGCCGGCCCGGGAAGCCCAGGAGGGGCCCCCGAGGCCCGTTGCATCCCGCGGCGCCCCGCGCCCGACCCCGCCGCCAGCGCCTCGTCT
>NC_041384.1:265674057-265762200 GCF_002162155.2 Triticum dicoccoides
CGCCGCCGCGCCGGAGCCCGCGCCCCCGCCGGCGACCCGCGTCGCCCCAGCCAGATCCGGCGAACCCCACCTCGCCGGCCACCACTCCTCCAACTCCGGCGCTGATTCCGGCGATCCTCGGATTGCGTGCAGCTACAGTAACCCGCCAGATCTAGATCCAGAGACGGTTGACTTTTTTCCCCGAAACCCTAGTTCATATGCTCCTGTTCATCGCATCGTAACTCCTCATCCGTAACACCATTTTTGGCATATAGCATATCAAAATGTTCGCCTCAGAGAGCACATCATTTCATTCCATTGCATCATTTTCATTTGAGTTCATCTTGATGCCCGAAATGCTGTTAGAAGAGTGCTATTTGAGATAATTGTCAGATCTGCTGCTCCATTTAGCTATTTGTCATTTTTGCCATGATTATTGTGTGCATGATATGCCCATGAGCTCTACATATGTTTTGTTAAGGGTTTTGCTATCTTTCCAGAGATGCAACCCATGTATTTTTGTGATGTGTGTGGTGACTAGCACAAGCTTGCAAAGTGAGGCACTTGGTAATGCTGATTTCAGGGACTTAGCATTTCCACTAAGTCCTTGAGCTGTTTATCTCATATGGCCATATTTTCATGTTGTTTCCTAATGATCCGTGCCTCTTTTGGGGATGATCAGTAAGGATGTTTTGTTAATCTTGTAGTGCTCTATCCATCCATGTCTTTGTTTGAAATTATGGAGCACCCTAGCTTGAGTAAATCGAGCTCTACTTTTGCTATTTCATGAATCTGGGCAGATTGTCTACTTGTTAGCGATTTTGCCGAGGATGTTGTAGTTGATCCGTGCATGCTATGTTATTGTTCTTGCCATTTCTAGCTTGCATTTTGTGTATTATTGATGGGTGTATGCTTAGTTTGTCATGACTTGCTCCGTAGTGAGTGCATCGAGCTCGTATACATGCCTACTTGATATCTATTTCAGCATGCTCCAATTTTCACTAAGTCTGAGAACTGATTATGTTTTTGCCATGTTCACATGCTTGCAAATGTATTTTCTGATCCCTTTTGGCTCAAGGTCACTAAGGGACTTTTGTTAAGCTCTTTGAGTAGCTCCATGCCATGCTTTACTTTGCCATGTTCAGGTCCTGTAGCATTTAGTTTTGTTGCTCCAAAGAGTGCTACCTGATCTGAAATTCCAGACAAGTGTTAATTTCACTAAGTCTGAGATCTGTTTACCATATGCATTTTTGCCATGCTTGTTTGAACCTGTTAATGGATGAATTGGCCGTAGCTCAGTGCTAGAATTTTGTTAAGCATCATGAATGCATCCCTGCCATGTATTTTTATGCCATGTTTGGGTGCTGTAGCATGTTCATCTTGTTGCATTTAGATGGCTACTTGCTGCAAATTGCAGAACATGGTCATATTTGAATTGCTTGCCATTTCCAAACCGTAACTCTGATTCCGGCGTTCTTTATATCGTTTTCAAGCGATTTCATCTCATCTTTCCAGCAGCACATTTGAATTTCCAAGTTGAGGCCAGGTTCATGCATTCCTTGTCACATCTTGCATATGCATCCCGCATCGCATCCCGCATAGCATATCATCTTTGCATCATATTGTTTGAGCCTTGCACATGGTTGATTGTGTCCTTGTTGCTTGTTTGTCTTGTTTGGGTAGAGCCGGGAGACGAGTTCGCTAACGAGGAGCCCGTTGAGTTTGCTTTCGAGGATCCAGTCAACTCTGACAACTTTGCAGGCAAGATGATCATACCCTCGAAATCACTACTATCTTTGCTTTGCTAGATGCTCGCTCTTTTGCTATGCCTATGCTACGATGCCTACCACTTGCCTTCAAGCCTTCCAAATTGCCATGTCAGACCTCTAACCCACCATGTCCTAGCAAACCGTTGATTGGCTATGTTACCGCTTTGCTCAGCCCCTCTTATAGCGTTGCTAGTTGCAGGTGAAGATTGGAGACCGTTCCTTGTGGGAACATTATTTTACTTGTTGGGATATCATTATATTGCCATGTTATCTTAATGCATCTATATACTTGGTAAAGGGTGGAAGGCTCGGCCTCTCGCCTAGTGTTTTGTTCCACTCTTGCCGCCCTAGTTTCCGTCATATCGGTGTTATGTTCCCGGATTTTGCGTTCCTTACGCGGTTGGGTTATAATGGGAACCCCTTGATAGTTCGCCTTGATTAAAGCTTTCCCAGCAATGCCCAACCTTGGTTTTACCATTTGCCACCTAGCCTCTTTTTCCCTTGGGTTTCTGGAGCCCGAGGGTCATCTTATTTTAGCCCCCCCCCCCTGGGGCAGTGCTCCTCTGAGTGTTGGTCCAAACTAGAGTCCTGTGCAGCGCCCCCTCGGGGAAACTCGAGGTTTGGTTTTAGTTGTATGGAGAGCTCATCTAAGTGTGCCCTGAGAACGAGATATGTGCAGCTCCTATCGGGATTTGTCGGCACATTCGGGCGGTGTTGCTGGTCTTGTTTTAACCTGTCGAAGTGTCTTGAAGAACCGAGATACCGAGTCTGATCGGAATGTCTCGGGAGGAGGTCTATTACTTCGTTGACCGTGAGAGCTTGTCATGGGCTAAGTTGGGACTCCCCTGCAGGGATTTGAACTTTTGAAAGCCGTGCCCGCGGTTATGGGCAGATGGGAATTTGTTAATGTTCGATTGTAGATAACTTGAACCTTAACTTAATTAAAATGAATCAACAGTGTGAGTTACCGTGATGGTCTCTTCTCGGTGGAGTCCGGGAAGTGAACACGGTGTTGGAGTAATGCTTGCCGCAGGTTTGCCCTCTAGTTATTCGTTCGCGCTTTGCCTCCTCTTCTCGCTCTCTTTTGCGAATAGGTTAGCCACCATATTTGCTAGTCGATTGCTGCTGCTCCACATATTTACCTTGCCCTTCCTATTAAGCTTAAATAGTCTTGATCGCGAGGGTGCAAGATTGCTGAGTCCCTGTGGCTCACAGATTACTATTAAACCAGATGCAGGGCCTGATGATTCCGCTCCAGGTGACGCGCTCGAGCTCAAGTGGGAGTTCGACGAGGACTCTCAACGTTACTATGTTTCTTTTCCTGATGATCAGTAGTGGTGCCCTGTTGGGGGTGATCGGGACCGTGTCGCTTGTTGGGTTATCTTTTATTTTGGCGCCGTAGTCGGGCCATTAGTGTTTAGTTGATGTAATGTTATTTATGTACTTGATTGACGTGGCGAGTGTAAGCCAACTATGTTATCTCCCCTTTATTATTTATATTACATGGGAAGTTGTGAAGATTGCCTTACTTGTGACATATGCCTTCAATGCGATTATGCCTCTAAGTCGTGCCTCGACACGTGGGAAATATAGTCGCATCGAGGGTGTTACAAGTTGGTAATGAGAGCCTTCCCCGACCTTAGGAGCCCCCACTGATTGATCGTTATTAGCGGCCGAGTTGTGTCTAAAAAAATGTTTTGAGTCATTTAGGAATTATATATCAGAGAGTTTAGGAATTCTTTTACTCCCCAGTCTCCTCATCGCTCTGGTAAGGCATCCTGACGTAGAGTTTTGATTCTTCTCTTCTCAAATTTCAATAAAAAAATTTAGGATCACGCGGGTATCTTGGAATCGTTCCGATGGTTTTATGACAAGAACATTGTCTTGGTGCCTCCTGTCAGGGGTTTTGTGGAAGTGTCCCGGGGAGTTGAGCTCTGAGGTGTTGTCGTCATAATTTTATCGTTGCGGTTCTGGAATACCTGAGTTTAGTACGCCGACATCGAAAATCTCTTTTATGCAGTTCATTGGTGAGATAACCTCGACGCCACCCAGTACTGGGGCGGGAGTTCGGGAGTATCGCCATAACTTGTATAACAAATGCTTTTCGAAGGTTAAGGTAGATGGTTTCCGAAGTTTTTATCGGTTATGTGTTGAAGGATGGATACAGCTGGATGTAGGATTTGCTAAAATTGGGTGAGATATTATGCTTCCCCTGTAACCCCAACACCTGATTGCATAACCGGAAAGGTTCGGGAGTTTCATAGGCGGGAATTCTCGTAGCTCTAGTTTTTCTTCCACGGATATTTGGTTTGAGATTGAGATTTCTTACCGAGTATTCGTTCTTGATCCGTACCTTGTTGATTTATTTCTCTACCTAAATTCTAAGTGGCTTCTCAATTTATGGATATGTGACCATTTCAAGAGGAATGCATTCGTTCATTTTGTTCGGATGTGAAGACTATATGTTGCAATTTTCATTCCATTGGATTCAGCTTCATTTATCTGTCTATGTGCTAATGGTGGTCAACCTCTTCAGGATGGCTCCCGCTAAGAGCACCAATCAGAATCAGAATCAAGATCTGCCACCACCTCCACCTCCTCTGGAGGCATGGCAAGCTGTGATGGCCGCAACCAATGCAAACACACAGTTGATCATGCAAATTCTTTAAGAGCGCAATCAAGGCAACCAAGGGAACCAAGGCAACAATCAGAATCACTTTGCTACACTCAACCAGTTCCTTGCTAACGGGCCAAAGACTTTCAGCAATTGTGTTGAGGCAACCGATGCTGACGATTGGCTCGTGGATCTATGCAAGCATTTCGAGTGCAGTAACGTCAGGCCTGAGGACTTCGTCAAGTTTGCTTCCTTCCAACTCAAAGATCAAGCTGCAGAATGGTTCCAGCAGTACAAGGATTCCAGAGGTGGACGTGTGATCACTTGGGATGAATTCCATCAAGATTTCAGAGCTCATCATATCCCTCAGAGCGTGGTTGAAAGCAAGCGTGAGGAATTCCGCAACCTGAAGCAAGGCTCTTTGTCTGTCTATGACTACAACAAGTTGTTCCAGAAGCTCGCCCGCTTTGCCAAGCAGGACGTCCCTGACGAGAAGAGCATGATATACCAGTTCAGGGGTGGTCTCAGAGAAGAAATTCAGTTAGCTCTTGTTCTCTTTGAGCCCTTGAGGTACGATGAGTTCTACAACATGGCATTGAAGCAAGAGGCCGCTCAACTGAAGTGTGATGCTTCCAAGAAGCGAGTCAGAGACACTACTCCTTCTTCCTCTACTCAAGTGGCCAAGCAGCAGAAGTATTGGCTTCCTCCTCCTCCGTTCCGTCAGCCGTATCAGCAGAAGAGCAAAGGTGGCAGTGGATCTTCCCACCCACCCAACCCTGGCTTTCAGAACAAGACTTCGTCTCAAGCTCTAAGATCGAGTGCTCCGTACCACCGTCCGCTTTCAGAGGTCACGTGCAACAAGTGCCAACAGAAGGGTCACTATGCCAACAAGTGTCTCAACCAGAGGCGTCTTCCTCCTCCTCCTCCTCCTGTGAGATCGGCAAGTACAGCTGTGGTCAAGCATAACCCCAAGCACGCCAAGGTCAACTTGATGAACGCAGCTCAGGCAGAGGACTCATCAGATGTGATCATGGGTAACCTTCCTGTTAATGATATCCCTGCAAAAGTTCTTTTTGACACTGGTGCATCGCATTGTTTCATTTCCAAACCTTTTGCATCGAAGTGTGAGTGTGATTATCAGTATCTGCAAAATTCCTTGCAAATCGTGTCACCGGGCAAGCAAATGACAGCTAATTTCTGCGTCCCGGATATTACTATCACGTTGGGCGACTACAAATTTCTAGCTTCTCCTATTGTTCTGGGTGACTCGTATATTGATCTTATTCTCGGAATGGATTGGCTTTCTAAGCACAAGGCGCATCTTGATTGTGCTACCAGGCAGATTCAATTGACTCATTCGTCTGAGGATGTAATTGTCTTTGCCGCTCGTGATGATACCATCCGTCTGTTTTCTCTCAATGAGAAGGGTGAACTCGATGCTATCTCGCAAATTCCAGTCGTTTGCGAATATCAAGACGTCTTTCCAGAAGAGCTCCCAGGAATGCCTCTGCACCGGCCAGTTGAATTCGTCATTGATCTTGAGCCCGGTACGGAACCTGTGTGCAAGCGTCCTTACAAGCTCGGACCTGAAGAGTTGAAGGATCTGAAGAAGCAACTCGATATTCAAGAGAGAATGGGTCTCATCCGGCCTAGTTCTTCTCCGTGGGGGTGTGGTGTTCTTTTTGTGAAGAAGAAGGATGGAACGGACTGACTTTGTGTTGATTACCGTCCATTGAACAAGAAGACCATCAAGAACAAATACCCACTTCCCAACATCAATGAGTTGTTCGAACAACTCAAAGGTGCCCAAGTATTCTCCAAGCTTGATCTCCGTATGGGTTATCATCAGATTCGAATCCGTGAACAAGATATTCCCAAGACGGCTTTCAGGACAAGCTATGGTTCATATGAATACACTGTCATGTATTTTGGCCTCGTCAACGCTCCTCCGACTTTCTCTCGCATGATGAACTTCATCTTCAATGCCTACACCAATGACTTCGTTTTGGTCTATCTCGACGACATTCTGGTTTTCTCGAATAACAAGGAAGATCATGCCAAGCACTTGCGTTTGGTACTCGATAAGCTGAGGGAATACCAGTTCTACGCCAAGTTCTCCAAGTGCGAATTTTGGCTCGATGAGGTTCTTTATCTTGGTCATATCATCTCTGCCAAGGGCATTGCCGTGAATCCTGAGAAGGTGTCTGCAATTGTGAATTGGGAACCTCCTCAGACCATGAAGCTACCTGAGAACGCGAGGATCACCTCCGTTCTGATTACCCGGCGTTCTTTCAGTCCTAGATCTCGGGATGAGATCCTTTCGTAGTGGTGGAGTGTTGTAACACCACGGATATGATTTACCCAATTTGTACTCCAACTCTTGCCTTTTCTAGCGTTAAGTTATTTTATTTTCTCGGGTTCAGGTCTTTGTCTCTGTGTGTTGTTATCGTTGTCATGCATCTCATATCATGTCATCATGTGCATTGCATTTGCATACATGTTCATCTCATGCATTCGAGCATTTTCCCCGTTGTCCGTTTTGCATTCCGGCGCTTCGTTCTCCTCCGATGGTCAATTCTACCTTTTTTCGTGTGTGGGGATTAAACATTTCCGGATTGGACCGAGACTTGCCAAGCGGCCTTGGTTTGCCACCGGTAGACCGCCTGTCAAGTTTCGTACCATTTGGACTTCGTTTGATACTCCAACGGTTAACCGAGGGACCGAAAAGGCCTCATGTGTGTTGCAGCCCAACACCCCTCCAATTTGGCCCAAAACTCACTAAAACCCTCTCCATCATCTAGAGCATTCGATCACGATCGCGTGGCCGAAAACCGCACCTCATTTGGACTCTCCTAGCTCCTCCTACCTCTATAAATATCCCCTCCCCGAAATTCCGGATCCAAACCACCCTAAACCTAGCCCCGCTCCTCATCTGCGCGCCGGACACGTCCGTCCGCGCGCCGGACATCGCCGCCGCCCACTCCCGTCGCGCCACGTGGTGCACCACCACTCCCTCCACCGCTGGCCCGGGAAGCCCAGGAGGGGCCCCCGAGGCCCGTTGCCTCCCGCGGCGCCCCGCGCCCGACCCTGCCGCCAGCGCCTCGTCTCCGCCGCCCGCCGCCACCGCACAGGCCGCCGCGCGCCATTGCTGCCGCCTACTCCGGCGAGCGTCGCCACCAACCACCCGGCCACCTCGCCGTTCCGACGGCTTCGCCGCGCCGGAGCCCGCGCCCCCGCCGGCGACCCGCGTCGTTCCGGCCAGATCCGGTGAACCCCACCTCGCCGGCCACCACTCCTCCAACTCCGGCGCTGATTCCGGCGATCCTCGGATTGCGTGCAGCTACAGTAACCCGCTAGATCTAGATCCGGAGACGGTTGACTTTTTTTTCCCGAAACCCTAGTTTAGATGATTCTGTTCATCGCATCGTAACTCCTCATTCGTAACTCCGTTTTTGGCATATAGCATATCAAAATGTTCGCCTCAGAGAGCACATCATTTCATTCCATTGCATAATTTTCATTTGAGTTCATCTTGATGCCCGAAATGCTGTTAGAAGAGTGCTACTTGAGATAATTGTCAGATCTGCTGCTCCATTTAGCTATTTGTCATTTTTGCCATGATTATTGTGTGCATGATATGCCCATGAGCTCTACATATGTTTTGTTAAGGGTTTTGCTATCTTTCCAGAGATGCAACCCATGTATTTTTGTGATGTGTGTGGTGACTAGCACAAGCTTGCAAAGTGAGGCACTTGGTAATGCTGATTTCAGGGACTTAGCATTTCCACTAAGTCCTTGAGTTGTTTATCTCATATGGCCATATTTTCATGTTGTTTCCTAATGATCCGTGCCTCTTTTGGGGATGATCAGTAAGGATGTTTTGTTAATCTTGTAGTGCTCTATCCATCCATGTCTTTGTTTGAAATTATGGAGCACCCTAGCTTGAGTCAATCGAGCTCTACTTTTGCTATTTCATGAATCTGGGCAGATTGTCTACTTGTTAGCGATTTTGCCGAGGATGTTGTAGTTGATCCGTGCATGCTATGTTATTGTTCTTGCCATTTCTAGCTTGCATTTTGTGTATTATTGATGGGTGTATGCTTAGTTTGTCATGACTTGCTCCGTAGTGAGTGCATCGAGCTCGTATACATGCCTACTTGATATCTGTTTCAGCATGCTCCAATTTTCACTAAGTCTGAGAACTGATTATGTTTTTGCCATGTTCACATGCTTGCAAATGTATTTTCTGATCCCTTTTGGCTCAAGGTCACTAAGGGACTTTTGTTAAGCTCTTTGAGTAGCTCCATGCCATGCTTTACTTTGCCATGTTCAGGTCCTGTAGCATTTAGTTTTGTTGCTCCAAAGAGTGCTACCTGATCTGAAATTCCAGACAAGTGTTAATTTCACTAAGTCTGAGATCTGTTTACCATATGCATTTTTGCCATGCTTGTTTGAACCTGTTAATGGATGAATTGGCCGTAGGTCAGTGCTAGAATTTTGTTAAGCATCATGAATGCATCCCTGCCATGTATTGTTATGCCATGTTTGGGTGCTGTAGCATGTTCATCTTGTTGCATTTAGATGGCTACTTGCTGTAAATCGCAGAACATGGTCATATTTGAATTGCTTGCCATTTCCAAACCGTAACTCCGATTCTGGCGTTCTTTATATTGTTTTCAAGCGATTTCATCTCATCTTTCCAGTGGCATACTTGGAATTCCAGGTTGAGGCCGGGTTCATGCATTCCTTGTCACATCTTGCATATGCATCCCGCATCGCATCCCGCATAGCATATCATCTTTGCATCATATTGTTTGAGCCTTGCACGTGGTTGATTGTGTCCGTGTTGCTGGTTTGTCTTGTTTGGGTAGAGCCGGGAGACGAGTTCGCTAACGAGGAGCCCGTTGAGTTTGCTTTCGAGGATCCAGTCAACTCTGACAACTTTGCAGGCAAGATGATCATACCCTCGAAATCACTACTATCTTTGCTTTGCTAGATGCTCGCTCTTTTGATATGCCTATGCTACGATGCCTACCACTTGCCTTCAACCTTCCAAATTGCCATGTCAGACCTCTAACCCACCATGTATTAGCAAACCGTTGATTGGCTATGTTATCGCTTTGCTCAGCCCCTCTTATAGCGTTGCTAGTTGCAGGTGAAGATTGGAGACCGTTCCTTGTGGGAACATTATTTTACTTGTTGGGATATCATTATATTGCCATGTTATCTTAATGCATCTATATACTTAGTAAAGGGTGGAAGGCTCGGCCTCTCGCCTAGTGTTTTGTTCCACTCTTGCCGCCCTAGTTTCCGTCATATCGGTGTTATGTTCTCGGATTTTGCGTTCCTTACGCGGTTGGGTTATAATGGGAACCCTTTGATAGTTCGCCTTGATTAAAGCTTTTCCAGCAATGCCCAACCTTGGTTTTACCATTTGCCACCTAGCCTCTTTTTCCCTTGGGTTTCCGGAGCCCGAGGGTCATCTTATTTTAGCCCCCCCCTGGGCCAGTGCTCCTCTGAGTGTTGGTCCAAACTAGAGTCCTGTGCAGCGCCCCCTCGGGGAAACTCGAGGTTTGGTTTTAGTTGTATGGAGAGTCCATCTGAGTGTGCCCTGAGAACAAGATATGTGCAGCTCCTATCGGGATTTGTCGGAACATATCAAAATAAACACAGGGAAGCAACAACGCGAGCTATTGATCTATAACATAATTTGCAAAATACTACCAGGACTAAGTACATGATAAATTTAAGTTCAATTTAATCATATTACTTAAGAACTCCCACTTAGATAGACATCCCTCTAATCCTCTAAGTGATCACATGATCCAAATCAACTAAACCATGTCCGATCATCACGTGAGATGAAGTAGTTTCATTGGTGAACATCAGTATGTTGATCATATCTACTATATGATTCACACTCGACCTTTCGGTCTCCGTGTTCCGAGGCCATATCTGTATATGCTTGGCTCGTCAAGTATAACCTGAGTATTCCACGTGTGCAACTGTTTTGCACCCATTGTATTTGAATGTAGAGCCTATCACACCCGATCATCACGTGGTGTCTCAGCACGAAGAACTTTCGCAACGGTGCATACTCAGGGAGAACACTTCTTGATAATTAGTGAGAGATCATCTTATAATGCTACCGTCAATCAAAGTAAGATAAACATCACATGCAATCAATATAAGTGATATGATATGGCCATCATCATCTTGTGCTTGTGATCTCCATCCTCGAAGCACCGTCGTGATCACCATCGTCACCGGCGCGACACCTTGATCTCCATCGTAGCATCGTTGTCGTCTCGCCAATCTCATGCTTCCACGACTATCGCTACCGCTTAGTGATAAAGTAAAGCATTACAACGCGATTGCATTGCATACAATAAAGCGACAACCATATGGCTCCTGCCAGTTGCCGATAACTCGGTTACAAAACATGATCATCTCATACAATAAAATTTAGCATCATGTCTTGACCATATCACATCACAACATGCCCTGCAAAAGCAAGTTAGACGTCCTCTACTTTGTTGTTGCAAGTTTTACGTGGCTGCTACGGGCTTAAGCAAGAACCAATCTTACCTACACATCAAAACCACAACGATAGTTTGTCAAGTTGGTGCTGTTTTAACCTTCGCAAGGACCGGGCGTAGCCACACTCGGTTCAACTAAAGTTGGAGAAACTATCACCCGCAAGCCACCTATGTGCAAAGGCGTCGGGAGAACCGGTCTCGCGTAAGCATACGCGTAATGTCGGTCCGGGCCGCTTCGTCCAACAATACCGCCGAACCAAAGTATGACATGCTGGTAAGCAGTATGACTTATATCGCCCACAACTCACTTGTGTTCTACTCGTGCATATAACATCAACATATAAAACCTAGGCTCGGATGCCACTGTTGGGTTTCGTAGTAATTTCAAAAAAATTCCTACGCTCACGCAAGATCATGGTGATGCATAGCAACAAGAGGGGAGAGTATGATCTACGTACCCTTGTAGACCGACAGCGGAAGCGTTAGCACAACGCGGTTGATGTAGTCGTACGTCTTCACGGCCCGACCGATCAAGCACCGAAACTACGGCACCTCCGAGTTTTCGCACACGTTCAGCTCGATGACGATCCCCGGACTCCGATCCAGCAAAGTGTCGGGGAAGAGTTCCGTCAGCACGACGGGGTGGTGACGATCTTGATGTACTACCATCGCAGGGCTACGCCTAAGCACCGCTACAATATTATCGAGGACTATGGTGGAAGGGGGCACCGCACACGGCTAAGAATATGATCACATGGATCAACTTGTGTCTCTAGGGGTGCCCCTGCCTCCGTATATAAAGGTTCAAGGGAGGGGGGCCGGCCGGCCAAGGTGTGGCGCCAGGAGGAGTCCTACTCCTTCTGGGAGTAGGACTCCCCCCTTTCCTAGTTGGAATAGGATTCGTGGAGGGGGGGGAAGAGGAGAGAGAGGAGGAAGGGGGGCCGGCCCCCTCTCCTTGTCCAATTCGGACCAAGGGGGGAGGGGTGCGCGGCCCATCTCTGGCCACCTCTCCTCTCTTCCACTAAGGCCCACTAAGGCCCATATACCTCCCGGGGGGTTCCGGTAACCTCCCGGTACTCCGGTAAAATCCCGATTTCACCCGGAACACTTCCGATATCCAAACATAGGCTTCCAATATATCAATCTTTATGTCTCGACCATTTCGAGACTCCTCGTCATGTACGTGATCACATCCGGGACTCCGAACAACCTTCGGTACATCAAAATGCATAAACTCATAATATAACTGTCATCGTAACCTTAAGCGTGCGGACCCTACGGGTTCGAGAACAATGTAGACATGACCAAGACACGTCTCCGGTCAATAACCAATAGCGGAACCTGGATGCTCATATTGGCTCCTACATATTCTACGAAGATCTTTATCGGTCAGACCGCATAACAACATACGTTGTTCCCTTTGTCATCGGTATGTTACTTGCCCGAGATTCGATCGTCGGTATCTCAATACCTAGTTCAATCTCGTTACCGGCAAGTCTCTTTACTCGTTCCGTAATACATCATCTCACAACTAACTCATTAGTTGCAATGCTTGCAAGGCTTTATGTGATGTTCATTACCGAGAGGGCCCAGAGATACCTCTCCGACAATCGGAGTGACAAATCCTAATCTCGAAATACGCCAACCCAACATGTACCTTTGGAGACACCTGTAGAGCTCCTTTATAATCACCCAGTTACGTTGTGACGTTTGGTAGCACACAAAGTGTTCCTCCGACAAACGGGAGTTGCGTAATCTCATAGTCATAGGAACATGTATAAGTCATGAAGAAAGTAATAGCAACATACTAAACGATCGGGTGATAAGCTAATGGAATGGGTCATGTCAATCATATTATTCAACTAATGATGTGATCCCGTTAATCAAATGACAACTCTTTGTCCATGGTTAGGAAACATAACCATCTTTGATTAATGAGCTAGTCAAGTAGAGGCATACTAGTGACACTCTGTTTTGTCTATGTATTCACACATGTATTATGTTTCCGGTTAATAAAATTCTAGCATGAATAATAAACATTTATCATGAAATAAGGAAATAAATAATAACTTTATTATTGCCTCTAGGGCATATTTCCTTCAGTCTCCCACTTGCACTAGAGTCAATAATCTAGTTCACATCGCCATGTGATTTAATAGCAATAGTTCACATCACCATGTGTTTAACACCCATAGTCCACATCGATATGTGACCAACACCCAAAGGGTTCACTAGATTTAGTAATCTAGTTCACATCGCTATGTGATTAACACCCAAAGAGTACTAAGGTGTGATCATGTTTTGCTTGTGAGATAATTTTAGTCACCGGGTCTGTTATATTCAGATCCGTAAGTATTTTGCAAATATTTACGTTAACAATGCTCTGTACGGAGCTACTCTAGCTAATTGCTCCCACTTTCAATATGTATCTAGATTGAGACTTAGGTTCATCTAGATTAGTGTCAAAACTTGCATCGACGTAACTTTTTACGACGAACCTTTTTGTCACCTCCATAATTGAGAAATATTTCCTTATTCCACTAAGGATAATTTTGACCGCTGTCCAGTGATCTACTCTTAGATCACTATTGTACTCCCTTGCTTAACACAGTGTAGGGTATACAATAGATCTGGTACACAGCATGGCATACTTTATAGAACCTATGGCTGAGGCATAGGGAATGACTTTCATTCTATTTCTATCTTCTGCCGTGGTCGGGCTTTGAGTCTTACTCAATTTCACACCTTACAACACAGGCAAGAACTCTTTCTTTGACTGTTCCATTTTGAACTACTTCAAAATCTTGTCAAGGTACATACTCATTGAAAAAACTTATCAAGCGTCTTGATCTATCTCTATAGATCTTGATGCTCAATATGTAAGCAGCTTTACCGAGGTCTTTCTTTGAAAAACTCCTTTCAAATATTCCCTTATGCTTTCCAGAAAATTATACATTATTTCCGATCAACAATATGTTGTTCACATATACTTATCAGAAATGTTGTAGTGCTCCCACTCACTTTCTTGTAAATGCAGACTTCACCGTAAGTCTGTATAAAACTATATGCTTTGATCAACTTATCAAAGCGTATATTCCAACTCCGAGACGCTTGCACCAGTCCATAGATGGATCGTTGGAGCTTGCATATTTTGTTTACACCTTTAGGATTGACAAAACCTTCTGGTTGCATCATATACAACTCTTCTTTAAGAAATCCATTAAGGAATGCAGTTTTGTTTATCCATTTGCCAGATTTCATAAAATGCGGCAATTGCTAACATGATTCAGACAGACTTAAGCATCGCTACAGGTAAGAAGGTCTCATCGTAGTCAATCCCTTGAACTTGCCGAAACCCTTTTGCGACAAGTCGAGCTTTGTAGACAGTAATATTACCGTCGGTGTCAGTCTTCTTCTTGAAGATCCATTTATTCTCAATTGCTTGTCGATCATTGGGCAAGACAACCAAAGTCCATACTTTGTTCTCATACATGGATCCCATCTCAGATTTCATGGCTTCAAGCCTTTTTGCGGAATCTGGGCTCACCATCGCTTCTTCATAGTTCGTAGGTTCATCATGATCTAGTAGCATGACTTCCAGAACAGAATTACCGTACCACTCTGGTGCGGATCTCACTCTGGTTGATCTACGAGGTTCAGTAGTATCTTGTTCTGAAGTTTCATGATCATTATCATTAGCTTCCTCACTAATTGGTGTAGGTGTCATAGAAATAGTTTTCTGTGATGCACTACTTTCCAATAAGGGAGCAGGTACAGTTACCTCGTCAAGTTCTACTTTCCTCCCACTCACTTCTTTCGAGAGAAACTCCTTCTCCAGAAAGTTTCCGAACTTAGCAACAAAAGTCTTGCCTTCGGGTCTGTGATAGAAGGTGTATCCAATAGTCTCCTTTGGATATCCTATGAAGACACATTTCTCCGGTTTGGGTTCGAGCTTATCAGGTTGAAGCTTTTTCACATAAGCATCGCAGCCCCAAACTTTCAGAAACGACAACTTTGGTTTCTTGCCAAACCATAGTTCATAAGGCGTCATCTCAACGGATTTTGATGGTGCCCTATTTAACGTGAATGCGGCCGTCTCCAAAGCATAATCCCAAAACGATAGTGGTAGATCGATAAGAGACATCATAGATCGCACCATATCTAATAAAGTACGGTTATAATGTTCGGACACACCATTATGCTGTGGTGTTCCAGGTGGCGTGAGTAGTAAAACTATTTCACATTGTTTTAACTGAAGGCCAAACTCGTAACTCAAATATTTTACCTCTGCGATCATATCGTAGAAACTTTTATTTTCTTGTTACGATGATTCTCCACTTTACTCTGAAATTCTTTGAACTTTTCAAATATTTCAGACTTGTGTTTCATTAAGTAGATATACCCATATCTGCTCAAATCATCTGTGAAGGTCAGAAAATAATGATACCCGCCACGAGCCTTAACACTCATCGGATCTCATACATCAGTATGTAATATTTCCAATAAGTCAGCTGCTCGCTCCATAGTTCCGGAGAACGGCGTTTTAGTCATCTTGCCCATGAGGCATGGTTCACAAGCATCAACTGATTCATAATAAAGTGATTCCAAAAACCCATTAGCATGGAGTTTCTTCATGCGCTTTACACCAATATGACCTAAACGGCAGTGCCACAAATAAGTTGCACTATCATTATTAACTTTGCATCTTTTGGTTTCAATATTATGATTATGTGTATCACTACGATCGAGATCCAATGAACTATTTTCATTGGGTGTGTAACCATATAAGGTTTTATTCATGTAAACAGAACAACAATTTATTCTCTTACTTAAATGAATAACCGTATTACAATAAACATGATCAAATCATATTCATGCTCAACGCAAACACCAAATAACACTTATTCAGGTTCAACACTAATCCCGAAAGTATAGGGAGTGTGCGATGATGATCATATCAATCTTGGAACCACTTCCAACACACATCGTCACTTCACCCTTAACTAGTCTTTGTTTATTCTGCAACTCCAGTTTCGAGTTACTAATCTTAGCAACTGAACTAGTATCAAATACTGAGGGGTTTCTATAAACACTAGTAAAGTACACATCAATAACATGTATATCAAATATACTTATGTTCACTTTGCCATCCTTCTTATCTGCCAATCACTTGGGGTAGTTCCGCTTCCAGTGACCAGTCCCTTTGCAGTAGAAACACTTAGTCTCAGGCTTAGGACTAGACTTGGGCTTCTTCACTTGAGCAGCAACTTGCTTGCTGTTCTTCTTGAAGTTCCCCTTCTTCCCTCTGCCCTTTTCTTGAAACTAGTGGTCTTGTCTACCATCAACACTTGATGTTTTTCTCTATTTCTACCTTCGTCAATTTCCGCATTACGAAGAGCTTGGGAATTGTTTCTATTATCCCTTCCATATCATAGTTCATCATGAAGTTCTACTAACTTGGTGATGGTGACTAGAGAATTCTGTCAATCACTATCTTATCTGGAAGATTAACTCCCACTTGATTCAAGCGATTGTAGTACTCAGACAATCTGAGCACATGCTCACTAGTTGAGCGATTCTCCTCCATCTTTTAGCTATAGAACTTGTTGGAGACTTCATATCTCTCAACTCGGGTATTTGCTTGAAATATTAACTTCAACTCCTGGAACATCTCATATGCTCCATGACGTTCAAAACGTCTTTGAAGTCCCGATTCTAAGCCATTAAGCATGGCGCACTAAACTATCAAGTAGTCATCATATTGAGCTAGCCAAACGTTCATAACGTCTGCATCTGCTCCTGCAATAGATCCGTCACCTAGCGGTGCATCAAGGACATAATTCTTCTGTGCAGCAATGAGGATAACCTCAGATCACGGATCCAATCCGCATCATTGCTACTAACATCTTTCAACACAATTTTCTCTAGGAACATATCAAAATAAACACAGGGAAGCAACAACGCGAGCTATTGATCTATAACATAATTTCCAAAATACTACCAGGACTAAGTACATGGTAAATTTAAGTTCAATTTAATCATATTACTTAAGAACTCCCACTTAGATAGACATCCCTCTAATCCTCTAAGTGATCACGTGATCCAAATCAACTAAACCATGTCCGATCATCACGTGAGATGGAGTAGTTTCATTGGTGAACATCACTATGTTGATCATATCTACTATATGATTCACGCTCGACCTTTCAGTCTCCGTGTTCTGAGGCCATATCTGTATATGCTTGGCTCGTCAAGTATAACCTGAGTATTCCGCGTGTGCAACTGTTTTGCACCTGTTGTATTTGAACGTAGAGCCTATCACACCCGATCATCACGTGGTGTCTCAGCACGAAGAACTTTCGCAACGGTGCATACTCAGGGAGAACACTTCTTGATAATTAGTGAGAGATCATCTTATAATGCTACCGTCAATCAAAGCAAGATAAGATGCATAAAAGATAAACATCACATGCAATCAATATAAGTGATATGATATGGCCATCATCATCTTGTGCTTGTGATCTCCATCCTCGAAGCACCGTCGTGATCACCATCGTCACCGGCGCGACACCTTGATCTCCATCGTAGCATCGTTGTCGTCTCGCCAATCTCATGCTTCCACGACTATCGCTACCGCTTAGTGATAAAGTAAAGCATTACAGCGCGATTGCATTGCATACAATAAAGCGACAACCATATGGCTCCTGCCAGTTGCCGATAACTCAGTTACAAAATATGATCATCTCATACAATAAAATTTAGCATCATGTCTTGACCATATCACATCACAACATGCCCTGCAAAAGCAAGTTAGACGTCCTCTACTTTGTTGTTGCAAGTTTTACGTGGCTGCTACGGGCTTAAGCAAGAACCAATCTTACCTACGCATCAAAACCACAACGATAGTTTGTCAAGTTGGTGCTGTTTTAACCTTCGCAAGGACCGGGTGTAGCCACACTCGGTTCAACTAAAGTTGGAGAAACTGTCGCCCGGAAGCCACCTATGTGCAAAGCACGTCGGGAGAACCGGTCTCGCGTAAGCGTACGCATAATGTCGGTCCGGGCCGCTTCGTCCAACAATACCGCCGAACCAAAGTATGACATGCTGGTAAGCAGTATGACTTATATCGCCCACAACTCACTTGTGTTCTACTCGTGCATATAACATCAACATATAAAACCTAGGCTCGGATGCCACTGTTGGGTTTCGTAGTAATTTCAAAAAATTTCCTACGCTCACGCAAGATCATAGTGATGCATAGCAACGAGAGGGGAGAGTATGATCTACGTACCCTTATAGACCGACAGCGGAAGCGTTAGCACAACGCGGTTGATGTAGTCGTACGTCTTCACGGCCTGACCGATCAAGCACCGAAACTACGGCACCTCCGAGTTTTAGCACACGTTCAGCTCGATGACGATCCCCGGACTCCGATCCAGCAAAGTGTCGGGGAAGAGTTCCGTCAGCACGACGGCGTGGTGACGATCTTGATGTACTACCGTCGTAGGGCTTCGCCTAAGCACCGCTACAATATTATCAAGGACTATGGTGGAAGGGGGCACCGCACACGGCTAAGAATATGATCACGTGGATCAACTTGTGTCTCTAGGGGTGCCCCTGCCTCCATATGTAAAGGTTCAAGGGAGGGGGGCCGGCCGGCCAAGGTGTGGCGTGCCAGGAGGAGTTCTACTCCTTCTGGGAGTAGGATTGCCCCCTTTCCTAGTTGGAATAGGATTCGTGGAGGGGGGGGGAAGAGGAGAGAGAGGAGGAAGGGGGGCCGGCCCCCTCTCCTTGTCCAATTCGGACCAAGGGGGGAGGGGCGCGCGGCCCATCTCTGGCCACCTCTTCTCTCTTCCACTAAGGCCCACTAAGGCCCATATACCTCCCGGGGGGTTCCGGTAACCTCCCGATACTCCGGTAAAATCCCGATTTCACCCGGAACACTTCTGATATCCAAACATAGGCTTCCAATATATCAATCTTTATGTCTCGACCATTTCGAGACTCCTGGTCATGTCCGTGATCACATCCGGGACTCCGAACAACCTTCGGTACATCAAAATGCATAAACTCATAATATAACTGTCATCGTAACCTTAAGCATGCGGACCCTACGGGTTCGAGAACAATGTAGACATGACCGAGACACGTCTCCGGTCAATAACCAATAGCGGAACCTGGATGCTCATATTGGATCCTACATATTCTACGAAGATCTTTATCGGTCAGACCGCATAACAACATACGTTGTTCCCTTTGTCATCGGTATGTTACTTGCCCGAGATTCGATCGTCGGTATCTCAATACCTAGTTCAATCTCGTTACCGGCAAGTCTCTTTACTCGTTCCGTAATACATCATCTCACAACTAACTCATTAGTTGCAATGCTTGCAAGGCTTTATGTGATGTGCATTACCGAGAGGGCCCAGAGATACCTCTCCGACAATCGGAGTGACAAATCCTAATCTCGAAATACGCCAACCCAACATGTACCTTTGGAGACACCTGTAGAGCTCCTTTATAATCACCCAGTTACGTTGTGACGTTTGGTAGCACACAAAGTGTTCCTCCGACAAACGGGAGTTGCGTAATCTCATAGTCATAGGAACATGTATAAGTCATGAAGAAAGTAATAGCAACATACTAAACGATCGGGTGATAAGCTAATGGAATGGGTCATGTCAATCATATTATTCAACTAATGATGTGATCCCGTTAATCAAATGACAACTCTTTGTCCATGGTTAGGAAACATAACCATCTTTGATTAACGAGCTAGTCAAGTAGAGGCATACTAGTGACACTCTGTTTTGTCTATGTATTCACACATGTATTATGTTTCCGGTTAATAAAATTCTAGCATGAATAATAAACATTTATCATGAAATAAGGAAATAAATAATAACTTTATTATTGCCTCTAGGGCATATTTCCTGCAAATGCATCTATATACTTGGTAAAGGGTGGAAGGCTCGGCCTCTCGCCTAGTGTTTTGTTCCACTCTTGTCGCCCTAGTTTCTGTCATATCGGTGTTATGTTCCCGGATTTTGCGTTCCTTACGCGGTTGGGTTATAATGGGAACCCCTTAATAGTTCGCCTTGATTAAAGCTTTTCCAGCAATGCCCAACCTTGGTTTTACCATTTGCCACCTAGCCTCTTTTTCCCTTGGGTTTCCGGAGCCCAAGGGTCATCTTATTTTAGCCCCCCCTGGGCTAGTGCTCCTCTGAGTGTTGGTCCAAACTAGAGTCCTGTGCAGCGCCCCCTCGGGGAAACTCGAGGTTTGGTTTTAGCTGTATGGAGAGCTCATCTGAGTGTGCCCTGAGAACGAGATATGTGCAGCTCCTATCGGGATTTTTCGGCACATTCGGGCGGTGTTGCTGGTCTTGTTTTAACCTGTCAAAGTGTCTTGAAAAACCGAGATACCGAGTCTGATCGGAACGTCTCGGGAGGAGGTCTATTCCTTCGTTGACCGTGAGAGCTTGTCATGGGCTAAGTTGGGACTCCCCTGCAGGGATTTGAACTTTCGAAAGGCGTGCCCGCGGTTATGGGCAGATGGGAATTTGTTAATGTCCGGTTGTAGATAACTTGAACCTTAACTTAATTAAAATGAATCAACAGTGTGAGTTACCGTGATGGTCTCTTCTCGGCGGAGTCCGGGAAGTGAACACGGTGTTGGAGTAATGCTTGCCACAGGTTTGCCCTCTAGTTATTCGTTCGCGCTTTGCCTCCTCTTCTCGCTCTCTTTTGCGAATAGGTTAGCCACCATATTTGCTAGTCGCTTGCTGCTGCTCCACATATTTACCTTGCCCTTCCTATTAAGCTTAAATAGTCTTGATCGCGAGGGTGCGAGATTGCTGAGTCCCTGTGGCTCACAGATTACTATTAAACCAGATGCAGGGCCTGATGATTCTGCTCCAGGTCACGCGCTTGAGCTCAAGTGGGAGTTCGACGAGGACTCTCAACGTTACTATGTTTCTTTTCCTGATGATCAGTAGTGGTGCCCTGTTGGGGGTGATCGGGACCGTGTCGCTTGTTGGGTTATCTTTTATTTTGGCGCCGTAGTCGGGCCATGAGTGTTTGGTTGATGTAATGTTATTTATGTACTTGATTGACATGGCGAGTGTAAGCCAACTATGTTATCTCCCCTTTATTATTTATATTATATGGGATGTTGTGAAGATTGCCTTACTTGCGACATATGCCTTCAATGCGATTATGCCTCTAAGTCGTGCCTCGACACGTGGGAGATATAGTCGCATCGAGGGTGTTACATTCATCTAGATTGCAACACATTCTCTAAAAAGGAAAATATATGACTTTTTCTTGTGTGAGAAATATGCAAAACATTCTCTGTTATGCATTATCTTCTCTAACAGAAAAAAAATGTGTTACCCCTCAAAAAAATGTGCAGGAACACTGGTACACATGGTTGCCTTGTTACAGAAAAATTATGATGGTATTTTGACTGCTTTTTGCTATGATTTTGTCATTCAGTTTTGGTGTTTTCTAAAACCAAATTCTATGTGTTTAGCTCCCAACTGACAAAATAAAATAAGCATAGACATATATGACAGAACATGACAAACTTGTTATTTCGTTTGTTAGACATGATGATAAGGTACGTTAAGCAAAAGAAGTTGGAAACAAAATCTGGAATTAATTAGCTCTGATTATTTTATTTTCTTATATACTCATGGCTTAAAAGGAAAGGAAGAAATTATAATAGTTTATTTTCTTAATTATACCGCAACAATGTCCATGCTAACCCCCATGCCATCATTAATGGAATATTACCTCGTGTTACCTGCTAAGAGGTACTCCCCGATTTTTATTTACTCCGCATATTATCTTTGACTAAAGTCAAACTTTATAAAGTTTGACCAAGTTTGTAGAAAACCTAAGAACATTTACAATAATAAATTTATATGATGTGAAAATATATTCAATTACGAATCCAATGGTATTTATTTGGTGGTGTATATGTTATTATATTTTTCTACAAACTTGTTGAAAGTTTATAAATTTTGACTTTAGACAAATCTACTATACGGAGTAAATAAAAACGGAGTGGGTAATAGTTATATCAGCCATTAGATAATTAAAATTTAACGGTCTACACTTGCTTTGGACCACCTTGAAATTTCTCTAAAAAGAAGTTGTGCCGCCGTTCGGGTTCTAATAACACACGTTCATCGGTGATTTATCTTTTTCTATAAAACTAATCTCAAATTAGTGTGCAATTAGATGCTGTTTTTTGAAAAAAAATAATTAGCTAGTTGTGCCTCTTTTCTTAAAAAATGTTGTGCCTTCGGGTGCTAATAACACACTTTCATCGCGGATTCCTCTGTTTCTACAAACTAATCCTCTAACTAGTCTACAATTAGCTACTATTTTCTAAACAAATAATTAGATAACTATTCCACTTTTTTAATATGCCTTCTTAACAAAGCTCGCCTAAATCCAACGTCTCAAGTGTATCCAAAGATTAAACACAACCACATACATGTGTCGTTCTGCGGAAAATAATGAAGCCGCAACACTGGCATGTGCCTGTCGCCAGCCCACTTGTTCATGCATGTACGGCATGGGGCCTACTCAATACAGCAATATACGGCCTTTTCACGCAGGTCTGCATATTGCAATACATCCGGCAGCACACATCCCCATGCTTGTTCGGCGGAGTGGATTAAGAGCGGCCTGCAGACTGGCCTCTGCAGTGCTTTTTCGATAAGGAATCTGGTTATCCATTAATTTTACTTACATTTAGCCATTCTGTTTTTTTGCAGGTGTTTGTAGTAGAACCAACTTCGCATCATTGCAAGAGAAGCTAATTTGCTTCTGGGTATGCATCTATCTTCATACAATATATCAAGTTTACTTAAAATGATTTCATTATTTTTATAAATGTAAATTCAAAGTATGCTAGAATATCCTCTTTACCTCATGTCGTGTTGTAAGTGTGTTTGTGTGCCAAAGAAATTATGGTCGTCAAAGTTAATTATTGCCCATAACCATACATCTAATTATTGTTGGAATTTGTAATGAAGCTTTGCGGATTGAATGTCTTATGACAGTTGTTTCATTGGTTTGTAAAGCTTCCTGTAATTTCATCAAGTATGACAATGACTTCTTATATACTATTTGTAATGGTAGTTTAGTGAGCTAAAAAACATCCGACCACTGTGATAAAATTAATTTTTCTTTCTTATCTCTTTATTTTCCTATAGAATATACATCATATTTTTTAAAGCTTTGCATAATAACATCTCGCAGCAACGCGCGGGGTATTTATCTAGTTATATCACAATACTTATGCCTTTTGTCTCTTATTTTATAAGGTTTACATGAAGAGGGAGATTGCCGGCAGTTGAAATTCTGGACTGGAAAAGGAGCAGATATTAGAGACCTATTCCGCACAACTCCAAAAGTCCTGAAACTTCATGGAGAATTGTTTTGGAATATATAAAAAACATGTTGGGGATCGTAACAGAAATTTAAAATCTTCTACGCATCACCAAGATCAATCTATTGAGTAATCTAGCAACGGGGGGAAGGAGTGCATCTTCATACCCTTGAAGATTGCAATGCGGAAGCGTTACAAGAACGCGGTTGGTGGAGTCGTACACGCATCGATTCAGATCGCAGTCGATTCCAATCTAAGCGCCGAACAACGGCGCCTCCGCGTTCAACACACGTACAGCCTGGTGACGTCTCCCACGCCTTGATCCATCAAGGAGAGAGGGAGAGGTTGGGGAAGACTCCGTCTAGCAGCACCACAACGGCGTGGTGATGGTGGAGGAGCGCGGTACTCCAGCAGGGCTTCGCCAAGCACTACGGGAGACGAGGAGGGAGAGGGGTAGGGCTGCGCCAAGAGAGAGATCAAATCATGTGTTGGGCAGCCCGATACCTCAAGTATATATAGGGGAAGGGGAGGGGCTGCGCCCCCTCTAGGGTTCCCTCCCCAAGGGGGGCGGCAGCCCTAGATCCCATCTAGGGTGGCGGCCAGAGGGGAGAGGGAGAGGGGGCGCACCAGGATGGGCCCTAGGGCCCATCTGCCCTAGGGTTTGCCCCCTTCCCCTCTTGGAGGCGCCTTCGGCCCTGGTGGGAGGCACCCTAGCCCATCTAGGGGCTGGTCCCTTCCAACTATTGGCCCACGAAGGCCTCCGGGGCTGGTGGCCCCTCCCGGTGGACCCCCGGACCCTTCCGGTGGTCCCGGTACATTACCGGTGATGCCCGGAACACTTTTGGTGGCCAAATCCTCACTTCCTATATATCAATCTTTACCTCTGGATCATTCCGGAACTCGTTGTGACGTCCGGGATCTCATCCGGGACTCCGAACAACATTCAGTAACCGCGTACATACTTTCCATATAACCCTAGCATCATCGAACCTTAAGTGTGTAGACCCTACGGGCTCGGGAGTCATGCAGACATGGCCGAGACAACTCTCCGGTCAATAACCAACAGTGGGCTCTGGATACCCATGTTGGCTCCCACATGCTCCACAATGATCTCATCGGATGAACCACGATGTCAAGGATTCAATCAATCCCGTATACAATTCCCTTTGTCTATCGGTATGATATTTGCCCGAGATTCGATTGTCGGTATCCCGATACCTTGTTCAATCTCGTCACCGGCAAGTCTCTTTACTCGTTCCGTAACACATCATCTCGTGATCAACTCCTTGGTCACATTGTGCACATTATGATGATGTCCTACCGAGTGGGCCCAGAGATACCTCTCCGTTACACAGAGTGACAAATCCCAGTCTCGATTCGTGCCAACCCAACAGACACTTTCGGAGATACCTGTAGTGCACCTTTATAGCCACCCAGTTATGTTGTGACGTTTGGTACACCCAAAGCAGTCCTACGGTATCCGGGAGTTTCACAATCTCATGGTCTAAGGAAATGATACTTGACATTAGAAAAGCTTTAGCAGACGAACTATACGATCTTGTGCTAGGCTTAGGATTGGGTCTTGTCCATCACATCATTCTCCTAATGATGTGATCTCGTTATCAATGACATCCAATGTCCATGGTTAGGAAACCATGACCATCTTATTGATCAACGAGCTAGTCAACTAGAGGCTTACTAGGGACATGTTGTGGTCTATGTATTCACACATGTATTACGGTTTCCAGTTAATACAATTATAGCATGAACAATAGACAATTATCATTAACAAGGAAATACAATAATAACCATTTTATTATTGCCTCTAGGGCATATTTCCAACAGTCTCCCACTTGCACTAGAGTCAATAATCTAGTTCACATCATTATGTGATTGTAATGAATCCAACACCCATGGGGTATGTTCATATCTTGCTTCTGAGAGAGGTTTATCAGTCAATGGGTCTGAACCTTTTAGATCCATGTGTGCTTTGCAAATCTCTACGTCATCTTGTAGATGCAGCTACCACGCGCTACTTGGAGCTATTCCAAATAACTACTCTACTATACGAATCCGGTTTACTCCTCAGAGTCATCCAGATTAGTGTCAAAGTTTGCATCGACGTAACCCTTTACGACGAACTCTTTTACCACCTCCATAATCGAGAAAATTCCTTAGTCCACTAGTTACTAAGGATAAGTTCGACCGCTGTCATGCGATCCATTCCTGGATCACTCTTGTACCCCTTGACTGACTCATGGCAAGGCACAGTTCAGGTGCGGTACACAACATAGCATACTATAGAGCCTACGTCTAAAGCATAGGGGACGACCTTCGTCCTTTCTCTCTCTTCTGCCGTGGTCAGGTCTTGAGTCTTACTCAATACTCACACCTTGTAACACAGCCAAGAACTCCTTCTTTGCTGATCTATTTTGAACTCCTTCAAAATCTTGTCACGGTATGTATTCATTTGAAAGTACTATTAAGCGTTTTGATCTATCCTTATAGATCTTGATGCTCAATGTTCAAGTAGCTTAATCCAGGTTTTCCATCAAAAAACACTTTTCAAATAACCCTGCATGCTTTCTAGAAATTATACATCATTTTTGATCAACAATATGTTAACAACATATACTCATCAAAAATTCTATAGTGCTCCCACTCACTTCTTTGGAAATACAAGTTTCTTATAAACTTTGTATAAACCCAAAATCTTTGATCATCTCATCAAAGCGTACATTCCAACTCCGAGATGCTTACTCCGGTCCTTAGAAGGATTGCTGGAGCTTTGCATACTTGTCAGCATCTTTTAGGATTGACAAAACCTTCTGGTTGTATCACATACAACCTTTCCTCAAGAAAAATGTCGAGGAAACAATGTTTTGACATCCTATCTGCAAGATTTCATAAATAATGCAGTAACTGCTAACATAATTCCAACAGACTCTCAGCATCGCTACGAGTGAGAAAGTCTCATCGTAGTCAACTCCTTGAACTTGTCGGGAAACATCTTAACGACAAGTCGAGCTTTCTTAATGGTGATACTTACTATCATTGTCTGTCTTCCTTTTAAAATCCATCTGCACCTAACAGCCTTACGACCATCAAGTAGTTCTTTCAAAGTCTATACTTTGTTTTATACATGGATCCTCTCTTGGATTTTATGGCCTCAAGCCATTCGTCGGAATCTGGGCCCACCATCGCTTCTCCATAGCTCGTAGGTTCATTGTTGTCTAGCAACATGACTTCCAAGACAGGATTACGCACCACTCTGAAGTAGTACACATCCTTGTCGACCTATGAGGTTTGGTAGTGACTTGATCTGAAGTTTCATGATCACTATCATAAGCTTCCACTTCAATTGGTGTAGGTGCCACATGAACAACTTCCTGTGCCCTGCTACACACTAGTTGAAGTGACGATTCAATAACCTCATCAAGTCTCCACCATCCTCCCACTCAATTCTTTCGAGAGGAACTTTTCCTCGAGAAAGGACCCGTTTATAGAAACAATCACTTTTTCTTCTGGATCTGAAATAGGAGGTATACCCAACCATTTTTGGGTATTCTATGAAGATGCGTTTATCCGCTTTGGGTTCGAGCTTATCAGCCTGAAACTTTTTCACATAAGCATCGCAGCCCCAAACTTTTAAGAAACAACAACTTAGGTTTCTCTAAACCTATAGTTCATACGGTGTCGTCTTAACGGAATTGTGTGGTGCCCTATTTAAAGTGAATGCGGTTGTCTCTAATGCCTAACCCATAAACGATAGTGGTAATTCGATAAGAGACATCATGGTATGCACCATATCCAATAGGGTGCAGTTATGATGTTCGGACACACCATCACACTATGGTGGTCTAGGCGGTATTAGTTGTGAAACAATTTCCACAATGTCTTAATTGTGTGCCAAAATCGTAACTCAGATATTCATCTCTATGATCATGTCATAGACATTTTATCATCTTGTCACGACGATCTTCAACTTCACTCTGAAATTACTTAAACCTTTCAATAATTCAGACTTGTGTTTCATCAAGTAAATATACTCAGCATCTACTCAAATCATCTGTGAAGTAAGAACACAACGATATCCACTGTGTGCCTCAGCACTTATTGGACTGCACACATCAAAATGTATTACTTCCAACAAGTTGCTTTCTTGTTCCATCTTACTGAAAACGAGGCCTTTCAGTCATCTTGCCCATGTGGTATGATTTGCATGTGTCAAGTGATTCAAAATCAAGTGAGTCCAAACGATCCATCTGCATGGAGTTTCTTCATGCATATCTACCAATAGACATGGTTCGCATGTCTCAATCTTTTCAAAAATGAGTGAGTCCAAAGATCCATCAACATGGAGCTTCTTCATGCGTTTTATACCAACATGACTCAAATGGCAGTGCCACAAGTATGTGGTACTATCATTACTATCTTATATCTTTTGGCATGAACATGTGTATCACTACGATCGAGATTCAATAAACCATTCATTTTAGGTGCAAGACCATTGAAGGTATTATTCAAATAAACAGAGTAACCATTATTCTCCTTAAATTAATAACCGTATTGCGATAAACATAATCCAATCATGTCTATGCTCAACGCAAACACCAAATAACAATTATTTAGGTTTAACACCAATCTCGATGGTAGAGGGAGCATGCGATGCTTGATCACATCAACCTTGGAAACACTTCCAACACATATCGTCATCTCACCTTCAGCTAGTCTCCGTTTATTCCGTAGCCTTTTATTTCAAGTTACTAACACTTGAAGATCGTAGCAGAAATTTAAAATCTTCTACGCATCATTGTCACCGGCATGACACCATGACCTCCATCATCGTGTCTTCATGAAGTTGTCTCACCAACTATTACTTCTACTACTATGACTAACGGTTAGCAATAAAGTAAAGTAATTACATGACGTTTTCATTGACACGCAGGTCATAAATAAATTAAGGCAACTCCTATGGCTCCTGCCGGTTTTCATACTCATCGACATGCAAGTCGTGATTCCTATTACAAGAACATGATCAATCTCATACATCACATATATCATTCATCACGTCCTTTTGGCCATATCACATCACACAGCATATGCTGCAAAAACAAGTTAGACGTCCTCTAATTGTTGTTGCAAGTTTTTACGTGGCTGCTATAGGTTTCTAGCAAGAACATTTCTTACCTATGCCAAAACCACAACGTGATATGCCAATTTCTATTTACCCTTCATAAGGACCCTTTTCATCGAATCCGATCTGACTAAAATGGGAGAGACAGACACCCGCTAGCCACCTTATGCAACTAGTGCATGTCAGTCGGTGGAACCAGTCTCACGTAAGCGTACATGTAAGGTCGGTCCGGGCTGCTTCATCCCACGATGCTGCTGAATCAAGATAAGACTAGTAACGGCAAGTAAATTGACAAAATCGACGCCCGCAACAACTTGTGTTCTACCCGTGCATAGAAACTACACATAGACCTAGCTCATGATGCCACTATTGGGGATCGTAGCAGAAATTTAAAATCTTCTACGCATCACCAAGATCAATCTATGGAGTAATCTAGCAACGAGGGGAAGGAGTGCATCTTCATACCCTTGAAGATCGCAATGCGGAAGCATTACAGGAACGTGGTTGGTGGAGTCGTACACACAGCGATTCAGATCACGGTCGATTCCGATCTAAGCGTCGAACAACGGTGCCTCCGCATTCAACACACGTACAGCCCGGTGACGTCTCCCATGCCTTGATCCAGCAAGGAGAGAGGGAGAGGTTGGGGAAGACTCCGTCCAGCAGCAGCACAATGGCGTGGTGATGGTGGAGGAGCGCGGTACTCCAGCAGGGCTTCGCCAAGCACTATGAGAGATGAGGAGGGAGAGGGGTAGGGCTGCGCCAAGAGAGAGATCAAATCATGTGTTGGGCAGCCCCATACCTCAAGTATATATAGGGGAAGGGGAGGGGCTGTGCCCCCTCTAGGGTTCCCTCCCCAAGGGGGGCGGCAGCCCTAGATCCCATCTAGGGTGGCGGCCAGAGGGGAGAGGGAGAGGGGGTGCACCAGGATGGGCCCTAGGGCCCATCTGCCCTAGGGTTTGCCCCCTTCCCCTCTTGGAGGCGCCTTGGGCCCTGGTGGGAGGCACCCTAGCCCATCTAGGGGCTGGTCCCTTCCATCTATTGGCCCACGAAGGCCTCCGGGGCTGGTGGCCCCTCCCAGTGGACCCCCGGACCCTTCCGGTGGTCCCGGTACATTACCGGTGATGCTCGGAACACTTCCGATGGCCAAATCCTCACTTCCTATATATCAATCTTTACCTCTGGATCATTCTGGAACTCCTCGTGACGTCCGGGATCTCATCAATGACTCCGAACAACATTCGGTAACCGCGTACATACTTTCCCTATAACCCTAGCGTCATCAAACCTTAAGTGTGTAGACCCTACGGGCTCGGGAGTCATGCAGACATGGCCGAGACAACTCTCCGGTCAATAACCAACAGCGGGATCTGGATACCCATGTTGGCTCCCACATGCTCCACGATGATCTCATCGGATGAACCACGATGTCAAGGATTCAGTCAATCCCGTATACAATTCCCTTTGTCTATCGGTATGATACTTGCCCGAGATTCGATCGTCGGTATCCCAATACCTTGTTCAATCTCGTCACCGGCAAGTCTCTTTACTCGTTCTGTAACACATCATCCCGTGATCAACTCCTTGGTCACATTGTGCACATTATGATGATGTCCTACCGAGTGGGCCCAGAGATACCCCTCCGTTACACGAAGTGACAAATCCCAGTCTCGATTCGTGCCAACCCAACAGACACTTTCGGAGATACCGTAGTGCACCTTTATAGCCACCCAGTTACGTTGTGACGTTTGGTACACCCAAAGCAGTCCTACGATATCCGGGAGTAGCACAATCTCATGGTCTAAGGAAATGATACTTGACATTAGAAAAGCTTTAGCAGACGAACTATACGATCTTGTGCTAGGCTTAGGATTGGGTCTTGTCCATCACATCATTCTCCTAATGATGTGATCCCGTTATCAATGACATCCAATGTCCATGGTCAGGAAACCATGACCATCTTATTGATCAACGAGCTAGTCAACTAGAGGCTTACTAGGGACATGTTCTGGTCTATGTATCCACACATGTATTACGGTTTCCAGTTAATACAATTATAGCATGAACAATAGACAATTATCATTAACAAGGAAATACAATAATAACCATTTTATTATTGCCTCTAGGGCATATTTCCAACAAAATATTGGGTGAAAAAAGCACCAGAGGGGGGGGGGCCCACCTGCCATCCACAAGGGTGGAGGGCGTGCCCTACCCCCTGGGCACGCCCCCTACCTTGTGGGCCACCTGGCAAACCCCTGATGCCCATTGATACGTCTCCAACGTATCTATAATTTTGATTGTTCCATGCTATTTTATTATTTGTTTTGGATGTTTATTGGGCTTTAATATGCTCTTTTATATTATTTTTGGGACTAACCTATTAACCGTAGGACCAGTGCCAGTTTCTGTTTTTTTTGCCTATTTTAGAGTTTCACAGAAAAGGAATGCCAAACGGAGTCCAAACGGAATGAAACCTTCGCCCGATGATCTTTCTTGGACCGAAAGCAATCCAAAAGACTTGGAGTCGAAGTCTAGAACTCCATGAGGAGGCCACGAGACAAGAGGGCGCGCCCTCACCCTTGTGGGCCACTCGTAGCTCCACCGATGTACTTCTTTCGCCTATATATACTCTTATACCCTAGAAACATCGCAGAGAGACACGAAACCTCTTTTCCACCGTTGCAACCTTCTGTACCCGTGAGATCCCATCTTGGGCCTCTTCCGGCAATCTGCTGGAGGGGGAATCAATCACGAAGGGCTTCTAAATCAACACCATTGCCTCTCCGATGAAGCGTGGGTAGTTTACCACAGACCTTCGGGTCCATAGTTATTAGCTAGATGGCATCTTCTCTCTCTTTGATTCTCAATACAAATTTCTCCTCGATGTTCTTGGAGATCTATTCGATGTAATACTCTATTGCGGTGTGTTTGCCGAGACCCGATGAATTGTTGGTTTATGAACAAGATTATCTATGAATATTATTTGGTTATTCTCTGAATTCTTATATGCATGATTTGATATCTTTGCAAGTCTCTTAGAATTATCGGTTTAGTTTGGCCTACTAGATTGATCTTTCTTGCAATGGGAGAAGTGCTTAGCTTTGGGTTCAATCTTGCGTGTCCTTTCCCAGTGACAGTAGGTGCAGCAAGGCACGTATTGTATTGTTTCCATCGACGATAAAAATATGGGGTTTATATCATATTGTTTGAGTTTATCCCTCTACATCATGTCATCTTGCTTAATGCGTTACTCTGTTCTTATGAACTTAATACTCTAGATGCATGTTGGATAGTGGTCGATGTGTGGAGTAATAGTAGTAGATGGAGAATCGTTTCGATCTACTTGACACAGACGTGATGCCTATATTCATGATCATTGCCTTATATATCTTCATAACTATGCGCTTTTCTATCAATTGCTCGGTAGTAATTTGTTCACCCACCATAATACAAGCTATCTTGAGAGAAGCCACTAGTGAAACCTATGGCCCCGGGGTCTCTTTCTTATTATATTGCATCTCTTTTATTTACATCACATCTCGTTTACTATTTTGCAATCTTTACTTTCCAATCTATACAACAAAAATACCAAAAATATTTACTTTACTATCTTTACTAGATATCACTTTTGCAAGTGACCGTGAAGGGATTGACAACCCCTTTATCGCGTTGGTTGCAAGGTTCTTGATTGTTTGTGCAGGTACTAGGTGACTTGTGCATTGTCTCCTACTGGATTGATACCTTGGTTCTCAAAACTGAGGGAAAATACTTACGCTACTTTGCTGCATCACCCTTTCCTCCTTAAGGGAAAACCAATGCATGCTCAAGAGGTAACACCCATATTATTCTATGGTGTGTTTCGACCTGGAAAAAATCAGAAGGAAGCTTTCGGGATGAAGCATCGCCGTCTCGAGGCGGAACCTGGGCAGAACCAATCTAGGGCTCTGGCGGAGCTGTTCTACCGGGGAAACTTCCCTTTGGGAGGGGGAAATCGAAGCCATTATCATCACCAATGATCCTCTCATCGAGAGGGGGTCAATCTCCATCAACATCTTCACCAACACCATCTCCTCTCAAACCCTAGTTCATCACTTGTATCCGATCTCTGTCTCGAAACCTAAGATTGGTACATGTGGGTTGCTAGTAATGTTGATTACTCCTTATAGTTGATGCTAGTTGGTTTATTCGGTGGAAGATCATATGTTCAGATCCTTAATGATAATTAATACTTCTCTGATTATGAACATGAATATGCTTTGTGAGTAGTTACGTTTGTTCTTGAGGACATGGGAGAAGTCTTGTTATAAGTAATCATGTGAATTTTGTATTCGTTCGATATTTTGATGAGATGTATGTTGTCTTTCCTCTAGTGGTGTTATGTGAACATCGACTACATGACACTTCACCATGATTTGGGCCTAGGGGAAGGCATTGGGATATAAGTAGATGATGGGTTGCTAAAGTGACAGCAGCTTAAACCCTAGTTTATATGTTTGCTTCGTAAGGGGAGGATTTGGATCCATATGTTTCATGCTATTGTTAGATTTATCTTAATTCTTCTTTTGTAGTTGTGGATGCTTGTGAGAGGGGTTAATCATAAGTGGGAGGCTTATCAAAGGAAGGGCAGCACCCAAGCACCGGTCCACCCACATATCAAATTATCAAAGTAACGAACGCGGATCATATCAGCATGATGAAAACTAACTTGACAATAATTCCCATGTGTCCTCGGGAGCACTTTGCTTTATATAAGAGTTCGTCCAGGCTTTTCCTTTGCTACAAAAAGGATTGGGCCACCTTGAAGCACCTTAGTTACTTTTGTTACTTGTTACCCATTACGAATTATCTTACCACACAACTATCTGTTACTGATAATGTCAGTGCTTGCAAGGAATACCTTGCTGAAAACCGCTTGTCATTTCCTTCTGCTCCTCGTTGGGTTCGACACTCTTACTTATCGAAAGGACTATGATAGATACCCTATACTTGTGGGTCATCAAGACTCTTTTCTGGCAGCATTGTCGGGGAGTGAAGCGCCTTTGGTAAGTGGAATTTGGTAAGGAAACATTTATATAGTGTGCTGAAATTTACTGTCACTTGTTACTATGGAAAATAATCCTTTGAGGGGCTTGTTCGGGGTATCTTCACCTCGACTGGAAGAGCAAAGAGTTGCTCCTCAACCTACTGCACCTACTAAAAATATTTATTATGAAATTCCTTCGGGTATGATAGGGAAACTGCTAGCTAATCCTTATGCAGGAGATGGAACATTACATCCTGATATGCACCTAATTTATGTGGATGAAGTTTGTGGATTATTTAAGCTTGCAGGTTTGCCCGAGGATGTTGTCAAGAAGAAGGTCTTCCCTTTATCTTTGAAGGTAAAGGCATTGACATGGTTTAGGCTATGTGATAATATTGGATCATGGAACTATAACCGATTGAAATTGGAATTTCATCAGAAGTTTTGTCCTATGCATCTGGTTCATCGTGATCAGAATTATATATATAATTTTTGGCCTCGTGAAGGAGGAAGTATCACTCAAGCTTGGGGGAGGCTTAAGTCAATGTTATATTCATGCCCCAATCATGAGCTCTCAAGAGAAATTATTATTCAAAAAATTTATGCTCGGCTTTCTTGTAATGATCAATCCATGCTCGATACTTCTTGTACTGGCTCTTCTATGAAGAAAGACATTGAATTCAAATGGGATTTATTGGAGAGAATTAAGCGCAACTCTGAAGATTGGGAATCCGAGAAGGTAATGAGTCGGGTATAAACCTTAAGTTTGATTGTGTTAAATCTTTTATGGACACCGATGCTTTTCGTGATTTTAGCACTAACTATGGACTTGACTCTGAGATAGTAGCTTCTTTCTGTGAATCATTTGCTACTCATGTTGATCTCCCTAAGGAGAAGTGGTTTAAATATCATCCTCCCATTGGAAGTGAAAGTAGTAGAACCTATTAAAGTTGAAGAAGAAACTATTACTTATAATGTTGATCCTATTGTTCCTACTGCTTATATCGAGAAACCACCTTTTCCTCTTAGAATAAAGGATCATGCTAAAGCTTCAACTATGGTTCATAAGAGTTATACTAGAACACCTACACCCTCCGAGCAAATTAAAGTTGAACCTAGTATTTCTATGGTTAAAGATCTCTTGGTTGATAATATTGATGGGCATGTTATTTATTTCTGTGATGAAGCTGCTAGAATTGCTAAACCTGATATTAAAGATAAACATAGACCTGTTGTTGGCATGCCTATTGTTTCTGTTAAAATAGGATATTATTGTTATCATGGCTTATGTGATGTGGGTGCTAGTGTGAGTGCAATTCCTTATACCTTATACCAAGAAATTATGAATGATATTGCACCTACTGAGATAGAAGATATTGTTGTTACTATTAAGCTTGCCAATAGAGATACTGTATCACCAATTGGGATTGTTAGAGATGTTGAATTCCTGTGTGGGAAAATAAAATATCCTACTGATTTTCTTGTTCTTGCTTCCCCGCAAGATGACTTTTGTCCCATTATATTTGGTAGACCTTTCTTGAATACCGTTAATGCTAAGATAGACTGCAAGAAATATATTGTTACCGTCGGTTTAGGGGATACGTCTCATGATTTTAATTTCTCTAAATTTCATAGACAACCCCATGATAAAGAATTGCCTAGTAAGGATGAAATTATTGGTCTTGCTTCTATTGCCGTGCCTCCTACTGATCCTTTAGAACAATATTTGCTAGACCATGAAAATGATATGCTTATGAATGAAAGAAGGGAAATAGATGAAATATTCTTTAATCAAGGACCTATTTTGAAACACAATTTGCCTGTTGAAATCCTTGGGGATCCCCCTCCACCCAAGGGTGATCCCGTGTTTGAGCTTAAACAATTACCTGGTACTTTGAAATATGCTTATCTTGATGAAAATAAGATATATCCTGTTATTATTAGTGCTAACCTTTCAGAGCATGAAGAAAAGAAAATATTGAAAACTCTGAAGAAGCATCATGCTGCTATTGGATATACTCTTGATGATCTTCAGGGCATTAGTCCCACTCTATCTCAGCACAAAATTAATTTGGAGCCTGATGCTAAACCAGTTGTTGATCACCAACGACGGTTAAATCCTAAGATGAAAGAAGTGGTAAGAAATGAAATATTAAGGCTTCTGGAGGCAGGTATAATTTATCCTATTGCTGATAGTAGATGGGTAAGTCCCGTTCATTGTGTCCCTAAGAAGGGATGTATTACTGTTGTTCCTAATGATAAGAATGAATTGATTCCACAAAGAATTGTTACAAGTTATAGAATGGTAATTGATTTTCGCAAATATAATAAAGCTACTAGGAAAGATCATTACCCTCTACCTTTTATTGATCAAATGCTAGAAAGACTACCCAAACATACACAATTTTGCTTTCTAGATGGTTATTCTGGTTTTCTTCAAATACCTGTGTCAAAAGATGATCAGGAAAAGACCACTTTTACTTGCCCTTTCGTTACCTTTTCTTATAGACGTATGCCTTTTGGTTTATGCAATGCATCAGCTACCTTTCTAAGACGTATGGTTGCTATATTCTCTGATTTTTGTGAAAAGATTGTTGAGGTTTTCATGGATGATTTCTCTGTTTATGGAACTTCCTTTGATGATTGCTTAAGCAACCTTGATCTAGTTTTGCAGAGGTGTGAAGAAACTAATCTTGTCTTGAATTGGGAGAAGTGCCACTTTATGGTTAATGAACATGCACGTTGTTGCGGAAATGTTTTGCAATATATTCAGTGAGAATTGGTTGTATGGAACATGAATATTTATAGTAATAATATGAGATCTAAAACTTAAAATGAATATGATTTGTGGTATTTGATTATGTATAATATAAATATCATAACATGATGTAAATCTTCTCTCATGCATGTTTGTATATTGAGGTGGCTTTTTATTATGCATGGTTGCATGTTTTAGCGTGCCTTTCCCATGCATGTTGAGTGATGAGGTGGCATACTTGCATGTTGAGAGAAATAGCTTAGTGAGGGCTAGCTATTTAGATATAGAAGATGAAGGTATTGTCTTGGGGCATAAAATTTCTGAAATAGGTATTGAAGTTGATAAAGCTAAAGTAGATGCTATTGAAAAGATGCCGTGTCCTAAAGATATCAAAGGTATAAGAAGTTCCCTTGGTCATGCTGGTTTTTATAGGAGGTTTATTAAAGACTTCTCTAAAATTTCTAGCCCTCTCACTAATCTCTTGCAAAAAGATGTTCTTTTTGTTTTTGATGATGATTGTGTAGAAGCATTTGAAATACTTAAGAAAGCCTTGATTTCTGCACCTATTGTTCAACCGCCTGATTGGAATTTACCCTTTGAAATTATGTGTGATGCTAGTGATTATGCTGCTGGTGCTGTTTTAGGACAAAGAGTTGAAAAGAAATTAAATGTTATTTGTTATGCTAGTAAAACTCTAGACAGTGCCCAGAGAAATTATGCTACTACTGAAAAGGAATTTTTAGTAGTTGTATTTGCTTGCGATAAGTTCAGATCTTATATTGTTGAATCCAAAGTAACTGTTCACACTAATCATGCTGCTATTAAATATCTTATGGAAAAGAAAGATGCTAAACCTAGACTTATTAGATGGGTTCTCTTGCTACAAGAATTTGATTTGCATATTATTGATAGAAAGGGAGCTGAGAGCCTGAGAACCCCATTGCAGACAACTTGTCTAGGTTAGAGAATGTTCTTGATGACCCATTGCCTATTGATGACAGCTTTCCTGATGAGCAATTAGCTGCCATAAATGCTTCTCATAATACTCCATGGTATGTTGATTATGCTAATTACATTCTTGCTAAACTTATACCACCTAGTTTCACATACCAGCAAAAGAAAAAGTTTTCTATGATTTAAGACATTACTTTTTGGGATGACCCACTCCTTTATAAAGAAGGAGTAGATGGTGTTATTAGACATTGTGTGCCCGAGCATGAATAGGAACAGATCCTACACAAGTGCCACTCTGAGTCTTATGGAGGACACCACACTGGAGATAGAACTGCACATAAGGTATTGCAATCCAGTTTTTATTGGCCTACTCTCTTCAAGGATGCTCGTATGTTTGTCTTGCCTTGTGATGAATGCCAGAGAATTGACAATATTAGTAGACGTCAGGAAATGCCTATGAATTATTCAATTGTTATAGAACCATTTGATGTTTGGGGCTTTGATTATATGGGACATTTTCCTTCCTCTAATGGGTATACACATATTTTAGTTGCTGTTGATTACGTTACTAAGTGGGTAGAAGCTATTCCAACTAGTAGTGTTGATCATAACACTTCTATTTAAATGCTTAAAGAAGTTATTTTTCCGAGGTTTGGAGTTCCTAGATATTTAATGACTGATGGTGGTTCACATTTTATTCATGGTACTTTTCGTAAAATGCTTGCTAAATATGATGTTAATCATAGAATTGCATCTCCATATCATCCTTAGTCTAGTGGTCAAGTAGAATTAAGCAATAGAGAGATTGAATTGATTTTGCAAAAGACTGTTAATAGATCTAGAAATAATTGGTCTAAGAAACTTGATGATGCATTATGGGCTTATAGTACTGCTTATAAGAACCCTATGGGTATGTCTCCATATAAAATGGTTTATGGAAAAGCATGTCACTTACCTCTTGAACTAGAACATAAAGCTTATTGGGCTATTAAAGAGCTCAATTATGATTTCAAAATTGCCGATGAGAAGAGGTTGTTTGACATTAGCTCACTCGATGAATGGAGAACACAGTCCTATGAGAATGCTAAGTTGTTTAAAGAAAAAGTTAAAAGATGCATGACAAGAGGATACAAAAGCACGAGTTTAATGTAGGTGATCATGTTTTGCTATACAACTCTCGTTTAAGATTTTTTGCAGGAAAACTTCTCTCTAAATGGGAAGGTCCTTACATTATCGGGGATGTCTATCATTCCGCTGCCATAAAAATCAACAACGCCGAAGGCACAAATCCGAAGGTTCTAAACGGTCAAAGAATCAAACATTATATCTCAGGTAATCCCATAAATGTTGAGACCAATATAATAGACATAGTGACACTGGAGGTGTACATAATGGACACTTTCCAGAATGTTTTAGACTCCAAAAAGGAATAGGTATGTGGTACGGGTAAGTAAACCGACTCCAAAACTGTTCTAATGGCATTTTTTTCTCTGTTTTGGAATATTTAAAAATTAGGGAAATTAAAAGTAGTCCGAAAGAGACACGAGGCGACCACAAGGGTGGAGGGCGCGCCCTACCCCCTGGGCGCCCCTGCCTTGTGGCCACCTATTGTACCCTCCGCACACCGTTTTCTTGCACTATACTTCTTTTGGTCGGTAAAACTTCATTATATAATCTCCCAAAGGTTTTGACTATCGTACCACGACAAAATTCCATGTTTTCATTTTGAGTTGTTTTTGTAGCAGATTTGGAACAAGATGTCTTCGCAAGAGTCAGTCGGAGAGAGTCATGTCTCTCATCCGGCGCTGGTCCCAAGAGCAAACAGCGAAGCTGACCAATTTGGGCCATCAACGGAGGAAGATATGGAGGCCGACTTGAAAATGGTGGATGTCATGGAGGAGGATTAAGAAGTTACCTCTCGTCTTCAAACTAGATTAATGATGGAGGAACTTCAGAGCTTAGCAATACCAAATTCGGTCATCCCTCCCAATGCTAAATTTCTCTCTTACGAAAATATGAAAAAGAGTGTTGCTTTTCCCCCACAACTATGAAACATCCATGGGTGAATGGAGCTCTAGCCTTCACGTGTAAACTCCGCAAGGAGGTAATGGATCTTAAGCAGCAAACTAATAGGCTCGAGGAGGAGAATCGCATCCTAAGGGGCATCATCGCCAAGAATATCACGTCACCACCTCCGAAGAAAGAGACATAAATACATGGGCATGGGCACTCCCCTCGGCAACTGGCAAGCTTGGGGGAGGTGCCCCGGTATCGTATCACCATCACATCTTTATCTTTATCATTTTTCTTAGTTCGATCATTTTGGTTATATCTTGATCTAGTAGAATAAAGTTTTTAGTATGATCTAGCTTTGAGTTTTGTATTGATCTCTATCTATGTAATCGAGTCTGAGTTATATATATAACAAAGAGTAGTTTTGAGTTGAGGGCTTTGATTTCTTGCTATGATCTTGAGGGAATTAAATAAAAGAAAGGAATAAAAAGAAATAAAAAGATCATATACTGATATTATGAAGAGTAATGTCTTCACATATAAAGAGTATGAAGAATAAAAGTTGTTGAGAGTTGACAAACATAGTTTTGGTCATTGTTGCTATTAATAGGAAGTACTCCCTCCGTTCCGAATTACTTGTCGCAGGTATGGATGTATCTATATGTATTTTAGTTCTAGATACATCCATTTCCGCGACGAGTAATTTGGAACGGAGGGAGTAGTAAAGAAAGAGAGGCTTCACATATAAATATACTATCTTGGTCATCTTTTGTAATTGTGAGCACTCATTAAAATATGACATGCTAAAAGTTGATGTTGGATAAGAAAGACAACATAATGGGTTATGTTCTCTTATATCCGAATAGGAGTTATATTGTCATGGATCCTCCAACATGGTGAGCTTGCTTTTCCCTCTCATGCTAGCCAAATTGTTTGCACCAAGTAGAGATACTACTTGTGCTTCCGAACACCCCTTAGACCATTTTTGCCATGAGAGTCCACCATACCTACCTATGGATTGAGTAAGATCCTTCAAGTAAGTTGTCATCAGTGCAAGCAATAAAAATTGCTCTCTAAATATGTATGATCTATTAGTGTGAAGAAAATAAGCTTTATACGAACTTGTGATATGGAAGAAATAAAAGCGACAGACTGCATAATAAAGTTCTTTATCACAAGCAGCAATACAAAGTGACGTTCTTTTGCATTAAGATTTTGTGCATCCAACCATAAAAGAGCATGACCACCTCTGCTTCCCTCTACGAAGGGCCTACCTTTTACTTTTATCATCTGCCCTTATACAAGAGTCATGGTGATCTTCACCTTTCCTTTTTACACTTTTTCTTTTGGCAAGCACTATGTGTTGGAGAGATTCCGATATATATATATATATATATATATATATATATATATATATATATATATATATATATATATATATATATATATATATATATATATCCACTCGGATGTAAGTTATCATAAAGTATTATTGTTGACATTACCCTTGAGGTAAAAGGTTGGGAGGCGAAACTATAAGCCCCTATCTTTCTCTGTGTACGATTGAAACTTTGTACCCGTTAGTATCGCGTGAGTGTTAGCAATTGTGAAAGATTAAATGATAGTTGAGTATGTGGACTTGCTGAAAAGCTATTATATTGACTCTTTCCAATGCTATGATAAATTTCAATTGCCTCAATGACTGAGATAATAGTTTGTTAGTTTTCAATGAAGTTTCTTATTCATACTTTACCATGTGAACAAATTGTTACTTTAGCATAAGAGATTATATGGCACTATATGTTGCAGTCCTAAAGGTGATCATGATCCCCTCATGTCTGTATTTTATTTTATCGACACCTCTAACTCTAAACATGTGGACATATTTTTCGATATCGGCTTTCGCTTGAGGACAAGCGAGGTCTAAGCTTGGGGGAGTTGATACGTCCACTTTGCATCATGCTTTTATATTGATATTATTGCATTATTGGCTGTTATTACACATTATATCACAATACTTATGCCTTTTCTCTCTTATTTTATAAGGTTTACATAAAGAGGGAGAATGACGGCAGCTGGAATTTTGGACTAGAAAAGGAGCAAATATTAGAGACCTATTCTGCACAACTCCAAAAGTCCTGAAACTTCACAGAGAATTGTTTTGGAATATATAAAAAATATTGGGCGAAGAAAGCACCAAAGGGGGGCCACCTGCCATCCACAAGGGTGGAGGGCACACCCTACCCCCTTGGGCGCGCCCCATACCTTGTGGGCCACCTGGCAAGCCCCCGATGCCCATCTTCTGCTATATGGTGTGTTTTGACCTGGAAAAAATCAGAAGGAAGCTTTCAGGATGAAGCGCCGCCGTCTCGAGGCAGAACCTGGGCAGAACCAATCTAGGGGGTCCGGTGGAGCCGTTCTGCCGGGGAAAATCGAAGACATTGTCGTTGCCAACGATCCTCTCATCAAGAGGGGGGTCAATCTCCATCAACATCTTCACTAGCACCATCTCCTCTCAAACCCTAGTTCATCTCTTGTATCCGATCTCTGTCTCAAAACCTCAGATTGGTACTTGTGGGTTGCTAGTAGTGTTGATTACTCCTTGTAGTTGATGCTAGTTGGTTTATTCGATGGAAGATCATATGTTCAGATCCTTAATGATAATTAATACTCCTCTGATTATGAACATGAATATGCTTTGTGAGTAGTTACGTTTGTTCCTGAGGACATGGGAGAAGTCTTGTTATAAGTAATCATGTGAATTTGGTATTCGTTCGATATTTTGATGAGATGTATGTTGTCTTTCCTCTAGTGGTGTTATGTGAACATCGACTACATGACACTTCACCATGATTTGGGCCTAGGGGAAGGCATTGGGAAGTAATAAGTAGATGATGGGTTGCTAGAGTGATAGAAGCTTAAACCCTAGTTTATGCGTTGCTTCGTAAGGGGCTGATTTGGATCCATATGTTTCATGCTATGGTTAGATTTATCTTAAGTCTTCTTTCATAGTTGCGGATGCTTGCGAGAGGGGTTAATCATAAGTGGGAGGCTTGTCCAAGGAAGGGTAGCACCCAAGCACCGGTCCACCCACATATCAAATTATCAAAGTAACGAACGCGAATCATATGAGCATGATGAAATCTAACTTGAGAATAATTCCCATGTGTCCTCGGGAGCGCTTTGCTTTATATAAGAGTTCGTCCAGGCTTGTCCTTTGCTACAAAAAGGATTGGGCCACCTTGCAGCACCTTAGTTACTTGTTACCCATTACGAATTATCTTACCACACAACTATCTGTTACCGATAATTATATGCTAGGGTTGATCATCCCCATTTCAAATTCATTTGAATTTAAACATGATGATATGATGCTCGCTGATGCAATTATTTACAAACACAATTCTAGGGATGTGACACCTTATAAAAAGCCTTATTTATTTAGCTATTTCTATATGTGACCATTTTTTCTTGCTTATCATAGGATCACATGCATAGATCATTTTGTTAAATGGATTACGGAGAGGTTTCGTCGAATTGCGACTGATGAGATAGAGCAGGCTACTGTTGCTCATGTAACAAGTGTTTTTCCACAGTCTGCAAGTAGTCATGGTAATTTTTGATTTGGTTTCTTAATTTGCTTCACTATGTTGTTTTCTTATTGTTTGTGTTTCCTACAGAACAAGGTCTTTAGATGTAAGATAACTTTTCAGGATAGAGCTTCTGCTCAAGTGATAAATTAGTTGTAAGGTTGTGCAGGGTGATGTATATTGGTGCTCGAACCCAAGCTGTGTTAATAAATCAGCTTGCCCTAGGTTGTTTGCCTAGACCTTATCTATTTTTGTTTTACATATTGCATGGTTCCTTGCTGATATTTGCTTCATTATAGGTATAAATTCCATGTAATTACGTCTGATGATAATGCTACAATGGAGATGGTGTTGTTTGGTGATGTTGACAATGATGTGGTTTGTATTGCTTAGCAGTTTTCTCTTTCTGGCAAGCAGCTTGATCATACTGTCAGAGATCATGGCTCTGCTTGGAAGGAAATAAGTTGTTGAAGTTACTGTGTCACAATACTCCTTTAGGAGACATAAGGATTCCTTGCCTCTCTAGGTTGGCAAGTTCTTCCTAGAGGGTGGATCTATTTACCATAATTTTGCCATAGCCGATAGTCTTCAAGTGTCAGTGCAGCGGAACTGCCTGTTCATCTTGGTAGGTATATTTAGGTGGTTTCTTTTTTAAGTCGGTGCATTATGTGGTTCTATAATTGTTTGTTTTCTAATTCTGTATAGAGGGGGTGTTGTTGAATCTTTGGGACGCTACCACCGAGCTTGATAATCTCCCTAAACATGTGTTCACATCACCGAAGGATGTGTTGGTAAGTTTAGCTTCATGATCTTTCAAACTATGCCCATGCTAGATGTTGAGTTCTTCCGAGGGCCACCGGTTTTTATCATCTGTAGTTGTTCACAGGTAACCCAGACACAATATGAAGATATTGATGATAAGATGATCACTAAAAGAATAATAAGAGTCCCGAATACATCATTTAGCATTCCTTAATCTGTGAGTGTTGTGACACCCCGAGACCGACGCTCCAGATGCCTTTCATTTGTTTTTGTTATTGCCATGTGTTTATTTTGTTTGTTTCATTACCATAATTATTTTTGCATATTTCATTCCTCTATGTTGATGCCATGATCATGTTGAGTGCCTTGACATATTTTTCTTCTTCTTGCATCATGTTCATCATTGGTTATATTGCATTGCACCATCCTTGTTGTTGCCATGTTCATCTCACTTTGTTATGCTATATGTTTTGATATGCGTGGTGTCATTGTATTGCATTTTATCATGATCTATGTGGGTTGCATTCCTTGTGGATATGAGTTGTTTGTGTTCTCTCCATCTTCCCTTCTCCTCATATGGTTGTTTGCATCTTCATATTTTCCACAAGGCCCTTCTCCAAGTGCAAATCATTTCACTTCTTCCTTTCTTTCAAATTCCACCCATTTATGCAACTGTCTTTTTCCTGCCCAAATAATGTTCATTCTTTTCCTCCAAATATTAAACCATTCCCTTAACCCCTCTGTCAAATTTCAGTTCATTTGGGATTGATTTGGTTGGAATCAAAATTGCCTCAAGTTTGAATTTTATTCAAACTTGTGATAGTTTTCTTTCTCTAAAAATGTCCAAAACAATTTATTCTAATGCTACATCAATCCAGGACCTTAGATATATCCTTCTCTCATCCTACTTCTTTGCCAAACTCCCTGGACTTTCCCTTTTGCTATTCTTGTTTATCTATGTAAACATAAATTATAATAACAGGAGAGATCTTTCCTTGAACCTCACTTGGGCCAGCGCACCCAGCACTCAGCAACTTGGGCCTCTTCCTTCTTCCCTAGGCAGCCCAGCCGAGCCACCCAGCAGCCTTGCGCCGCTTCCCCCTAGGCCTCCTCCTCCTAGCGCAGCCCACCTAGCCAGCAAGCGACGAGACGGTCGTCTTCAACCTGTACGGCAGGCCATCCACAGGAGCCACGTCGGCACGCCCGATGATTTGACGTCTGGAGACTGCCCTAGAGCTCTATTTAGCGTGTCTTATGCCTTGCTCTATTCCTTCTCTTTCCATTCCCTCCTTCTCCTGCCCTCGCCGCCACCCAGGTAAGCCTCTCCATGCCAAGCCATCACCATGGCCGTGAGGGAGCCCGAGCTCCTCTCCGGCGTGATTCGACAAGCAGCCACCATCTTCTTCGCCCGGAGCCTCGCGTGCCTCGTCGTTGTCTTCCTCGACCGCGCACGCATCCATACGGTCCTCATAGCTCCTTCCACGATGTCCTCTACGTCGTATTCTTTCTTGGGCCGAGACCCTCCGCCACGGTCAACGCCTTCTCTGCCGTCTCCATTCACTGTCGAGTTCGTACGACTCCAGCAAGCACCCCACGGTGAAGCTCCGCTCCTCCCCATCTTTCTCACCCGTCTCGTTGTTCTCATATCTGTCGATCCCTGCAACCCCGAGGCCGCCCGCCAAGGCCGACCAGGGGAATGAGTTTAAGCTCATGCCTTGCATCATTTGCACATGCACATGCACATGCACACACACCCAACACCCTTGCGACCGCCCTTGCCGCAACCACGCATGCATCTGCACCATCCCGCATGCATTCGACCCTCTCGGTTTCGCGCAGTAGCCGCAGAGCACCACCCACGCGGCTTCGGCCATCTTATTCTCCATGTCCGGGACGAGTTGCAGGTCGTGCTCGAATGCCTGCACACACACCACACCCGCAGCCACCGCCGCTGGCGGTAGGCCAGCACCCTCCCCTATTTTCGCACGTCCGCCATGGCTCAGCAGCCCCTACCACCGCCAGGGTTGCTTGCCGGAACCATCTTCGGGCTCCCTGTGCGCCATAGGGAAGAAAGCTTGGTCTTTGTGGTGTTCAAATAGGGACATAACCTTCTTATGCCACAAATGCTACATCAGCACAATGGCAAGTGTCACTCCGTCTAGGGTTCGAATCCCAGGAGCCCCTTATAATCCTTTTATATTTTGTATATCTATTCGTGATTCGTCTATTCAGAACAGTCCGAGAGGACGGGTCATCTAGCGCTGAACCCAATCAAATTCATACACACATCTTAGCTCAACTAGTTGACCCCGGAGTCAAACCTTCAGGAGGTCGTGGGATCAAGTCCCAGCCGGCCCCCACTTTTTGCCCTGTTTTCCTGTCATTTTGAACACCCACATCCGCTTCGGGCTAGATCTGCTGCTGGGCATTCGGCCTGCAGATTTTTTTCAATTCTGTGATTTTGGCATATATCCAGTGCATGCATATTTTCAGAAATGCCATTATCTTTGCATGCTCATCTTTAATTCACCGTGCATCGTATTAAAACAAACCTTTATATGTACTATGTATATTATTTCATTTACTTTCACAATATCCAACTTTCATGCATGTTTAAAATGTTTAAAATTCTGTTTGCATTAATGTGCAACGACATGCTAAAACAGTTTATTTCATAACTAAATAACCGTAGCTCTGAATTAAATAAACTTTATATGTATTTCAGGTGGAAAAATGTGTATGTTATCATGGTGCACTTTAACTTGCTGTTTAACAACTTTAACTTTGTGTTTAATTCAGATCTCTACCAATTTCGAAATTTTCATATGGGGAGTTTCCGGAAATGTTGCTTGTTGTTTCCGGCCTCATTTAAACTTGCCTAGATGGGTAGTTCCACTGTGCTTCATCTCTTGCCATGCGTAACAATATACGATCTTGTCATGCCATGTTTATGCTTGTGTGTTTACCGAGTTGTATGCTTCTTTCCGGTGTTGTTTCTTCTTGATAGTCCCGGTAACATTGCAATTGTGAGGATTCATTAGACTACATTGGTTCGTCTACTTCATGGACTCGATCTTCTTACGAGCGGGATTTCAGGCAAGGTGACCATTACCCTGGATACCACTATCATCCTTGATTTGCTAGTTGTCTCAATGCTATCGCTATGTAGCGCTACCTACCACTTGTTCGTCAAGCCTCCCAAATTGCCATGATAAGCCTCTAACATTTTCCACCATCCTAGCAAACCGTTGTTTGGCTATGTTACCGCTTTGCTCAGCCCCTCTTATAGCGGTTCTAGTTGCAGGTGCAGTACATGTTGTTCCATGTTAGGACATGGATATCATGGGATATCACAATATCTCTTATTTAATTAATGCATCTATATACTTGGTAATGGGTGGAAGGCTCGGCCTTTTGCCTGGTATTTTGTTCCACTCATGCCGCCCTAGTTTCCATGATGCTGGTGTTATGATCCTTGATTATCATTCCTAACACGCTCAGGGGAATGGGACCGTCTTGACAGTCCGCTTTGAATAACTGCTTCCAGGAAGGCCCAACATTGGTTTTAACATTTTCCCAACATAATAAACATGATAATAAATTTGACACATAGTGAGTAAGCGCTTCCCAAGGTTCATTATTCAACATAATACAGGGGGGCAATGCTCATGGTGCTGGTCTAGACCAGAGCACCATGCGGGCTACCTGGGGCAACTCGGGACGTTGGTTACTGTACGCTTAGCTCACCCGATTGTGTCCTGAGAACGAGATACACGCGGCTCCTATCAGGGTGTCAACACGTCGGGAGGTCTTGCTGGACTTGTGTTACCATTGTCGAAATGTCTTGTGCACTGGGATTCCGAGGATACTTTCAGCTGACTCGAGGTTGATCGGGTTTTCTTGAGGTTGAGGTATTTCCACCGTAGCTTGTGTTGGCTTGTGATGGGCCAGGTTGGAACACCCCTATAGGGTTAAATCCTTTTGAAAGCCATGCCCACGGTTATGTGTCATATTGAAAATTTATAATATCCAGTTGTAGAGAACTTGACACCAGATCCGAAATAAAATCCACCAGCCGCGTGCATAACCATGACCGTCTCTTTTCGAGGGAGTTCAGGAAGAGAACACGGTGGGGTTATGATTGACTCGTAAGTAGTTCAAGTTCACTTATTGATCATTACTAGTTGCGACCGTTATGCATAGTTACTCTTCTTACTCTTGTATTCATAAGTTAGCAACCGTAGAATGCTTCGTGCAGCTGTAACCTCACCACTTATCCATTCCATATCCATTAAGCTTTGCTAGTCTTGATACCCATGGTAATGGGATTGTTGAGTCCTCGTGGCTCACAGATTACTACAAAAACAGATGCATGTACAGATAATGCGATGATATGACGTAAGAGTGATGCTTGCTTGTTTTGGAGTTCTACTTCTTTGATCGAGGGATATGTTCCTGGTTGGTAGCATGGGTTAGCAGGGTGGATGTCATTCTTGTTTTTTGTTTATTTCATCTATAGTCGGATGTTTCTCTCTTGGTATGATGTTTGATGCATTCATGGGACAATTGTATGCCTTTGTATGTATCCCCATTTGAGTTGTAATTGTATGATGTAATGATATCCACCTTGCAAAAGTGTCTTCAATATGCGGCTCTATCCTTGGTGGGATCTTTGAGTTCCTCTCGGATAGGATCACATATTGGGCATGACAGGTGGCCTGCTTATAGTGCCTTCGATACATGTCGCATTGTATTCACGTCCTATGCAGGTGGTGCAAAGTCCATGGTTGCAAAGAAGTTGGTTGTAAGTGGGTCAGAGGAAGGTGGCTGTGGGTACATGTGAGATTCATCGCTATTTGTTTTCCAATTTTGTAGCACAAGAAAATGATTTATTGGTTGTCAGGGGTTCTTTGTGTGGATGACATGAGTTAGATGAGTGTTCTATGCTTTCGAGAATGTCATATGCACTCAAGGAAAATTTTGTGCATTCTCCACAATTTGGTTGTGATTCCTGAAATAGAAATACTTAATGTGACCGATAGGCTTATATTTACTTATTGGGGCCCATAGGCTTATTCGATCTAACCTGTTTATGTTAATGCTATTTTCACAACCGCGTGGCTTGGCTAGATGGATGAAACAACTAACAACAAAGAATTAAATCTCAAAAGAAACTAACAACAAAGAACTGGATACAGAAAAACTGGAACCCACCTGTGAAAATAAACCTAGCAAAAGCAAACCAACAGTAATAGTAAAAAAGGGCCATGATAGAAAATTCACGCAACAAAGCACACATATCCCTCTAATTTTACCTCAACTAGCTAATTACCCATGCGATTGCAAGGCCATCATACATATTTTAGTTGTTCAAATACCAATTATGTCTCACATATATCTTTGTCCATCACATCCTAATGCAGGAAGGGATTTAATTTGATTGCATGTGTTAGACATATTACTCCTGTAAAAGGATGCTGGTGTATCCACCTCATGGGAGACTGTCAGGATCTCGATCCTAAGTCACACCGATCTAGCATGTAACACATCATATCACTTTGCAGCCTCACACAGGGTATTCCCACGGGTGCCACCTTACCTGGCCCGGGACCGTTTGCATCTTTTGGCTCACGTATATGATAGTGTCGCTAGCATCCATATGACAAAGAACCCGGGCCGACATGACTAGTCGTGAATCCAAAGTGGCACCAACTTACAGGGACAGGCATACATGACCCAGCAATGAACGTGTTGGTCATCAACGTATGAACCCAAGTCGCAGCAAGCTACAAGGACTTAAAGGAACAACACATGACATTTCCCCGAAGGGACAGACACAGGAACGAAGAAGGACACATGACGGACAACCTAAATGTTTCGGAGTAGTAGCAAGCTACCATGGCTCAGTGGAAGCACTAGGAGACATTTCCCCGTAAGAGAGGCTACCAAGAATAAACAACTAGATTGTCGGATCTCACACATACCAAGCATTTCAAAATCATACACACAATATGCTCGATATGTGCAAATACAACATGGCATCACAATAAAACTCTACGACTTAGAGTATTTATTCAAAGGCTCCGAAGAGTCATACATAGTATGAATTACAATCATGGGTCACATGACCCAACATACAGAGCATACAAGCAACAGAAGCATAACATGTCTGAGTACGGACAACTATAAATGAAAAAGGCTGAGAAGCCTAACTATCTACAAGACCCTCCCAAGGGTACAAGATCATAGCTGAGGTAATAAGCTAAACATCGAAGTCCACGCGGAACTACTAGTGAGACTGAAGTCTCTCTGCAAAACATAAATTAAGCAAATGTGAGTACAAATGTACCCAACAAGACTTACATCGGAGCTAGCTACATATGCATCAGTATCAACAAAGGGGGAGGTGGAGTTTAACTGCAGCAAGCCAGCTTTGACTGTGTCTACTCTAAACTATGAATGCAAATAACTCTTTTGAGGTGGCGCATACGAGTCCACATATTCACCAATCAATACACCACTATGGATCCGCTCCCGTCTCCCTACGAGAATGCCATCCATAGCACTTACGCTTATCTTGCACATTTTAGAGTATCCACTTTCACTTGTCTATGAACTCTATAGGCAACCCAGAAGTCCTTTACCACGGACGCAGCTATTCGAATAGATCATTTATAACCCTGCAGGGGTGTACTTCTTCACACATGTTTCCACCACTTAGCGTCTGCACACGACATGTGCTCGGCAGACTTCAAGCGAAAGTCAACGTGGGTGTAGACCACGACCTGACTAACCACACAAGTCCCTAGTCCAGGTCTATCGCCTATTCAGGTTCCATCCGTAGGGAGTCCGGCCGAGGTTTCCACTACGGCCCCGAACGATGTGTGCAGGGTTCCCGAGGCACCAAACAGGTGACTCGGTACACCGGTCCATGTGCCTACCGCATCACAGCCCACCCCTCGGGTTAGCGTTGCGCACGACCTCTAGCATACTACAAACACCAGAAACTACTTGCAACTCCTGGACAGAGGACAAGGGGGTTAATAAGTCGAGCGGGGTCATATTTCAGGGCCCAACGCGTGGTAGTAGCTGTTCATGGATCACAAACACAGAACTCAGTTCCTGAGGACGGTTTCAATGAGACAACCCACCATGTACTCCTACAGGGCCTCTTGCTGCTACCTTTACCAAATTGTGTTCACACACTTAGCTCTCAACAATAAGACATGTTTACAACATTCCAATTCATCCCCGATGAATCAGACCTGACTCAACTCTTAGCATTAGCAGTCATGACAACAAGCATGAATGAGTAGGCACATCAGGGCTCAAACAACTACTACTCATGCTAGTGGGTTTCATCTATTTACTGTGGCAATGACAGGTCATGCAGAGGAAAGGGGTTCAACTACCGCAGCATGTAACAATTGAATCGTTGTTGTCCTAATGCAGTAAAAGAGAGCAGAAGCGAGAGAGTAGGATTGTATCGGAATGAACAAGGGGGTTTTGCTTGCTTGGCACTTCTAAAGATGATATAGCTCTTCATCGGTGTCATCGAACTCATCATCGGAACATACGTCTACTAAGGGGAACAACCATCGGCAAACAAGAGGGAACACAATCAATGCAATGCAACAATATGATGCATGAATGTGACATGGCAATATGTTGTGATTTGAGCTAATGCAGCTAGATTTAAATGAAGTTGATTTGAACCAAGGTTCAAATTCAAACTCCACATGTGGTTATTTAAATGCCATTCATTTGATTTGTCCTAAAGAGTAGCCAAAATTTGTTCTAACATGCATGAAAATGGTACAGATGGATAAATTGGATTTTTTGATCATTTTTCATATATAATTTATTTCATTCCGAGTTATAGATTATTTTCTATGATTTTCTGAAGTTTATTACATCTTCTGGAATTTCCTAGTTATTTAAAATAAGATAAATCCAAAAAATGCTTTATTGCATCAGCATTACGTCACTATGATGTCAGCGAGTCAACTGGGCCCGTCCACGTCAAATCTAACCAGTGGGGCCCGTATGTCAGTGACTAACTATCTAATCTAGGTTAATTAGTGCTAATGTAGATTAGTTAGTGAGGTGGGGCCCGCATGTCAGTGACCCAGGGGGGTCAAATCCCTGGTCAACTGGTCAAATCACCAGCGTTTAGACGCCGGCAATGACCAAACGCGGCGGAGCGGTGTGGGATTCACACTCCGGCGACCAAATGGATGGCGGAGGCCATCTACGTGATGCAGACACTCCCACGCATCGAGTGGTGGTGGTGGTGGTTAGGCCTAGGGTGGCCGGGCATGACGACCATGACGGCTTTGGCGGCGGATGGAGCTCGGCTTAGCGTGTGCGAGGCGCTATGAGGGAGTCTGGACTAAGGGGCCGTGAAGATACAAAGGCCTAAGACTCTACCCGTGTCCGGATGGGACTCTCCTTGGCGTGGAAGGCAAGCTTGGCAACCAAATATGAATATTCCTTTCTCTGTAACCGACCTTATGTAACCCTAGATCCCTCCGGTGTCTATATAAACCGGAGGGCTAGGTCCGTAGACATATATCCTCATAATCATAGTCAGACAGGCTAGACTTTTAGGGTTTAGCCATTATGATCTCGTGGTAGATCAATGTCGGGTGGTTGGTGCGACATATGCCAACGGGTGGCTTATCTTTGTGGGAGCCAATAAAACATCGCTGGTGCCTGGAAACGAGATAAGGTGAAGACATGCACGCCGGCGAATCTTACCCAGCTTTAGGGCTCTCCGTGGAGATAACACCCCTACTGCTGCTCTGCGGGGTCTCCGCATGGTCACTAGATTGGCAAGTAGCTACAAGAGGCTCCTTGAGCTGTTTGGTGAAAGGATGAAGAGGGGCAAGGCTTGCCTGCTCCTCCTCTCACTGCGGTGTCTAAAAACTATCCAGAGAGAGATCTCCCCTCGCATGGGTGCCCTGGGGGGTTTATATAGGCCTACCCCTCAGGGGTACAATGGTAATCCGGCGGGGCGCGGGCCCCAGCCGTCTGTGTCTACGCTGGCCGGCTTCTCCGCCGACCGATGGCCCCGCCGCCTGGTAGGCCTCGCCGGCTGCCGACCCTCTGGTCGACAGGCTAGCCCCACCGCTCGGGAGTCTTCTCGGAGGCTGGTTACTATTGCCTTGTCTCTGGTGACGAGGGCTTTGTCGTGGTAAGCATGGCTGCAATGCTGCCGCGAGGCGGCTCATCATTGTAGCCTTACCTTGTCTTATCTCCTTAATGAGGCACCTCCTTCAAGGGAGAGAGCTGGCCGGCTATTGGGAGCCGGCCATACACCTGGCCGACTGCGGGAAGCCTGGCCGCCTTTGGGGTCTCCCTAACTGAGGGGGCCCGCCACCCATGGGTCGTACTGACCGCTTGCCGTGGGTGACGTCACAATCAACATGGCAACAGTGCCGCGCCGGATGGGTGATGGCCGCCCCGTACGGCGCACTGTGGCCATGCGTGCCCCGGGATTCGGGGGTGGCAGCCTTCACTATAGCCACGCCCCGTCTTGTCGCTGTTATGTGGGTGCAGACTCTAAGGGCAAGATCTTAGCCGCCTGCTGAGGGGCCGGCTCCTGGGAGTCGGCCTTCTCATGGCCGGCTTCTTGAAGTCAGCCTTCTCGTGGTCTTGTTTCTCAAGGATTTCAGGGCTAGGCCGCCTTTGCGCAACCGGCTTGAGAGGTAGCCGACTGGGCGAAGGCGGCCCCACGTCTTGGACGCTTGGAGGCTCAATCGGCCTATAATTTTTGTAAAGTGCTAGGGAAGCCGGCTAGGCTACCCGTGGTCATTTACTCTGACAGTAGTCCACGAAGCTGGTTGGGCTCCGAGGCAGAAAAAAGACGAGGAGCTCAGTCAGCTTCCTATCTTGAGGGGCTGGGAACTGGGAGCCAGCTTTGACTAGGCGTGCCGTCTCCTAGAGATTTCGAAGCTTGAAGGCGGGTTCCAGTTGGTGCGCAAGTCGGGCTGCGAGCTGATCGTTCGTCGCCTGCGCACCATGTGGCACCCCGTGGCTGGAGGGGCCTGCCAGCCCACGCGCACGACGAGATGCCGCCGCAGTCCGAGGCCCGCCACTATAGGGCCTCGGCCCATGCGTGGGTCTTCTGTGGCCTGGATGGACCGCGCGCCCCCCAGCGGCGGTTTCCTCACGCCGTGAAGGCACAATAATCGCAATGCGTGGGGGGAGTGGGTGCAGTTAATCCCACGTCCCCCCACGCCCTGCCTCCTCGGCTTCGCCGCACGAGGCTATAAGTAGGAGGAGAGGAGGGGAGTGCCAGACGCTCGCGCGCTCTCCCTCGCTCTGCCCCCTCCTTCTTCTTCCTCCTCTCTGCCGCGATAGCCACCCGCCGCCGCTCGGCCTTCCCGCCAATCTTCTTGGCTTGCTGTCGCTTCGTCGTAGCTGGGTCATGCGCCTTTCTTTCGCTGCACCTTTCTCATCGCCGCGTCGTCCCCATGGCGTTGTCGAGCTCCTAGGTCGGCTCCAACATCCATGTCGACCACGCCGACTTCCTCCGTCGGACGCGGCGGCTTCCGGGCGCGGACCTCGTGCGTGTCCGCCTTGCTCCGGAGAGGGAGATCTCGCCGGCGTCGGAGGAGGACGAGCGGGTAATCTTCCGCTCGCACTGCCTGCGCAGCTTCGGCCTGCCGGCGAGCGGGTTCCTCCGCTCCTTCCTCGAATTTTATCATCTCCAGCCGCATCACCTTACTCCGAACACGGTGATGCTGGTGTCGGCCTTCGTCGCCTTGTGCGAGGGTTTTCTCGGTGTCCTCCCCACCCTTGAACTGTGGGGAGAATTCTTTCAGTGCAAGATTGGGACTATCGTCGCGGGCGTGCCCGCCCCATGCGACGCCTTCATCGCCATGCGGAGGACGAGCGACAACAACCCGTTTCCGCCAATCCTGCTGATCCAGTCGGTGAAGCTCTGGCAGAAATCCTACTTCTACGTGAAGAACATCGCTCCCCAGGGCGACTTCGTCAATCTGCCGCCTTACGTAGCCGGACCGCCGGCTGGGAGGCAGCCCTCATGGTCCTTCCGGGCCAGGTCGCTGTCTTAGGGTGGGGCCGCCTCTGTTGCACGGCTCCGGGTGATGATCCAGTCAGAGGGCCTGATTGGGTCTGACCTGGTGGCCGTCTTCATGGAGCGCCGGGTGCTCCCGCTTCAGGACCGACCTCACATGATCTGTCAGATGAGCGGCCGCTTCGATCTGTGCCGGCTAAGAACCAAGGAGATGCCTCACGCCGAGGTGTCTTACATGGTGAACTACATTTCCAACTGCAAGCTCACCGAGGAGTGGCAACACGGCAAGGTGCCGTACTCTCGCGCCAATCCTCCGCCGGTAGTAAGTTTCTCTTCTTTTCTTCTTTCCTTGTCGCCGGGTTCATGATGGCTGACTCCTAACCAGTCGGCCTGTTTTGGCAGAATCCCATGCTTCTCCTGGCAACCGGGGCTGCGGGGGTGGAACTCCAGTTCCTCCCTGACCGCACGATGGACGACGTTGACGACCCGGACCTGGGGGCGGCCGCCATGGAAGAAGACGTCGCAGGGGAGGGCGGCGAGGCAGGCGGCTCTGGGCTCGGGGCCTCCTTCGAGGATTGGCCGGATGATGCCGAGGCCGAAGTTGTTCCGCGCCGGCCCATCCGCCGCGCCGGCTCCCCATGGCGGCACGCAGAAACGCCGGGCCGCGTCGACCCACTTCGGCAGTCGGCCCAAGAAGCCAAAGAGTACCGCGGCGGCGACCAAGCGGGATGAGGCGGCCACGAAGGCGGCTCGCTTCCGCAATGTGGTGTAGCAGCCGCAGTCAGTTTCAGCGTAGGTGTTATCACTCTTACGCCTTTCTTTTTCTTCTTCGGTTGATATCTTTCTGAGCCTTCTTCTTGACTTAAAAAAAACAGGGCCCCACTTTCTCTTGAACGGGCCCCTGCCACCTTCGTAGTCGGACCCGCGGGAGGGTCCTCAAGCTCCCGCCGTGTGGATCCCCGCGCCGATCTCCTAGAAGCGACGGAGCGAAACGCGCGAGAAGCACGGGAGGAGCGGGAGGTGGAAGAGCGGAGGGCGGCTCAGGAGGCGAGGGAGAAGTCGGCGGAGGCACATGCCGACGCGGCTGCCAAGGCCCAGGCGGAGGCCGCGGCCACAGAGGAGGAGGCGGAGGCCCAGCGGAACCAACCTCCGCTGCTCGTCACCCCCCTTCGTGCCGTGGCACCCGACACTCCAGTGCCCCCGACGAAGGAGACCAGCCGCGGCCAGCCGGTGAAGGGGAAGGAGGCGGAACCGACGCCGCCGACTATAAAGGACAAAGGTGGCCGGCCCGACGCGCCGCTCGCGCAGCCGGCCGGAGGTGAGCTGACTGTTGGGGCAAACCTTGTGGTCCTGTCGCCGTCCCGTCGGCGCGTGGAGAAGGCGACTTCAGCGCCAGATCCTCACAACGCCGCTGGCGCCGGCCAGTCGGCCCAGGACCTGGAAGCGGCTAGCGATAGCTCGTCCGGGTGGACGCCGGGTGGTGGGACAGCCATGTTGAACATGGCGGCGCAGGACGTCCGGAACCAGCTTCAGGCTCAAGCTACCACGCTGAAGCAGTACACCCAAGAATTTCTCACGACGCGAACGGTGATCCGGGTGAGTCCTTCTGTTTTTCGTTGATTGCTCCTGATTTCTTCCGTGGGGGCGCGTCAGCGCACCCACTGGGTGTAGTCCCCGAGTTCCGAGTCAGCTGCTGAGCAGGCGGCTTGGAACTTCTTGGTAGACTCTAATTGTCGTCTTGTTCTTACTTGTATCACTTATCTCGTCTGCAGGAGTATCATAACCTCCGCGCGGCTGCCTTCAACTCCCAGGCCCAGGAGTTGAATCAGAAAACCACCGATCTGACCGAGAGCCGGAGTAAGTGCTTCATCTTTTGTCTCAAGTGGGGGTGCGTCAGCGCACCCACTGGGTGTAGTCCCTGAGATTCGGGCCGACTGCTGAGTAGTCGGGTCGGATCTTTTCCTGACAACTTCTTTCTTCATATCTGCAGGGGCCAATGCTGACTTGAGGAGCCAGTTGAGCGGATCCCAGATCGCCCTTCGCGCCAAGGAGGCCGAGTGCGCCGCGCTGGCTCAAGAGCGTGACCGCCTGGCCAAGAAGTTGGCCGACCAGGAGGAGGGCCACAAGGCGGACCTGAAGGCGGCGCAGGACAGCGAGGCCGCCCTCAAAGCCGAATACGAGACCGAGGCGGCGAACTGGGCCGAGGCCAGGTAGGCGCTGAGTCAAGGCTACAGCTGGGTAGAAGATTTGATCGAGGTGAGCCGCCGCCTTCTTCATCGTTTCTTTGCCTGCCTCCTACTATCTGGTTCGTCCTTTGACTTTGTGCCACTGCTTTCTTCTTTGTGCAGATTACTTTCCCGGTTACTCTGCTGCCGCCACTCAAGCCATCGAGGCCTATCGCGATGCGCGACAGCAGGCGGGGGCCGAGGTTGCACCGGGTGCCAGCAGGTCGCTTGAGGAGCAGCTTCTAGCGCTTCAAGCCCGCCTGTAGCCGGCCCACCGCATGCTCCGCCGTCTTCAGCGCGCCGGGGCGCAAGTGCTGGCCGCCCTCTGGCCCGGTGAGGTGATCCCACGCACCCCAAGTCAGACCGCCGACTTGCTGGAGGTTGCAGTCGGCCACTTAGAGGCTTGGAAGGCGTCAGCGGCCCGGTCCGGCGCTGGGCAGGCACTGGAGTTCGTCCGAGCTTGGTATCCTGGGCTGAACTTGGACCAGCTGAGCACCTGGCAGGAGGAGGCTGACCAGGAGCTGGAGGCGGTGCGGCCGGCTATCATCTAGCGCGCCTCGGCGATGACCGAGTATACCGACACCAGCGCCTTTGCTCCTGAGGTGGATGATGCCGGCGTCGCTCAGCCGGAGGAGTGGTTCGGGCTGAACCCGGCCGAAGGTGAGGACTTGGCGAAGGAGATTGCCTCCACTGATGAGGGCGAAGGGGAAGAGGGAGAGGATGATGAAGACACTGTGCCGGATGGTGAAGCGACCAGCCCGCCTCAACCCGGTCATGCCTCTAGCAAGAATGCCGAGACTCGCCAGCCGGTCACTCCTCCAGCCAGCACCGCCGACTCCACCAACCTGCCCAACTCGCCCGTCGTTCCCCTAGCTTGATCCGCCGTCCTCGCTTTCCTGCTTGTTACTCTTTTGAACAATCTTTAAATTTGCGCAGTTCCACCCACTGGGGGTGTATTCAGACTATGTTGAATGCTGGACTTTCGAAGATCTTTTGTGTAAATATTATGCATGTGTTTGGCTTCCGTTCACGTTTGCTTTTCATTCTTTCGACTTTTTCCTTTGTCGCCTTTCCTTGGCCGCCGCCTTCCCAGCCAGACAGCTGCTCTGCAGTCTGTGGCTGGAGAAGGACTTGGTTGTTTTGGGAAGGCAAGTACTCGAGCTTTCTTAGATTGCAGCAAGGTGAGCGGGAAGCCGGCCAGCCGACTGCTCTAGTAGCCGGCTGGCGGGGCGGGAGGCCGGCTCGCGTTATATAAGTTCGTTGGTCCTTAGCCGTTTTTTGTGTGTGCATCCTTTCTTGCCCTTGGCTCTTGCCAGTCAGACAGTCGATTCTTCGAGCTGTGACTTTTGGCAAGAGGGGGCTTGGGTGCCGGCACACTACTTGTCTGACTGCAGGCAGAACTTTATATATAACTTAAGGCGGCGAGTCCCCGGGCCGACTGGTCAGGCCTGGTGCCGGACGAAAAGACAAAGATAGTAACATATTCATAGGTATGATACCCATTAACCATAGATAAAAAGGGGAGTCCCCGAGTGCTCCTCGGGGGACCCTTCGTCTCGTACTTAGTACAAAAGTTAGCATGATACATACTGCTTTTTAACTGTAAAATCTTCGGAGGAGATTGGCGTTCCATGGTCGTTCTAACTCCTTGCCAGAATCATCTCTCTTGCGTGCCTTCGGCTTCTGCGCGTCGATTAGGTAGTAGCAGTCATTGCCTAGAGCTCTGTTGATGACGAAGGGGCCCTCCCAAGGGGCCGAGAGCTTGTGCTGGACGGCTGTTCGCTGGATCATCCGGAGCACAAGATCGCCCTCTTGGAAGGACCTTGGCTTGACTTTCCGGCTGTGGTAGCGGCGCAGACCCTGCTGATAGATGGCGGACCGGCTGAGGGCTAACAGCCGGCCCTCTTCCAGCAGGTCGACGCCATCTTCACGTGCTTCCTTGGCCTCCGCCTCCGTGTACATGGTGACCCGAGGTGAGTCAAACTCGATGTCGGTTGGGATGACCACCTCGGCGCCATATACAAGGAAGAAAGGGGTGAAGCCGGTTGACTTGTTTGGGGTAGTGCGCAAACTCCAGAGGATGGCCGGTAGCTCGTCGAGCCAACAGTCGGCCGAACGATCCAGTGGTACGACCAGTCGGGGCTTGATGCCAGAGAGGATGAGGCCGTTTGCGCGCTCGACCTGGCTGTTTGACTGGCGACGGACGCTAGGTCCAGCCGGATGCTGCGTGTTGCGCAGAAACGTGCCAGTGCTCCCTTTGCAAAATTTGTACCATTATCGGTGATGATGCTGTGCGGTATGCCGTACCGGGTTGTGATATCTGCGATGAACGTCACGGCAGTCGGCCCATTCAGCTTCTTGATCGGCTTTGCTTCGATCCACTTGGTAAATTTGTCCACAGCGACGAGCAGATGTGTCATGCCGCCGCGTGCCGTCTTGAATGGGCCTACCATGTCCAGCCCCCAGACGGCAAAAGGCCAGGTGAGGGGGATGGTCTTGAGTGCGGAAGCCGGCAGATGTTGCTTGGAACTGAAAACTTGGCACCCTTTGCAGTGTTTGACTAGCTCCTTGGCGTTATCCAAAGCAGTCGGCCAGAAGAATCCATGGCGGAAAGCTTTGGCGACGAGTGATCGTGAGGCCACATGGTGGCCGCATTCGCCTTGGTGGATGTCTTTGAGGATTGCTGTGCCCTTCTCTGGCTCGACGCAACACTGGAAGACTCCAGTGACACTGCGCCTAACAAGCTCTCGGTTTACTATTGTGTATGCTCCGGCTCGGCGTTGAACTTGTCTTGCCGAGATTTTGTCGGTTGGCAACTCTTTGTTTACTAAGAGGTTGAGGATGGGCTGGGCCCATGATGGAGCTGTGACTTCTTCTATTGTCAGAACTGCTACTGTGACCAGGGCGTGTGGGTTAGTTGGGGAAGGGTTGGAGTCGGCCACCGCCTGCTGCGTCGATGCAGTCCCCGGGCCGGCTGTAGTAGCCCCCGGGCCGAGTTCTGAAGTCCCCGAGCCAGGTGCGACTACGGCAGTCCCCGGGCCACCTGTCGAAGTCCCCGAGCCGCCTGCTTGGTTCCCCAAGTCGGATCCGACTGCGTCGGGGTCAGGCGACACGAAGATAGAATCAGATTCTGGAGACGGCTTGATAGACGGCTTGAGGAGGTGGTGAAGAGAAACACCGGCCGAAATAGCTTGCCGGGTGGAGCCTACTCGTGCCAGGGCATCTGCTTGCATGTTGTCGGCACGTGGTACATGAAGGAACTCGCATCCTTCAAATATCCACTGATTTGCTGAACGAGGAAGTGGTAGCTCGCCATGTTCGCATCCCTGGCGTCCTAGTCGCAAATGACTGCTGGACCACCAGATCTGAGTCGCCATAACACAGGATCCGGCGAATGCCGAGCTCCTTGGCTAGCCGGAGCCCGTGTATGAGCGCCTCGTACTCGGCCACATTGTTGGAGGCGGCAAAATGAATTTGCGATGTGTACTTGAGCTTGTCGCCTTTGGGGGAGGTGAGGATGATGCCGGCTCCCAAGCCGGTGTGCATCTTGGACCCATCGAAGTGCATTCGCCAATGAGTGGAGTCGGGGGCCGGTGGCAGGTACTGGGTTTCAGCCCAGTCGACGAGGAAGTCAGCCAGTGCTTGGGATTTAATGGCGGTGTGGGGCTGGTAGAAGATCGTGTAGGGAGCTAACTCAATGGCCCATTTTGCCACTCGGCCGGATGCATCCCGACTGCCTATGATCTTGGCGAGCGGGGCAGTACATACGGCCATGATGGGGTGCTCTTGGAAGTAGGGCTTGAGCTTCTTGGCCGCGAAGTACACACCGTAGCACATCTTCTGGTAGTGTGGGTAGTTCTGCTTCGAGGTGGATAACACTTCGCTTAAATAATACACCAGCCTCTGGACCAGCTGAGCTCGGCCTTCTTCTGGGCGCTGGACCACGATGACTGTGCTGACCAACCGGCTAGTAGCGGCAATGTAAAGGAGCATGAGCTCTTTTTCAGTCGGTGCCAGCAAGACAGGCGGCGTGGTCTGCATCTTCTTTAGCTCATGGAAGGCTTGGTCCGCCTGGTCGTTCCACTCGAAATGAGCGGACTTCTTCATGAGTCGGTAGAGGGGGAGAGCTTTCTTCCCGAGCTGGCTGATGAAGCGGTTCAGGGAAGCCAGCATCCGGTGAACTTTTGGACATCCCGCAGCTTGGTGGGAATCTCCATTCTCTCTATGGCCTTGATCTTCATCGGGTTGCACTCAATGCCGCGTTCGGAGACCAGGAAGCCTAGGAGCTGGCCGGCTGGTACTCCGAACACGCATTTCTCGGGGTTGAGCTTGATTTGAAATGGGCGCAAGTTTTCAAATGTCTCCCTGAGGTCTTCCAGCAAGGTGCCGCACTTCTCCGTCTTCACCACAATATCGTCTACATAGACGTGGGCATTTCTGCCGAGCTGCTTGAGGAGGCATTTCTGCATGCAACACTGAAAAGTGGCACCGGCATTTCTCAAGCCGAATGTCATAGTCATTTAGCAGAAGGCTCCGAATGGTGTGATGAAGGCGGTTTTCAGGCGGTCAGCTGGGTCCAACTTTATCTGGTGGTAGCCTGAGTAAGCATCCAAGAAGCTCAACAGCTCGCATCCGGCTATGGAGTCTATTACTTGATCAATCCTTGGCAAGGCGAACGGATCTTTGGGGCAGGCTTTGTTGAGGCTGGTGTAGTCTATACACATGCGCCATTTGTTATTTTTCTTCAGCAGGAGGACCGGGTTGGCAAGCCATTCTGGAAAGAATACTTCCATAATGAAGCCGGCTGCCAGAAGCCGGGCTATCTCTTCTCCTACAATCCTTCTTTTTTCTTCTGACAATCGGTGGAGAGGCTGTTTGACTGGTTTTGCACCTTCTCAGACATGTAGCTTGTGCTCGGCGAATTCCTTCGGAACACCCGGCATGTCCTTGGGGGACCATGCGAAGATGTCCCGATTCTCACGGAGGAAATCGGCGAGCTCGCCTTCCTATTTGCTGTCCAGGTTTGCCCTGATGGTGGCAAACCTTTCTGTGTGCTCCGAATCCAGAGGTACCTTCTTTGTTTCTTTAGCCGGCTGGAAAGAACCTTGGGCATCACACTCCTTGGGGTTGGGGGACGGGGTCAGCTGTTTGCCGGCCATAGCCACAACTCGGTCCAGTATCTTTTTCTCTTCAGCAATCATGAGGGACTCGGCCAGCCGGCTGCTGGCTGCCGCGCACTCGGAGGACTTCTTGTAGTCTCCGGCTATGGTGATGATGCCCTTGGAACTCGGTATCTTCATCTTGAGGTAGGCATAGTGGGGTACAGCCATGAACTTGGCCAGGGCGGGTCGTCCAAGCAACGCGTGGTAAGGGCTCTCCAGATCCACTACCTCAAACCACACCTCCTCTCGGTGGAAATGATCCTTGTCCCTGAAGAGGACATCTATCTTGATCTTGCTGATTGGGGAGCAGGACAGGCCGGGTACGATGCCATGGAACACAGTCCGACTGGGTATGAGCCGCTTTGTCTTGATGCTCAGCTTCTCCATGGTGTCACGGTATAGGATGTTGATGCTGCTCCCACCATCTATCAACACGCGGGAGAAACGGGCGGCTCGCCTTTCTGTTGCGAGGGTGGCATCCAAAACCAATGCGTAAGAGACGGGAGACGGCATCACCTTTGGGTGATCAGTCCGGCTCCAGCTGATAGGCCTTTCTGACCAGTGCATGAACTCGGGGTTGTTGGAAGCAACTGCGTTGACTTCTTGATGTTGTCAGCGCCGACTACGCCGATCTTCTGGTAGGCTTGTAAAGATGACGTAGGCGGCATGCTCGTCGGGGAATTCGTCTTGAACACCCCAGGTGGCTGACCAGCAGGCGGAGGCGACGCTATCCCCTCGCCCTTGGAGATCCGTGTGAGCCAGTGGCACTTTGGGGTTGTGTGGTTTGAAGGCTTCGCGCCGCTGTGAAACTTGCAGGGGGCATCAAGTGCTTGCTCATAGGAGAAAACCGGCTGCCAAGCCGGCCTGCTGCCCTTCTGCTTCTTGGGCGTGGGCCGCCCTTCGGGTTGTTCGCCTTCGACCGTGGCCACCTGCCGACTGGTGGAAGGCGGCGGGGGAGCCTTGCGCTTGTGGTCGTTCTGATACGGGCGTCGGCTGGATTCTCCAGCCAGCGTCTTGGGACTCGGAGCGAGCACCTTCCCGGAGGCGTCTACTCGGAGCTCAGTCTTCATTGAGGAATCATCCATGGCGTATTTATCAGCTATGATCAGCAGCTCGTCAAGGGTAGTCGGCTCGTCGTAGAGGAGCCGATGCTTGAGGAGGGTGCCCTCTCGGCACCCGGCGGTGAAGTACTCTATAGCTTGAACCTCATGCACCCCCTCGCAGGAATTGCAGAGCTCGGCCCAACGCGTGAGGTAGTCGCGAGTCGATTCGTTGGGCCCTTGGACACACAAGGAGAGCTATCGGGGCTTGGGAGCCCGCTTGTAGGTGCTGGTGAAGTTACGGATGAAGGCTTCAGTGAAGTCTAGCCAGCTATTGACACTGTTAGGCTTGATGCTGTTGAACCAGGTATGTGCCGTGCCTTGGAGCATGAGGGGAACATACTTCACGGCAACGCGCCTGTTGCCGTTCGCGATGCTAACCGCAGTGGAGTAGTCAATCAACCAGTCTTCCGGCTTCATGGAGCCATTGTACTTGGGCGTGTCTCTTGGGAGTGAGAACCCTTTAGGGAAGGGCTCGTCACGGATGCGGGGGCCAAAGCAGGGCGTGCCGACATCATCTTCTTCTTCCAGAACCAAGGATCGTGCTAGGCGGTCGATCCGGTGGCGGGCGTCATTCTCGCCGACTCCTTCACGGTGACCCAGTCGGCCGCTGAGATTCGGATGCATGACGGGCGGCGGAGTAGGGTATCTCTCCCCACGAGGCGGAGGAGGGGCCGGATTGCCCCGCCATTCCACAGCCCGAGGACGACCTTCTGCGTCACGCTCGATGGAGACTCGAGTCCGGCTGCGGCTGGCAGCCGGCTCCTTTTCTTTCCTTGCGCGGGTGTTACCCGCAGTCGGTGTTCGCCATGCTCTCGGCGCGGGGGAGGAATTTCAATGTGGACACCGGCTTCATGCCGCTCTGTGGCCGCGTCGATAAGCTACTGGATGCGTTTGGTCATGTAGGGGAGCTCGTCAGGCCCCAGCCCCTTCAACTCGTTTGCGGCCGCCTGGGCGGCGCACAAGTTCTCGAGAGGCGTGGCATGGACTGGGCGGCACGGTCGACTTCGTGCTGGTGAGCCTCGGTGAGGCGTCTCATGGTGGCTAGCTTCTGGCCCTCCACAATGAGGGCGAGGCGGCGCGCCTCCAATGTCTTGGCGTCCGTGTCGGCCGGGATGGGGGCAGACAAGTCGTGCAGTGCCGTTTGCAGGGCGTCGTGGGCGTTTTCACCAGAGGCGGCGCCGTGGCTGATGACCAGTACCTCGGTGATGGCGCTGCCGCTGCTGTCGGCTCGAGGAAGAGGGTTGTTGATGATTACCACGTTGGAGGGGAAGGCATCAAGTGATGCCGTGTCGGAATCGACAAGCATCGGGTCGGTGGAGCCAACCGACTCCAAGTCCGCAACCAGCTCGCCGAAGACGTGGAGTTGGTCGAGGAGGCTGACGAGGTGGCTTTCGGGGCAGCCTGTGACCGCGTCAGAAGTGGGCTCGTCAGAGATGCGAGCCTTGCCAAGAAGATCGGCGAGGCAGCTCGCCGCGCATGCATCAGCGACGCCTTGCAGCGCGTTGGGGCAAGCGCCATCGGGCGAGCCGGGCTGGCTACGCACGCTGGGGAGGAAGAGGGTTCCCGTCCAGAGCAGGTCTCCGGACGACGGTGCACCTGGCCCCATGGTGGGCGCCAAATGTCGGGTGGTTGGTGTGACATATGCCAACAGGTGGCTTATCATTGTGGGAGCCAATAAAACATCGCCGGTGCCTGGAAACGGGATAAGGCGAAGACATGCACGCCGACGAATCTTACCCAGCTTCAGGGCTCTCCATGGAGATAACACCCCTACTACTGCTCTGCGGGGTCTCCACATGGTCACTAGATTGGCAAGTAGCTACAAGAGGCTCCTTGAGCTGTTTGGTGAAAGGATGAAGAGGGGCAAGGCTTGCCTGCTCCTCCTCTCACTGCGGTGTCTAAAAACTATCCAGAGAGAGATCTCCCCTTGCATGGGTGCCTTGGGGGGTTTATATAGGCCTACCCCCAGGGGTACAATGGTAATCTAGCGGGGCGCGGGCCCCAGCCGTCTGTGTCTATGCTGGCCGGCTTCTCCGCCGACCGATGGGCCCGCCGCCTGGTAGGCCCCGCCGGCTATCGGCCCTCTAGTCGACAGGCCGGCCCCACCGCTCGGGAGTCTTGTCGAAGGTTGGTTACTGTTGCCTTGCCTCTGGTGACGAGGGCTTTGTCGTGGTGAGCATGGCTACAGTGCCGCCGCGAGGCGGCTCATCACTGTAGCCTTACCTTGTCTTATCTCCTTAATGAGGCACCTCCTTCGAGGGAGAGAGCTGGCCGGCTATTGGGAGCCGGCCATACCCCTGGCCGACTGCGGGAAGCCTGGCCGCCTTTGGGGTCTCCCTGACTGAGGGGGCCCGCCACCCATGGGTCGTACTGACGCCGTGGGTGATGTCACAATCAACGTGGCAACAGTGCCGCACCGGACGGGTGATGGCCGCCCCGTACGGCGCAATGTGGCCATGCGTGCCCCGGGATTCGGGGGTGGCAGCCTTCACTGTATCCACGCCCCGTCTTGTCGCCGTTATGTGGGTGCAGACTCTGAGGGCAAGATCTTAGCCGCCTGCTAAGGGGCCGGCTCCTGGGAGACGGCCTTCTCATGGCCGGCTTCTTGAAGTCGGCCTTCTCATGGTCTTGTTTCTCAAGGATTTCAGGGCTGGGCCGCCTTTGCGCAGCCGGCTTGAGAGGTAGCCGGCTGGGGGAAGGCGGCCCCATGCCTTGGACGCTTGGAGGCTCAATCGGCCTATAATTTTTTTGAAGTGCCAGGGGAAGCCGGCTAGGCTACCCGTGGTCATTTACTCCGACAATCAACTCTTGTAATACTCATATTCATCAAGATCAATCATGCAGGAAGTAGGGTATTACCTCCACAGAGAGGGCCTGAACCTGGGTAAATATTGTGTCCCCCGTATCCTGTTACCATCGACCTTAGACGCACAGTTCGGGACCCCCTACTCGAGATCCGCCGGTTTTAACACCGACATTGGTGCTTTCATTGAGAGTTCCACTGTGCCGTCATCAAAAGGTTTGATGGCTCCTTCAATCATCTACAACGACGCTGTCCAAGGGGAAGTCTTCCTCCCCGGACAGATCTTCGTGTTCGGCAGCTTCGCACTGCGGCCCAACTCGCTTGGCCATCTAGAGCAGATCGAAAGCTACGCCCCTAGCCACCAGGTCAGATTTGGAAGCTTGAACTATGCCACGAATATCCGAGGAGACTTGATCTTTGACGGATTCGAGACCACGGCAGCCGCTCCCTGCCACCATGATGAACATGACGTAAATATGTCATCAGTCCATACGAAGGAGATAGTACATGTAGCTGCTCTGGCCCTAGATCCAGAGCAGATTGCGCCATCCAAAGACGGGAAGCTCAACCCCATCGCGGAAGCCGAAGACTCAGTGGTGTTGGAGCCGCACACAGACTTAACTTCAAGTGACATCTATGTCACCGGAACCATAGACTCATCTCCGGCTACAGGTTCTGAACCTTGTGCGTCTGCGTACGTTGAGCTTGATTGGTCATCGATTGTCGAATTCAGCTCCATGGACATCTTCCGACACTCGCCCTTGGGCGACGTGTTGAACTCGTTAAGAGCACTATCCTTAGCGGGGGGCTCATAGCTGAATTGTATCCGGTTCAAACCGGAGGCTGATAACAGAGAATTTCGCTTCCCACCCACCGCCCACTTCATAGCCACTGTCGAAGACTTAACTGACATGCTCGATTACGGCTCTGACGACATCGACGGTATGGACGATGATGCCGGACAAGAAGAGGCCCAAAACCTGCCGTTTACTGGACATTGGATGGCCACTTCCTCGTATGATGTATACAAGGTGGATGCACCAAAAGAGAATAGCGGCGATGACAAGAAGATCCACTTGAGGATAAACCTCTCGAGATACAGTCAAAGCACCGACGTCAGCGGTGCCGCTCTAAGTCACGCCGCAGCAAAGACAGCAACACTGGCACATGAGAAGATAACACTCGGGAAGGTGCCGAAGACAACGAAGACCTCGTTGATGCAACTGCCGAACAGGATGAATGGAAAGATGGGCAAGTTAGCCCTGGTAAACAGGCCACGCACGAAGACTCGGAGGACAGTAATTATCTTCTGCTCTCCGAGGATGAGGCGAGCCTCGGCACGAAAGATTTCATCGTGCCTGAGGAACCTCTTGAGCAGGAGTGCTTCAAGCGCTAGTTAATAGCCACTACAAGGAGCCTGAAAAAGAAGCAGCATCAGCTTCAAGATGACCAAAATCTACTCAACGATAAATGGACCGATGTCTTGGCAGCCGAAGAATACGGCCTCAAGCGCCCAGCCAAAAGCTACCCAAAGCGCAAATTGCTACCTCAGTTCGACGACGAGGCGCCGGAGCACATACCACCATCACGCAATGCGGCTGACCGATCACCACGTGGTTGGGATAAAACGGCAACTCAAGCCGAGCACCAGCCCGCCCCACCTCATCGCAAATACAGAGGTAAAATAGCTCGCGGTCATACATATGACCTTCGGCAGGACCTGAACAATAGAGCAGGACATACCAGATCGATCTACGGATCGCAAGGACGTGCCCCGACACGTGACGGCGACTATCTATTCGGACGTGACAAGACTAGTCACACCTGGACCGAAAACCGTAGACTGACTCCATCAGAGCTACGTCGCAATGTGGCCCAACATAGAGGGACCGCACACCCTCTTTGCTTCATAGATGAAGTAATGAAGCACGAATTCCCAGAAGGGTTTAAACCCGTAAATATCGAATCATATGATGGAACAACTAATCCTGTGGTATGGATCAAGGATTTCCTTCTCCATATCCACATGGCCCGTGGAGATGACCTTCATGCCATCAAATACCTCCCGTTAAAACTCAAAGGTCCAGCTCGGTACTAGTTAAACAGTCTGCCCGAAAACTCTATTGGCAGCTGGGAGGACTTGGAGGACGCCTTCCGCGACAACTTCCAAGGTACATATGTCCGGCCACCAGACGCCGATGACTTAAGCCATATATTTCAACAGCCCGGAGAATCAGGGAGGTAGCTCTGGACTAGGTTCTTAGTTAAAAAGAACCAAATCGTCGACTGTCCGGACGCGGAAGCCCTAGCGGCCTTCAAGCACAGCGTACGGGATGAGTGGCTCGCCCGCCACATCGGTCAAGAAAAACCAAAATCCATGTCATCCCTTACCGCTCTGATGACCCGCTTTTGCATGGGAGAAGACAGCTGGCTGGCTCAAGCAACATCGCCAATGATACGGGCACTTCCGAAGTCCGAAACGGCAATGGCAAACCTCGATGCAGCAAACACAAATGTCGCAATGATAATGAAAGAAAGCGCGACACATCGGTCAACGCCGGATTCAGCGGCCCCAAACTCGGTCAACGGAAAAAGCCATTCAAGGCAAACATAGACGAACCATCCAATTTAGACAAGATATTGGACCGGCCCTGCCAGATTCATGGCAACCCCGATAAACAAGCTAATCACACCAACAGAAGCTATTGGGTCTTCAAGTAGGTCGGCATGCTCAACGCCGAACACAAGGGGAAAAGGCTGCCCAGTGATAGCGATGACGAAGAGACTCACCAACCGAATACCGGGGGTCAGAAGAAATTTCCCCCTGAGGTAAAAACAGTGAAGATGGTATACGTGACACACGCCCCTACAGAGGAGCATGAGACGCACTCCCTCCGGACTGAGGATCATAATACGTTCCCTCCAGCCGGAGTACAAATCGGTCTTATTAAACTGCATACCTTGTCGGCCATTAAGCCGCCGGTCTCCATTCAGCAGGACCGACCAGTTATGGAGCTGGACTAGCAGTTCGGCTTCCGCCGTCCACCTCATACACCCCCGAAATCTGTATCGCGCATACATAACTACACACTTAAAATACCATGGGCATCGGCGGAGGCACAATACGGATGGGCCTACAAGTACTCCCATAAACTCCTTCTTTTCTTTTCTAACCACTCTTTCTTTTTTCATTATCCTTTACCACAGGTGACTCACAGGCTGGTCATCTCACCGACTCTATAGGAGTTCCCGTTTGTACATTCATCCAAAAGCTACTCCCTTTAAGGAGCCCCTTCATCGAGGAAAGGCGGCGCAGACATGCGAAGGAAGTCCGAAACAACTTTTTGTAGACCGCACTCTCTATTTTGCGAGCCTGTAAAGCGCCTTCTACCTCAGTCGTCGATCCTTGGCATGTCAAATAACCGGGGTCATGGCGTTATTATATACAAAACAATGATTGGCATCACTCAAGTTCTAGTGAATATTATCAGTATCAAGTATTCACTTTTCTCTAAAAAACTGCACTTTGCTCCTTGTGCTATTTCACACACCCCGACATAACTCGCCAGGGTCTCGATATGGGAACAAAATAAATTGCCAACAAGTCCGAACAGCTTTATAGCATACTTTGCCGTGGCGAGTTTGGCCTTATATGCATCAGCTCCGAATCATGTCTTGGGTTAATGGTTGGGTTGCCCGGCTCCTGTGCTTGCTACCTTACATTCCGCTCTATCGGCTAAGTTAGTAAAGGGAGAACTGCTGCGATTGTGTTTTTGGTTCATCTGGTTAAACACCTCAGTAGAGAAAGCCAAAAACTGACTGTCATGATGCGGCGAGAGCTGGTCAACCACTTGACAACTTATCAGAATCTTTCGTGATTCCCCCGTATTACACGAAGGACCTTTCTTCAGGTCATACATGTACACACACCACATTGGGATAACCGCGTACATACCAGGGTTTATATCATAGACTCACCATAAAACTCCTACGACTAAGTGAAAGTGTTAACGTCCTATAGTCCGATTGCCTCGTTCACCACATTGACACCTCCTTCACGGACCAAGACGTTAGGTTAAGATCAAGTGCTTTTCCAAACACCCCCGTATTTTCTACGAGGGGGCTGAAGCCGATGACTAGAAAACTTTCAGATTATACAAAAACGGCTGCACAGGAGGAACCAAAAAGCTTTTAAGCAAATATCATAATATTGTCTTTTACAATTTCAATATATTTCATTCGAATATCATATCTTTCGAGCACTGACCCTCTATCAAGCGGGCACCCTCTAAGACGTCCTCGAAATAATGTTCGGGTGCGTGATGGTCCTTACCCTTGAGGGGACTCCTCGCTGCAACATCGGTGGCCTTCATCTTTGCCCAGTATGTTTTGACACGGGCAAAGGTCATCCCTGCACCTTCAATGCACGTTGAATGCTTAACGGCGTTGATATGCGCCACCGCATCCACAAGCCGTTGCACCAAACCAAAGTAACTATTCGGAATGGGCTCAGTAGGCCACAACCAGACTATGATGTCCTTCATGGCAGAACCGGATATCCTGTGGAGCTCGGCCCACTAGGCCATATGTTCATTTAGTAACAGCGGACGCTTTGGCGTGCCGAACTTGACCAAAAAAGCTTCTCCGTGGCACACTCTTCCTGCGCCTGGTAAAATTGCGCCGCATCGGAGGCGCTCTTCGGAAGGTCCAAGAATGTGTTCGGAGAGCTCCAGATTTGATTAAGCAGGGAATACTTCGGATCGCCGAACTTCGTCTGTAATAAGAAAGGCCTACCAGCCGCTATCACCCCAACTTGCCGGATCTCTTCCCGAGCCGCTCTAGACTCAGATCATGCTTCTTTCGCCTCTTGCAAGGCCTTGTCGAGGTCGGACGCTTTGGCTTTGTTATCCATCTCAAGGAATTCGCACTGGACAGTGGTTTCCTCTAGCTTTCACGCCATGATAGAAATTCTCTCCTCACACCGGCGCCAAGCAGCCTGTTCGGTTTTTAACTCATCAGCTGCCTTATTGGCAGCCGAATTACTCATTCGTGCTTGCTCCTTGGTGAGGACAACTCAGCCCGAAGGGCCTCCACCGCAGCAGCACCATCTGCAGTTATGCGTGTCTCGGTATACAATTCTAGCTTCATGCTCATGTTATCATACATACATAAACCGACCTCCCCCAAAATATACCTTGCGCCTCGTCAAGCCGCCTGTTGATAAGCATGATGTCATCATCCGCCTCATCAATCTTCGGCTGCAGATCTGCAACCTCTGCGGATCGGGCAGTAGCAGGGGAGGTAACAACCTGAGTTCCAAGTAGTCAGATTATTTCCTGGATATATCTTTTTGATCCTCTGATTGCCTCCCTTGGGGAGCCAATCAGAGTCTCAGGGGCTACTATCTATACACAAGAGTATTTTGTGAATAAAACGCAATCGAAAGCATTACAGTACAAACCTTGAAGCCTCTTAGAAGGCTTGTGAAGGCCTCATTCAATCTGCTTTTTGTGGACAGGATCTTTTCAACCACTGTACCCATCAAGGTACGATGGTCCTCGGAGACGGATGCCTGTCATAGCATGTTCGTCAATATATCCGACGCTTCTGGATCTCCGGAAGCTGCTGTAGAAGCACGGCCTCCCTTCAAAGGGATCCATTCATTCATCCCTAGAGTTGTCTCCGGCTGTAAGCCGGACAGTCCGGGGCCTTTATTGTTGGCCCCCGGACCCCGGGCCACCAAAGTATCACCTTCAGTTGGTGTTTTCATCATCCCTCATGTCACTTGTTGATCAGGAGAGACCCTACGGGACGACACCTCGAAGTTGCCCGCCCTATTGGGCGAGGAGACTGGTGGAGGCGTCTCGCTTTCCATCATCTCCGGGAGAAGATCCCCCGAGGAAGAGGATTGTTGAGGAAGACTATGCGCTGAGCTGCAAAAATATACATTCTAGAAGTTACTCTGGTCACAGGAGAGGAACGGGGTATGTGTAAAACACCCTTGTTCGCTTACGATTTAGGCTTGTCCTCGCCGGGGGTCTGCACGATAATGTCGTCCTCCAAGCCCGAGCCGCCCGACAGGGGCATCTTGCCTCGCTTGGGAGCCTTTTCCTCCCAATCTTCAGAGAAGGCCCTTTTCTTACCATGGGGATAATGAACGTTGGCTTCTCATTTACTTATGTCTTCGGGCGATGGGATTTTCATCTCCCCGGACACAGCATCTAATATATCTTCGGGATGGAGGCCACCTTCAGTCCTCCCGCTCTCCGTCTTGTCCTCCTTCACAGGCATCTGGTACGGTGTCGAGGCCAGTATCCTTGTTAATACAGAATCCGCTGAGTCTTCGGGAAGGGGGGCCGAACACCTGATTCGCTCTGCTTTCTTTATCCAGCCCTGGAAGAGGATAATGTGATCAGTGTCGCACTATGGCATATATTGCTGCAAAATTGTTCAGAAATAGATTGATTACCGAGGTATCCGGATGGTTGCGGTCGAGGCCGATGTCCTCGGTGGTTTCCGGCCAGTGTTCTCGTTTCCCGAAAACAGCTTCCACATTCCCTTGTGCGTAATACCAAAGAAGTCTTGGAGGGTCCGTGGTCCTTCCGGATTAAACTCCCACATACGAAGAGGCCGTCGCTAGCACGACAGAACCCGGTGGACCAGCATTACTTGAACCACGTTGATAAGATTGACGTCCTTCTCAAGGAGGCTCCGGATGTGGCTCTGTAGAGTCTGCACTTCGTCAATTGATCCCCAGTCTAGTCCTTTATTAATCCATGACACAAGCTATAACGGAGGGCCAGATCGAAACACAGGTATAGCCGCCGACTTGGTACCGCGGGGTTCAGTGACATAAAACCACTCCCGCTGCCATAGGTCAGGAGTTTCGGTGAAAGAGCCTTTTGGCCAGGGAGCATTGATAGTTTGCTCACTATAGCCCCTCCGCACTCCGCTTGTTCCCCGTCGATTACCTTCGGCTTCACACTAAAGGTCTTGAGCCATAAGCCGAAGTTTGGGGGAATGAGGAGAAAGGCCTCGCACATGACGATGAATGTTGAGATGAAAAGGAAAGAATCTGGGGTTAGATCGTGAAAATCTAGTCTGTAGTAAAACATGAGCCCCTGGACAAAGGGGTGAAGAGCGAATCCTAGCCCTCGCAGGAAGCGGGAGATGAATACGACCCTCTCGCCGGATCTGGGAGTAGGAATAACCTATCCTCGAGCAGGGAGCCTGTGGGGGATCTCTGCGGTCAGGTATCTGGCCACACGAAGCTTCGTGATATCCTCCTCCATAACAGAGGAGGCCACCCATCGGCCCTGTGGGCTGGGTCCGGACATGATTAGGAAGCTTGAAGCGATGAAGTCGAGCCTTGGGTGCTAGAATGCGAAGTTGAAAGGGCTAAGAAAAGGTTGGCGCAAAACAAGGTGGCCCTTGACTCCTTTATAAAGGCAACGACTATCGAACGCCTCCACCTAAGCCTGAAAACCTGCCTATTCCTAAGGAATCATACTAATGGAACGGTTGGGTTATCCACGCTCGTATTGATGAGAATCCTGCGATAATGGGACACGATCTCTGCTTCGACAAGACGTGTCAATAAAAACCGCGCCTCGAAACGTGGAACGATGGGACAAGAAACGGTTTGAAATAATGACCGGGCAAACGCGATGTCACATTACAAAAAGTTGTCAGCGGATTGCACTCATGCAAATATTATGTTCTCTGTGGTTGTGTGTGGTGCTTGTATTGCAGATCTGGACACGTTCATTACGTCCGAAGAGTATCTTGGAATATTCAGAAAGGGGAACCCGCCTTGCAATGCTAAAGACAATCTGCACGCTGGAAACCTCGTCATTGAAGCCTGGTTCAGGGGCTACTGAGGTAGTCCTGGACTAAGGGGTCCTCGGGCGTCCGACCTATTAGACATGGGCCGGACTGATGGGCTGTGAAGATACAAAGGCCGAAGACTCTACCCGTGTCCGGATGGGACTCTCCTTGGTGTGGAAGGCAAGCTTGGCAACCAAATATGAAAATTCCTTTCTCTGTAACCGACCTTATGTAACTCTAGGTCCCTCCGGTGTCTATATAAACCAGAAGGCTAGGTCCGTAGACATATATCCTCATAATCATAGTCAGGCAAGCTAGACTTTTAGGGTTTAGCCATTATGATCTCGTGGTAGATCAACTCTTGTAATACTCATATTCATGAAGATCAATCAAGCAGGAAGTAGGGTATTACCTCCACAGAGAGGGCCCGAACCTGGGTAAACATTGTGTCCCCCATCTCCTGTTACCATCGACCTTAGACGCACAGTTCGGGACCCCTACCTGAGATCCACTGTTTTTGACACCGACACGCTACACTTGCCTGACGAGCGAGCTAAGCGGCGGGGCGGAGTCCTGGGAGCTCTAGGAGCACTCTGGTGCCACTAGACCGAGCGGAGGTGCTCAGGAGCGAGGACCTCATCAGCCATGGTGGACGGCGGCGCTTGGGGCTCACGGGGTGGTGGCTAACACGCAAATTAGATCATGGGGAGTGAGGGGGAAGGCGGAGGAGCTCACTAGGATTCCAATGGAGGACTCAGCGGGCTCGGGGAGGCACCATGGGCGATGAACGGGCGCCAGTGATCTCGGTTGCTCGAGGTAGAAGACGACCGCAGTGACGGCGTTCGAAGGTGTTCGGAGGCTGCATGGCTCGGCGGAGAGGACTAGGGCGACGAGGCGGAGCTTCTGGACTGCTCAAGGGGACGAGGGAGAGGCGATGGCCACGGTGGTGCTTGTCGGTGGCGGCGGGCGTGTTCGGTGAGGTGGGGAATGGCGAGGCAGAGAGCAGGGGGAGAGTGAGAGAGGTCAGGCGGATCGGGACGACACCAGGGGCTCGGCAGCAAGCAGGAGATGGCGTGGCGCGTGCTCGCGCGCGACAGCCATACGCGTTGTCCTCCTGGCGGGAGGTAAGTGATGACTGGCAGAGGCCACTGGGCTGGGCCTCTGCTGGGCCGCCAGGTAAGTGCCCAGTTCTTTCTCTCCCTTTTCTTTTTTTCTGTTTTTAATTATTTTGATCTGTTTTGAATTGGTAAAAATACTAACTCATTTTGTAAAATCCTGAAAAATAATTGTGGGCACTATTTGAATTATTTCCAACAGCCCCCAGTTGTTTTCAGAAGTATGGAAGCATTTAAAATATTTATAGGTAAATGCTCCAATTCAAATACAATATGATTTAACTCCAAAAATCCAAAAATGGCCAATAAATATGCTCATCATTTTTGGCAGAGGTTTTGACCTTTATTAGGAATCATGAACATTTTCAAAGGCATTTTGGGTTCTTTGAATTTTTTTTATTTGAACCTATTTGAATTCTTTCTGGTGCTAGGGTTTGATCAATCCCCATTTCAGCTTTACATAAAATTTAAACATGATGCAATAGACAAGTGCTAGCCTAGTGCAAGGTAAAGCTAGGGATGTGACAGAGCCTCCATGGGCAACAATGTCCTTTGCGTCGTTTGTTTCGCGATGGTGTGCCGCAGGGTCTCCCTGGGGCTCTCTTCGTTCGATCTGCCCGGACATCGCACACTCAGGTGTTACGCCTCGGGAGTTGCTACTCCCGTAGGAGCTATTGGATTTCCCTGAAGAGGAAGGGTGATGTAACACATTAGTTGAAAGTATTTCCCTTAGTTAAGAACCAAAGTCTATCGAACCGGTAGGAGGCAACCCATGTATAACGCTAGCAACACATGCACATAAACAAATACTATTGGGCAATTGAAAGAATTATGCATAGTTATGAAGATCATCCAAGGCATAATCATTATATAGGCATACATCCGTGACAAGTAGACTTTTTAACTTACTGTCATCTACTACTCACTATTACTCCACCCCATGACCGATATCCAACATGCATTTCAAAGTATTAAGTTCATATAAACAACGTAACACATTAAGCAAGATGATTTAATGTAGACAGAATAAGACCAAGGAATATGTTCAAACCCCGTCATTTTATCCTTAGTAGCAACAATACAAATACATGCCCTTATCCTTTCTGTCACTGGATATGATCACCGCAAGATTGAACCTACCAGAAAGCACCTCTCTCACAGAAGATAAATCAATTTAACTTGGCCAAAGTAGCCTGATAGATCGGACAGAAATACAAAGCTATAGATTTACACAATAATGAAGGCTCAAGAACTCAAAATATATTAATGAATAATCTGATCATAAACTCACAATTCATCGGATCCCAACAAACACATCACAAAATATTACATCAGATTGATCTGAGAGGAGATCATTGTATTAAAGATCAAAAGAGAGAGAAAGACATTTAGCTACTGCTATGAAGCCATAGGTATTGTTGGAACTACTCACACATCATCATGGAGGCAACAAGGCTGATGAAGATAGCCTCCACAATGGTTTCCCCCTCCGATAGAGTACTAGAAAAGGCCTCCAGATGGGATCGCGGAAGTACAGAGGGTTGCGACGGTGAAAGAATTGTTTCAGGTTTCGACTCGCGAGTTTTGGAATATTAGGGAATTTATAGGGCAGATATTAGGTCAAACGGCGGCTTGGGGACCCCACAAGATCACCTGGCACACCTACCCGCCTAGGTGCGCCACCAGGGCTTGTGGTCCCTCGTATATGTTCTAGTCTCTCCCCAAAGCTTCTAGTGTCTCCTATGTACCATAAAAAATCATCGTAAAGTTTCATCGTGTTTGGACTTTGCTAGGTATGATTTTTCTTTGAAACAAAAAACATGCAAAAAACACAAACGAGCACTGGGCACTAAGTTAATATGTTAGTCCATAAAAATAATATAAAATGACATATAATGCATACAAAAGTGATAATGTAATAGCATGAAATAATAAAAAATTATAGATACATTGGAGACGTATCAGCATCCACTAGTATAGCGAGGTGCTATACAAACAGTTTTTAACCCCTTTCCGCGATGGCATTTGGAACTGTCGCCTAGTGAGTGTGGGCGATAGGGGGGTCCTTCCCACACAACCCAGAAACCGTTGGGGATATGCCCTCCTGGCACACATGCTCGGCAAAATGAGGTCGTGTGCAACCGGCGAGCGCTCAAATACGGAAATACGTACAGTAGAGCTAAAAAATACAATTATACAGGCGAAATTGTTTCCGGTCACAAGTACATCCCACATAGTCAGTCCCCGCTAAACGTTTCCGTTCATATGTACATCCCACATAGTCACTCCAAGGAAAACGTTTCCGTTCACACGTACATCACACACAATTTTTCCTGTTAAATCGTTTGCGTTATTGAATGTATCACACACGGTCCATAGAAGAAACTATGTGGCAAAGCCTGTCCGTCACACATAGTTTTTATGTGGTAAACATTTGTGCATGGTAGCCTAACGCAAATAGTTTTCAGTAGAAAGTTGTATGATTGTTCGTTGATCCAACATGGTTTATTCCTAGAAACTATGTGCGTTGCCTAAGGTCATTGCCCACGGAATTTTTTCAATAACCGTTTGCAATAGCAAAACCCAATTAGCAAGCTAATTCGTCGTTAGCATGCTAATTGCCCTATTATTAATAATACATTTACTAATCTAAGTTCATATTAAGCACATAATGTATTTCATTTCCATATTAAGGAAGCAGAATTTCATAATTGGAACACATCAGAGTACAACATGATATAACTTCAGCACTTAGCTACCCCATTACACTGAATTAAGAATTAGGAAATACTAGTCATCAATCCATGCATCTGCACGGGCTAGTTTTCAAATGTTTTTACTTCTGTACTTGTAGTGATCATTAGTTGTTTGAAGCCGGCATTTTTTGAGTTGCTCTCCCTCCAGCCTCCACATGTCGACGCCACCTATCAAGTAGTGTTTCCACCATATTTGACTTTTCATTACATTTTCTCATGGATGATAGGTCAAAGTTTCTCATAGTAATGTCTGTTTCTTTTCTCACGACAAAGACGTAGAAAATTTTATTTGTGTGATCTTTCAACACTTCAACGTACATAATTGTTTAATATGTGCATTCGTACAGTTAATTTAAGGAATAACAGTTGTATACTTACACTAATACTCCATCCGTGCATCTTAACTTTAGTACAACTTTGTACTATTGAGACACTTGTTTTGGGACAGAGGGAGTATGGCACGGGACCACATCACGCGTAATGCAACCATTATTAAACATATCGGTAATTGGTCTTGATAAAATTGACATGTAACTTAGCACTACGAAAGTAATTTCCCTATTCATTCCTATTGAGTTTGAACACTTTTTAGAACCCAGTTTTTGATAATTCTTATAATTCTAAAAAATCAATATTGTAACTTTGTATTTGGAAATATTTTAGCAAATATGACTCAAAATGTTGTCTTTTGCCACATACATGTCTATGAAATAAGTACCCCCTTATTTGGAATGTGATTTTTATTATGTAATATTTTAAATCGTATATTACTATGTTATTATTTTTAAATCGTTCATTTTAGTTATTATGCTTACATTTTTTGAACTCTATCTTTGGCATTATAATTTAGAATTAGCTTTAGCAGATCTGACACCATATCTTTGTAATATTTTTATCGGTTTCCCAAACCAAAACTCCATGTGACATGCTCAGGAAAAAAACTCCAAGTGACACATAATTTAGTGTTTGCTCTGGAAAAAAAATCACTCAGTTCAGTTCAGAGTTCGATATAATTCCCATTACACATTAACTTACATTTTTCTCAACAGTAAAACTAATTATTTAACCTCGGTCACTATATTCAACTTCGCAAGACATACGGTAGTTTTATGTTATAAAAATGGTTAAAATCCGCAAAAGTAGAGGCCACATACGACATACATTTGTGAAATTTGGTAAAATATTGTGACAATATTTAACTCAGAGAAAATATTATGATAATTTATGATACTTACGGAAATTTTAATACATTATTACGACATATGTTACTGTTACCTAGTGTCGCTTAGTGCATGAATAACTTAATTTCCTATTTTGTCAGTTTGAAAAAGATGTTTCCTCATATTTATATACGTGTCTATATATGCTTACATGCATGTAAATTTTCATATTTTAAAGTAAAACATAATCTGATTTCCTCAAGTTACTTTATCATGATGTCCAGTTAGTGGAGGCCGTTTCAAGCTACTTTTTTCGTAATTGTTGGATTTCAGGTGTATGCGAACAAATCCTACACATGAAAGTAACTCACTGTTTGATTACGGGGAGATTCATTGAGCGCCTCATCAGCGAATATAGTCGCTGGAAAAACTGAATATCAAGAAACAAACTTTACAGGTCAAATAGAGATCTTTTTATTTTGGTTGACGTTATCACAATTGCTTACAGGAGATCGGAGTAGATTTTGAGGCGGAGATTGTGCCTCTTTTGGTCGTATACTCCAGGAGCAGGCAGTCAGAACATGATCCGCCGGCGATCCGCGAACACCGGCAAAATGTGGAAAGGAGGAAAAGTGGCTCGTTTGCAAATCCTTCTGCAGGAATCTCATCCACTCAAAAGCCTGAACACCATCGGTGTGATGGATTAGCTCAAGATCCAGGAGTGTACGTATGTACGTCTGTGCACCATGCATCGTATAGGTATCCGACTGCTGGCTAGCTTTATCTATGTGCGTTTATCAATGCCAAAATTGGCAATCAACGCATATCCGAGGCCAGCTTTAGACAGCGCCATAATGCCGGCCGGAGAGTCGTCGGTGACTTGCATTCGGAAAATCACCAGATCGGGCTTGCGCCAATGATTTTTTGTTGTTGAGAAGTGCCAATGCTTCTTGCCGTAGCATGTATCTCAACAAGGCAACATAAATTAATTCGTTTATTCGAGGGATCGCAAGGAGATAGAGACCATGGAAAAGACAACTTACTTGCGTGGGATAGCAGAGGGGCATGCTAGGCTTCATGCACCGCTAGAGCTACATTAAGTTTTAATCGAGGAATGAAACTGCTTAATTAACTCTTTGAGGCACCTTTTTTCTTTTTAGTTGTGAACGTGGGAAGAATTGTGAGGACTCTTTGAGGCACCTTTTTTTTCTTTTAGTTGTGAATGTGGGATAGAGTGTGAGGACTCAGGCAACTTCATCCTACGGCTGCAAATTTATAAATTGCCGATCTAACAGACAATTTATTACGTTTTTCTAGCATTAAGGTGGAGCCTTGATTGGTGCTTGAAATTAGTAAACATAAGATTTTCTAACATGGGGCTCTTTCTAGTGGAAATCGTAGGCATTGGGGACTCTTTTATGTACCCATTTTTTCCCCATATCAAAGGAAGGCCGGTGGATTTTGTGTAGGTTGAAAGTTAACATGGTTGCCGAGGACTCTTCCATGTACGTGTTAAATAATGTACATGTTGGTTTAATCTGTTTTATATGCACGCTGATTTTTCTACTAAAATTCTTCTAGGGTCTTCTAATAGATCCTGGCAATTAAATTATTGTACATGTTTTTTCCATCACAAACGGAGACGGCACATGGACTTTCTACATGTTGAAACTGAATCATGCCTATTTTTTTTATAGGAAACGTAGGCACTGAGGACTTTGATGTACGTATCTCTTTTTCCATTACAAAGCAAGGCACGTGGACTTGGGTAGGTTGAAGCTTCACGTGCATGTACGTGTTGGTTTAATCCTTTTTATGTACGTGCTATATTTTTCTCTTCAATTTTGTACGATCTTCTAATATATCTTGACCATTAACTTTTTAATCTAATGGTTACATTAATCTTGCTGATGTGGATTAACGCGAAGACTCATATGGTGCCTCCAATTAGTAAATATAAGATAGCACATGTATATGTTTCTCATGTATTAGGTGTAGCCAAATTCGGTTTATTCCTCACATGCACAACAATACAAAATTCTACCCACCACAATTGGACATCGCATTGCAGAATTGGACCAAGCAGTTAGCTAAACACCACAATAAATGAACCAAACATTAACTGAGCACCACATTGCACAATATAACATACTCCTATAGAAGATCAGACAGTTAACCAAACCAAGTATGCTTAACAACTTGGAAATATAGCAATTGTATTTTTTCTCATGTATTTACTACAACCAAATTCAATTTATTCCTCACATGGTATACAATAACAGAATGCACCCACAACAATTGAACATCACATTGCAGAATTGAACCAAACAACAAACCATGTCACGTCGTCGGCGTGCGAGTCGTCGGTGGTGCCCCCGACGGTGAGGTGCTCCTCCAAGATATGGGGCTCGACACGAATGGCAGCCATCGCGACCTCATCCGCGCGTGCGGCCGCGATTTACTTGTCCACTGCCAAATGGTCCTTGGGATCCCGGCTATACTGCGCGCACCATGGCTTAGGGCGGCGCTTATTTGGTGGAGGGGTCGGTGATTTGGATGGAAGGTGTCGCGCCGGCGGTCGGGGAATGTGGGACGTGGAAGGAGAAGGAGGATGGGGTTCGGGTGTGGATTACCTGCCTGGATAGGCGAGGCCGAGCAGCATGGAGGAGGGTCGCCGGCGAGGAGGCGGCGCTGCAAACAAGGAGTGAAGGTTTCAACTTGGAAAGGAAGGCGGAAACAGGGGAGATATGGCTTTTGGTAAGGGGGAGGGGGCGGGGAGGTAGATATTTCCGCGGAAGCCAAAATTTTGGAATCACTTCAGTGAAAAAACTGGCGCGCAAAGTGTCATCACACACAGTCCCTTATTCAGATCTGTGTATGATATGTGAACATCACAAATGATTCAGATAGCTTAACCCGTGTGTGTTGAGTTTGAGCATCAAAAATTTTGGTTCGAATTTCCCTGGTTACAATGGTCATCCACGTCATTGCATAATTTGGGTACACAAAGGAGACTACAGCACACCCACACTTCTTAATTGAGCAAGTTCAGCAATTAAACAGGGCTAGCTGACCTAAACATTACTCTAACAAATTAAAGACCAACGCTTTTAATTAAACAAAACAAAGAGTACTACTACGGGTGGTGCTCGTCGTTCTCCGTTGCCGCCTCCATGTCGAGCTCGCGCCCGACGGTCTCCTGGGGAAGGGGCTCCATGGCATCAACTGCACCCTACCAGGCAATCATCTCGCCATCCTCGTCCGCCATATCTTTGGAATAGGCCGCCATGAGCTGGGCGTGGGCGGCCGCGATCTGGGCTCTGGCTGGCTCCGTCATGGCAAGGTATGCCGCGTAGGAATGGACGACTGCTAGAACTCTCTCGGTGATTGCCAACTCTTCTGCCGTGGGTTGCCAACCATTGCCGGAGAAGCTTCATTCAATATGTGTGGTGACCGCCACGAGCTGGGCGTGGACGGCCTCAACATGGTAGTGGGCGGCCTCCATCAGGGCTAAGGCCGCCGCTGCAGAACGGACAGCTGCTGTGCCGCTCTCACCAGTTGCTATCCCCATGGCAGATGCTGCTGCCGCCGCCTGAGAAGCAACAACGGCCGTTTGGGCTGCCCGGACGCAGACTGTGGTCGCCCTCACGAAGCTTGTTAGCACGCGCCTGGTGGCTGCGGCCGCGCTCTTGCCGGAGTGGGCTGCCGAAGTTGCCCTCATGACGTGGGTCCACGTCCCCATCTTTCACCGGTGATGAATGAACAGTGAAATGATATTTGGGGAGTGAGCTAGTGTGCTTGACACGCCGGCTGTGGGCTGTAGCCGATGCACCTTCTCGCGTAAGCTATAGGCGTACTATACACCGACGGTGCTCCAAGACATTTTGTGTTGTATCTCACACGGTTGGTGATAATAAACTGTGTGCGATCTACTTGATTTATCGTCTTGATTTGAATTACGTAATGGGGTCATAGATGCAAAGGATGGTGTTTGAATTTCTAGAACTTTTATCTGTAGTGAACATGCAACTATAGGTGTGTCATAAAAAAATTGGAATTATTCAGGGTTCGTTTGGACATTTTTATACATTAACTTCATTTTGTAGGCATTTCACGCGCATAATTTAAATTTGAACTACATGCACATGCTCCAGTGCATATAAACGGGTTGAAAAATCAAATCTTTGTCCTTGGTTGCATGCTTAGGTCCCATGCAAGAAATGGGAATGAATGTCACACACCCTGCCACCGTCACTCGGCCGCAAACATTGAGATACCTGGTTTTTAAATTCTAGTAAATCCAAAACTTGTCTGAAATTCATGAAACTTGGCATGCTATCATGGAGCGACATCAATATGTCATGGTAAAAAAATTGTCCTATTTGGGGCAGGTTTGGGTATAAGCTTCTCACAAACCAGAGCTTCTGACAACAAGCGTGATGGTTTCGGTAGGGAATGTGCCACATTTGGGGACGAAACGATATCCGTTGCCTCTTATTGCTTTCAATTTTTTTCTAGTGTCAACATAGAACAATAGGAGTGTTGTGTTTAATTTAGGAATTTTTCGGGGTTCGTTTGGACATTTTTATACATTAAGTGCGTTTTCTAGGCATTTTATGTGCATAATTCAAATTTGAACTACATGCACATTCTCCAGTGCATATAAACTGGTTGAAAAATCAAATATGTGTCCTTGGTTGCATGCTTAGGTCCCATGCAAGAAATGAGAATGAATTTCAAACACCCTGCCACCATCACTCGGCCGGAAACATTGAGATAGCTGGTTTTTAAATTCTAATAAATCCAAAACTCGTCTGAAATTCATGAAACTTGGCATGCTATCATGAAGCGGCATCAACATGCCATGGTCAAATTTTTGTCCCATTTGGGACAGGTTTGGGTATAAGCTTCTCACAAACCAGAGCTTCTCACAACAAGCGTGATGGTTTCGGTAGGGAACGTGCCACCTTTGGGGACGAAACGATATCCGTTGCCTCTTATTGATTTCAAGTTTTTTCTAGTGTCAACATAGAACAACAGGAGTGTTGTGTTTAATTTAGGAATTTTTCGGGGTTCGTTTGGACATTTTTATACATTAACTGGGCTTTCCAGGCATTTTGTGTGCATAATTCAAATTTGAACTACATGCACATTCTCCAGTGCACATAAACTAGTTGAAAAATCAAATATGTGTCCTTGGTTGCATGCTTAGGTCCGATGCTAGAAATGGGAATGAATTTCAAACACCCTGCCACCGTCACTCGGTCGCAAACATTGAGATATCTGGTTTTAAATTCTAGTAAATCCAAAACTTGTCTGAAATTCATGAAACTTGGCATGCTATCATGGAGCGGCATCAACATGCCGTGGTAAAATTTTTGTCCCATTTGGGGCAGGTTTGGGTATAAGCTTCTCACAAACCAGAGCTTCTCACAACAAGCGTGATGGTTTCGGTAGGGGACGTGCCACCTTTGGGGACAAGACGTTATCCGTTGCCTCTTATTGCTTTCAAAATTTTTCTAGTGTCAACATAGAACAACAGGTGTGTTGTGTTTAATTTTGGATTTTTTCGGGGTTTGTTTGGACATTTTTATACATTAACTGAAATTTCCAGGCATTTTATGCACATAATTCAAATTTGAACTACATGCACAAGCTCCAATGCATATAAACTGTTTGAAAAATGAAATTTGTGTCCTTGGTTGCATGCTTAGGTCCCATGCAAGAAATGGGAAAGAATTTCAAACACCCTGCCACCGTTACTCGGCCTCAAACATTGAGATACCTGGTTTTTAAATTCTAGTAAATCCAAAACTCGTCTGAAATTCATGAAACTTGGCATGCTATCATGGAGCGGCATCAACATGCCATGGTAAATTTTTTGTCCCATTTGGGGCAGGTTTGGGTATAAGCTTCTCACAAACCAGAGCTTCTCACAGCAAGCGTGATGGTTTCGGTAGGGAACGTGCCACCTTTGGGGATGAAACGATATCCATTGCCTCTTACCGAAGGACACAAGTTTGATTTTTCAACCAATTTATATGCACTGGAGCTTGTGCCTGTAGTTCAAATTTGAATTATGCACATGAAATGCCTAGAAAACCAAGTTAATGTATGAAAATGTCCAAACGAACCCCGAAAAATTCCAAAATTAAACACAACACTCCTATTGTTCTATGTTGACACTAGAAATTTTTTGAAAGCAAGGGCATGCTTAGGTCCCATGCAAGAAATGGGGATGAATTTCAAACACCAGGGCACTGTTGATTGCCGGCAAAACATTGGCATACTTTATTTCTAAATTCTAGTAAATCCAAAACTCGTCTGAAATTCATGAAACTTGTCATTCTATAATGGAATGGCACCTGACATGCTGTGGTATTTTTCGTGTCCATTTTGAGAGAAGCGCACTCGAATAACAACCAACAAAGGCATTTTGAAACAAATAACTGCCACTCTAACATCTCAAACATTTTGTATAATTTAAATTGTGTGTGTTCTGTTAACCATTCACGTGACGCCACACCTCACTCTTTTAATGGCTAGGAGGAGCCGTGCAGGTAGGTACTTGAGTGCTTGACTAAACGGAAGGCGTGCGAGCAGTACTCCAATGCGGAGGCTCACCGGGAAGCGTGCGAGCTGTACATCGCGCAGGCTCACCGGGAAGCGAGCCCTTTGACTTCCATGGACGCCCGCCTTGCTCGCATCCTCTACATTAGTGGCGCCCAAGCCGCAGTAATACGGTTTTTAAATATAAACCACTCATCGCAAACGTTTTAGTTAGAACACCCATATGCAAAACCGACAATTTCCCTTGGAAGCCAAGGGAAAATGTGCCTAGCAGGATTTGTGCAGCTCTTGATCGCGAACGTTTTAGTTAGAACACCTATATGCAAACCGACAGCTTCCCCAGGAAGCCAAGAGAAAATGTGCCGAGCAGGATTTCTGTAGCTCTTGATCGCAAACGTTTTAGATAGAACACCTGTATGCAAAGTGAGAGCTATGGTCTTCTCGACTCGAGGGAAAATCCGCAGCGCAGGATTTGTGCATCCCTTCAACGCAAATGGTTGTTTTGGATGACCCGTGTGCAACCACGTACAAACAATTTGGTAAGACTTGCATATGTCATATTGGGTATGTTGCCATTTGTCAAACTGGAAAGATTGACATTTGTTGATCTAGTAACATTGCCATTTGTCAATTTCTTGTAACACTGCAATTTGTCAAAATATGCAGCTAGAAATAACTAGCACTATCTAATTTTCGCAACTAAAATTCAGTAATTAAGCATAGATTTCATTCATAGATTAAGCAGTCGTTCTTAATTTATACAAACAGTTCAACTCGGTAGCTGAACCGACCAAACTTTTCCCCAATTGTTGCCAATCACGCACTTAAATAGCTAGTTCAACTATATATACTAGCTAATTTGAAGTACGCTGTACAGTTCGACCACATATCTATAGTCAGATGAACTGAACAAAATAGCCCCCTAAATGCTACTACTACCACGGAGGGGCTTTGTGCTACTTCCGGCAGCCTCTCCTCTGTCGAGCATGCTCAGTAAGAGGCAGAGGAGGAGGAGGAGCCTACCGACGAGCTGGAGAAATGCAATACGGTGCCTGCCGCTGCTGCACGTTCAGTGACGCTCGCCAGCTCGACCGCCCACTACCACTCCAAACGATCCTTCACGAAGCGGCCAGACTGCTCGTAGATCTCCTGATTCCTCGCCTTTGCATCAGCGTGTGCTGCGGCCACGGCCGCGGTAAGGCTCTTTGCATGCTCGACGAGGCGCTCCTCCTCCTCCCATAGGAACTCGATATAGCGCGCAAGGTCGCTGACGCACGTGCAGGCCTCCACCTCCACCTTCCTCCTTTGGGCGGCGGTGGCAGAGCGTGTGATGATCCCGGTGGTCGATGCTGGGATGGCGACCACGGCGGCCGGTGATGGGGTGGCGGCCACGACCACCACCTCCCGCCTTCGGGCCGCGGTGGTGGAGCGGCTGATGGCCACGGTGGCTAGCAGTGGGGTGGTGGCCACGACGGCCACCTCCCGCCTTCAGGCCACGGTGACAGAGTGGGAGATGGCCCTGGCTTTAGACGGTGGTGTGTCAGCAACAGCGGCCGGCAATAGCTGTCGACGGGCAGCGGCGGCGGAGCGTGTGGTGGGTGTTCTGCGCATACCCAACAGGGATGCCACACGCACTACACTACGCCGGGGACTGCACCGCCGCCGTGGTATAGCCTCCTAGCTGGAGCTGTCCTCTGATGACAATGGAGTGGCTGAGCGATGACGACGGACCGGTGCCATTGGCGATTGTGGGAGAAGCACATGAGATAAGCTACAGGGAGGGAGGGGAAATGCGGCACATGACTCGCCGACTGTGAGGGTTTTTATAGCAGGCCGGTAAGCATTGGGATTTTCGGGGATTTCACCGAGTCGAGTGGGAAGCTTGCGCAGGAACCTGCGAGGTTGCACGAGAACGGGCTCACCGACGATTCATTGGCGCCACTTCGAGCCACCGTTTGGCCGAAAGAACGCCCCCGCACGCTGCGCAAGCTTGCGCTGTAAGCCATCTGAGGCAGCGGGGTGACAAGACGTGCGAGAGGAGGACGAAAGGACACGTACATATATGGTTAATACAAAAAACGTTTGTGATTTAATTACCTACTATACCCCGTCTCGGTTTATAAGTAGGATTTAACTAATAAAATACGAATGCATGTCACCAAAGATTATATCATTGTAGTCATATTTGAACATAGTTTCTAGCTATACAATTTTTGTAACATGCACTAACACTTTTTTGGTTAAATTTAAGGTTATATACCAGCAAGCGTTTGCCCGCAACACACACGACTTATTCCATCACAAACATCTCAGATGGATCAACTGTATGCTACGTATCGCACACGCAACTCTAATCTGATTCGTACTTGATGTCTCCGACATTGCTCACACAATTCATCTTATTTGTCACGTATCACTGTGCCGGCCTCTGCTCGCGTCCTCGGCAAGCTCTGCTTGCTGTTAGGCGCCGCAGTGTGCTGTGCTCGTATTTAGGCGCCGCGGCACGCTCGGCTTGTGGACAACTTTTCCTTGCGTGTTCAACTCATATATATATATATAAGGTGGGTCTATTATAATAACACCCTTAAGACCTTATTCTGCTAACAAACTTGCTTATTCTGATAACACCCCCCGACGACCGCACCCCGAATCCCCCACTACCTCCCGGCGCGGCCCGCAACCCACCCCACCTTCTTCCATCGCGCGGCCCGCAGGGGCTGGCGCCTCGCTCCCCCATCCCAGCTTCTTCCCCCGGGCACGCGCCGCCGCGCGTCCTCTTCACCACCCCGACCATAAACCTCCCCCCGCTATGCGCCCCACATCCCCTCCCCCTC
>NC_041384.1:265762449-265807540 GCF_002162155.2 Triticum dicoccoides
CCGACGGAGCCGGCCAGGGACTTGACCTCCCTCGTGTCAGATCCGACTGGCCGCGACAGTCGTGGATCCCCCTCCCCTGCCCTGCCTTTCTCCTTCATCGCCGAGCCGCAACGGCCGTGGATCCAGCTCACCGCGACGGGACCTCCCCTCCCCTGGCCGATCCACCCATTCCCGAGGTGTGGGCGTTGTTCCCCCGACGCCGACAAGCTCCATCGCTTACCCCTGCTCGCCGTGACGCGTACGCGGGATCCTGGTGAGGTAGTTCGGGAGAAGGGGTAGGCGCGTCGGTGTAGTCCGTCCAAGTACCACGTGCAGTGCCCCGCATGTCAGTGCAGTCCGCCGGTGTTGCGTGTAGCTCCGCCTCCCGTCCCCTTCATCTACTCCACCACCTCCTTCTCGCTTCGCTCCGCGAGATTGAGCGCCCCCTGCGGCCTCTGCTCGGATAGGTGCAGGATCCACGGCAAAAAACGAGGTCGTTGACCACGCCGTTGACATCGCCAGGCCCGCTTCCCTCCTCCCCGTGAGCACCATCCAACGACAAAGATCCATGGCGCCTCCTCCCCCCTACAGCTCCCCTCCTCCTCTACTGCGCGAGCACCACCGGTGAGGCATCACCGTTGCCCCCAGCTCCACTCTTCCATGCACTTAGTACTACACGGGCAGGGGACGAGCTCCACTTCGACTCCCTATTCGTCGTTGACCACCTCTCCTGCTAGTTCCATCCCTGCAGCTCCTGGATGGTGGACTACGGAAGATGCAACGCGTCTGATACACTGTCGAAGTTTATGATCTTTTCTGCTTTTTCAGATTTCACTTTTTGACACCAAAATGCAGTTCGCCTGGGGCTTCTTTGCGGTGCGCACGGCGTCATGCCCCTGTTTCAGTTCTGTCGATGATGCATTGTAGTTTAGTTCGATCCGTTTGGAGACTTGGAGTTCAACTGCGTATCTATCCATTCTACGGATTTTTTTAATCTACGGAAAGATGAAAGTGATGCAGTTAGTCGTGCAGCTCGGAGAGGCGTACCATACGTTTCGGTGCTCGTGTGCATGCGCTTATGTGCTCATGTGCTTGAGCGCTCGTGCATAACATGGCTTAATTGCAAATAATCGTGTATGTATCATGTTTAGAGGGCTGATTTTGCTATTTCAGGGGCCTAGTCCTAAATTATATTTTGTATGTTTATTTTCTCTAGAAAAGAGAGAGAGAGAGAGAGAGAGAGAGAGAGAGAGCAGTCCACGTGATGAACAATAGGAGTCATATTTGTATAGATTGTGACTCTTAATAAGAAACCAATGCAGTTCGTTGTACGGATTTGTTGTTTGCAAATTTTTAAGGACATGGTGTATAATTTGTTAAAATCGGTGCAGCTCACTAAGAAAACCTTTGCAGTGCACTTTGCAAAAACAAAGGAGTTCACTTGTAAAAAAATGTATAGAGGAGTTCACTTTTATTATTTTTGGAGGAATTTTTTTTTTGCAAATTTGTAAGGACATGGTGTATAATTTGTTAAAATCGATGCAGCTCATTAAAAAAAACCTTTGTGGTGCACTTTGCAAAACAAATGAGTTCACTATGTAAAAAATGTATAGAGGAGTTCACTTTTTATTATTTTTGGAGGATTTTATTTTTTTTGCAAATTTGTAAGGACATGGTGTATAATTTGTTAAAATCGATGCAGCTCATTAAAAAAAACCTTTGTGGTGCACTTTGCAAAACAAATGAGTTCACTATGTAAAAAATGTATAGAGGAGTTCACTTTTTATTATTTTTGGAGGATTTTATTTTTTTTGCAAATTTGTAAGGACATGGTGTATAATTTGTTAAAATCGATGCAGCTCATTAAAAAAAACCTTTGTGGTGCACTTTGCAAAACAAATGAGTTCACTATGTAAAAAATGTATAGAGGAGTTCACTTTTTATTATTTTTGGAGGATTTTATTTTTTTTGCAAATTTGTAAGGACATGGTGTATAATTTGTTAAAATCGATGCAGCTCACTAAGAAAACGTTTGCGGGGCACTTTGCAAAAAACAAAGGAGTTCACTTGTAAAAAATTATATAGAGGAGTTCACTTTTTATTATTTTTGGAGGAATTTCTTTTTTGCAAATTTGTAAGGACATGGTGTATAATTTGTTACAATCGAAGCTCATTAAGAAAACCTTTGCGGTTCATTTTTTGTTGTTTTCTTACAATGGAGAACATACAAAAGTGGACGGCGTCCATGGATGTAATTCTCTACCTGTGGCACGTTCAACTGGGTGCTGCCAGTGCAAAGGATATTGTTTTGTATTGGAGTATGTGTGTGTGTGTGTCGAGCAGGTTACTATTTTTCGTTGTCGTGTGAAGTTCCCTGTGTCGCCATTGCAGTGTGGTTGCCCGTCTTTTTATAAGTAAACTTTGAAGCTCATTTTGTTGTCTCGTGCAGTTTGCTATAATACTCCTCCACGGTTCGCTTGGTAAATATATCTCAATGAAGTTCTCTTTTCATTATATGTAGTTCACTCGCTGAGTCCCCGTGGTCCACTCGCGCTGTCTACACACATAAAAAAAATATTGAGTCTAGAAAAAACTCACGCGGTTCACTTTCGGTAGTGTCGCGACACGTCTACGGTAGTCTCGAGGTTCACTTTTCATAGTATTGTGGTTTACCAACGCTCGGCATGAAGTGCACTCCACCTCGTTTGCGAAAATTTATGTACCACAAAAAAAACAAAATTTACATCCCACAAAAAAAATCATGCAGTGCACTTTTCTGTCCAATGAAGTGCGTTTTTTAGTCTTAATAAGTGCGGTTTTCTGTCTGATGCAGTACGGCTCATTTACGGTAGTCTCGAGGTTCACTTTTCATAGTATTGTGGTTCACCAACACTCGACATGAAGTGCACTCCACCCCGTTTAGGAAAAATTACGTCTCGCAAAAAATAAATCATGCAGTGCACTTGTTTGTCCAATGAAGTTTGGTTATTCGTCCGATGCAGTGCGGTTTTCAGTCGGATGAAGTACCCACGTCGATTTGGGTGTCGCAAAAAACAGAGTGTCCGCATTTCGGTAAATTTAAAACTGCTCTTAAACTGTAAGGAATTAGAGAGAGTGTTCTACATGAAAAAATTGCATCTCATCGATATCTTTCCAACGGCATATCATTTGAATCATTTGAACAACTGGTTTGTAAAAATTTCGCGAAAAACGGCCGCTAGCACTCGTCGTCCGCCACACGATTTTCAAAATTAAATTAAAACTGTAAGGAATCTCAAAACCATTTCTACATATGAAAGTTGTGCCTTGACCATAGCTTTCCAATGACGTATTACGCGCCTCGTTTTGATAAACGGTTCAAAAACTAGAGCAAAAACAGTACCGAAAATTGCAAAAATTTTAAAAAACAGAATTCCGTGATTTAGTAAATTTGAAACAGCTCTTAAACCGTAATGAATTAGAGAAAATAATAGATATGAAAAAGATGCGGCTCGACGATATCTTTCCAATGGCGTATCATTTGTCTTATTCCGATGAGCGGTTTAGAAAAAAAACACGAAAATACGCTCGCTGCCACTCGTCATCCGCCGCACCATTTTTGAAACTGCCCTTAAATCGAGAGGAATCTCGAAAAGTGTTCAACATGGCGAAGTTGCGCCTAATCAATAGCTTTTCAATGGTATATTATGCGCCTCGTTCCGATAAATGGTTAAAACATTAGAGCGAAAACAGTACCAAAAAAACTGCAAGTTTTTTTCGACACGAAGTTCACTCGTGTGAGTACTGCAGCACACTTGGTTCAAACAATGACGTGCACTTGCATTGAGCGTGCAGTGCGGAAGTGTTATCAGAATAACTATTCTGATAATATTATCAGAATAGACCGGCTATATATATATATATATAGGTAAATTGTTTGGGGCACTTAGAGTATCAACCGTTCGATCAACTCATCATCCGATCGAGGTATATCGGGTTTACAGCTGCCCAACCCGTTAAAACATTAAATACACCGGCATGCACACGAATTAGGACCTTCCATAATAGTATTAAAAACATTTATTAGCCAGTCACGATTCCACCTTCCAAAAATATTGCATGCGGATCATTTAGGACCTGTCATAATGTCTCGCATTATTCTGTTGATATTTAATTCGACTGTTTCCAAAAATAAAGGTTGCGCTCTAATTTGATTGCGTACCCAAAAAAAAGGCTCATGCACTGCCATAATTTGGCCGACGAATTAAAGCTGGATGAAATCAAAGCATCCAGCACGCATTTTACATACCTATACGTGGTCCACTCTCCCTGATTCTTTTTCTACTCCCCGCCGATTTCACCTCTCCTTAGTTCGTCCTCTCCGCAAGCATCAGATCATCATTGGTCCATCGTTCATCTTCACACGAGCATACCAGGTGATCATCTCTCCCTTCGTATAGCTTGGCCATGGTAGCCAGTGTCACCTCCATGGTCGCTGATTGCGGTCATTTTTCTCCATCGCAATTTACGTTTTTCTTTTCCAATTGTAGGTATATCCATGCCCAGGTTACAAAGGTGTGCTACTGCTAGAAGAAAGAAAATTGTTGGTGTTGGTCGTGGCAAGATGGCTGCCGCTACAGCTCATGATGATGACTTTATGGAGCCACCGGTTAGGTCAACATCACTTCCCGTTAAATACGTAGCGCCGGTTTCTAGATGCACACCCATTTCTATTTCGTCCATCGTGAAAGATTTTAACGATGAGAAGAAACGCTTAGTCATTGAAATGAAGTTTGACGGAATTTTGAAACTACCGGAAATCACAAACTCTCGGGAATTTAGTCACAACCTTCTATCTAGGGTATCCACTGAAGAAATAGCAATTAGAATGGGTGATGGAACTCTTCTACACTTCACTGATGGTGATGTTCACAAAGTTCTGGGTATCCCATTCTTGGGAAAGGAGTTGCGAATTCCTTCCACGAAAGAAGTCCGTCACATAAAAAATGTAATATGCATCCGACTGAATGTCTCGGAGTTTAAAAAAATCACGAGAAGTGTACTCACTGATATTCTAAGCAAGAAACATGAAGCACCAATGTCGGATGAGGAAATTGCTGCCTTCAAGACTGCCTTCATTCTCCTTTTGATGACAAAATTTCTCGCGCCACAAACTTTGTTGGACAATATATGTCCTAAATATTTTATGGCGCTCAAGAATTTAGACGACATCCCTAACTAGAACTGGGCGAGGTATGTCATCAATGACATTATAGCAGCATCACGGGCATTGGCCAACAAGCTCAGTGATGATACAAAAGCCACGTATATAAACGGATGTGTCATATTTCTGCAGGTATTTACATTACCTAACAAAATTAAGTTTGCATAAACAGCTTGCATATAGTTTGAATTAATAATTACATTCTACATTCAGATATTCTACTTGGACAACTTGGAATTGGGTCCGCTGAGTCTCAAGCATGATTGCTTCCCACGAATTATGGCGTATGATAAACACGCAATAAAAGTAAGAATGAGTATGGACCTCAAAGAGAAGAATCAGTACAAGCCAACCCAGTTTGGGATGATGAAGGTAGAAAACAGTCTGATTGTTACATTACAGTCTGTCTATCATATTGAATTAGGACCTATTTAGTCATTTTTATTTTCATTTTTATGTCCTTACATGCATTATTTTCTTGCAGCTACGTCCAAGAAGTGATGCCTGTTACAGCAGACCTAATGTGGGTATGATGTCGGCTTTTCGAGTTGAAAGTGCTTCTGTCCCATCAGATAACAATCCTGATAATAGCAAGGTATTTTCATAATTGTCTAGTTATACTCGTTTAGCATAGTGTCTGCAATCCAATACGTTGTGAATATATGTTTACAGATAGTTCAGCAAGCATTCCTGCAAGGGGACAATTTGTCAGATGGAAATATGGATTCCTGTGCCAATGTATTTCGTCAACCTTCTCATGTTCAGCTGCAGCATCCGTCAGGTATTTTCGAAACTTTCATGGATGACGAATAGCAATTTTAGTAAGTAATGGTTACTGATTTCATTCAGCTCTAGCTCATATGCAATTTACGCCTAACATACCTGTCGTGGATTTGTCACGGCAGGTGTCCTAGCAAAAGGACTTAGTCGTGGAGCCATCGCTACGGGTTTACTTGAAGGGGTTAAAGCGGACACAAAGACACGAGGGTTTTATACTAGTTCGGCCCCTTCAATGAAGGTAACAGCCTACATCTAGTTGTGGTGGAATTGATATGGTCTCGATGGCTAGGGAGCAAACAAGCTTCGCCTAGGCTCGAGTTGTAGTTGTCTCTTCTGAACCGCCGCCGGGTCGTCCCCTTATATACACGGGTGATGCCCGTCGGTCCATAGAGTCCCAGCCGGTTCATATTCGTATCCCGGTCGGTATCTCTCTATTCCTAACTTACAATACAAGTTATACACCAGGTCGGTTTACAGCTACAGATTCTAAACCGACTATAGGCCTTGGGCCTTCACCTGCTTATACCACTATGAAGTTAACCCGGCCCAAGCAGGCCGGTTTACGCCCAGTGGTAATATCCCCAACATTAGGCCCCAGATTGATTTGTACTGGTTCATGTCAATCCTTCACACCATCTTGCGTCTTGGATGTCTTCTGTTAATTGGCAAATCTTCATGTCGTCATCATTTTTGGTTGCTGTAAACCGGCATGATGTCATCAGTTTTGGCTACTATAAACCGGCATGACGTCATTATGAAATTCATAACACCCTCTTAATGACAGCTCCTGGATTCGCGCGTTTGACCTAGCTCAGTTGCCTTATAAATAAGACCGAAGGGTCATTTCCTTTCTCTTCCTCTTCGTCCCTTCTTCTTCTTCTTCCTCACGTCGCCGGCTTTGGAGCTCCGCCACCACCGTCGACCTCTGCCTCGTCTCAGGCCGCTGCATCAACCTGTACGCACCAGAGTGTTGCGGCATCTTTCCGCATCTTCTCCGTTCCCGGTAAGTTCTCTCTCCCTCTTAACCTAGATCTGTTCTTAGAGTTCCATGTTCCTGCTATGTTCATTGTGCGTTCCTAGCTGCTCTCCGATCTTGAATGCATCTGTGAACTCTTGCTGTGTTTAGTAGCGATCCCTTTAACATCCGCTTGTCATTTCTCATCCAAGCTCATAGATCTCCCGCATCTAACCACTCAATGGTTCACTTCTATTTCCGTCTTAGTCTTCGAAATATTTCCTGTTTTTATGAGCTTGCTGTAGATCCGCGGCTGTAACATAATTTTGTGAAACTTGTTTCTGCATAACTAGTTATCCATAGTTTCGATTGCTTCCGATGCTTAGGCTTGGCGGTTTAACTTCACCATAGAGAAAAAATTGCTAGACCGGTATATATGTCATTAGTCCCCTGGTTGAACCGCCAGCATCCATCTGATGCTGCGTTGTAGAAGACCGGTTTATGGGTACTGCCTCCGGTTTACCGTAATTAGATCAACACCGTTTTATCCGGCATGTTCTTGAACCGGATCATTTATTTCTTGTAGATCTTGTCATGGCCAAACAAGTGTACGAGTGCAACTGGGTTCCCTCCCGTGTCACAGAATCACAGTTGAACAATCTAGTCCTGATTGGCGCTTTGGATAGCAAAGACACGATTCATTGGAGGGTTCCTGGAGATGAATGTCCTCCTACACCCTAGGAAGGAGAGGTCGTGGTCTTCACAGATCATATGGCCCGGGGCTTCAAACCGCCCGGGTCCAAATTTTATCGAGATGTGTTAGCCAACTTTCAACCCCGTCCACAGGATATCGGCCCCAACTCCGTCACCGATCTATGTCATTTTCAAGTGCTTTCTGAGGCATACCTTCCAGAGGAACCTTCCGTCGAGTTATTTAGAGATCTCTTTCATCTGAACCACCATACTGAATTCACTGACGGCCCTAATACCGAACTAGGCGGTATGGCCATTCAGAAGAGGAAAGAAATCACCTACCCTCACGTCAAACTCCATACGCACCCCAAAGAATGGAACGTAACTTGGTTTTATTGCAAGGATACATCTCCTGACAATGAAAATCCCTTGCCTGGCTTCCATCCAGAACGGCTCAGCAACACTCACCCTTTTCCACAAAGGCTAAGCGCCAAGGAGAGAATTAAATATGCTCCTCAACTGTCCAAGCTCCGGGCCTTCATGGCCAATGGCTTAACAGGAATAGACCTTGCACGCTGCTGGATATCATGGAGTATTTTGCCTCTAAGCCGGCGCCCAAATTTGATGTGTGAGTATACTAATAGTGTCGATGACCCACTCCGACACACTAAAATCCAACTCCCTGAGGACGAAGTCACAGAATCTGTGAAAAAGATGCTGAATGAACCGGAGCACCTCTGTGCTCAAACCGGGCTGCTTCCTTACTGCACCACCAACAAACCGCCTGTGGTAATATTTCAATTGCTCTATTGTTGAACCGGTTTACTATTTTATATGTTCAACGTTTTAATTGCTGCTGATCCAGGGAGATAATCCGTTCTGGAGTAAGAAACTTCCTCAAGACAAAACGGAGAAGGCAGGATGGCCAACCCGGCCCAAGACCAAGGTTTTCAAGAAACCAGCTCATAAGAGAAAAACCACCGCTTCATCTGACCCAGCCATTGATGATGATGTGGGTAATCCGGATCTTGAGGTAGAACTTGATTCACTTGGCTTACTTTTTACACGCCTTATTGATGATGATGTTTGTCAGGATGACGCTGAAGCCAGCAATGCGGTTTTCGTTGAGGTAACCATTCTCTCTTCTGATTCAGAAATCTTGCCTTTGCCAAAATTTCGCCGGGCAAACCGGAAAGTTAAATTTTCTCATCCTCTTGCTTATCTGGATTCCCAATTTCTTATGAAGACCCAGCAACACGAAGCTCGCCGCACAACCCGGCACAGCGGCCAGGTAGTTACCTCTGCCAGTTTACCAAACAGTCCAGTTCGAAAACGCCGCTCCGAGGTCTCCGACCTTTTTATTGATTTAAATCATAAAGCGGGTTTCTTCCGTCAACCTCTTAATCCATCCGACTCCGATTATCAGGTCACTTCTCATTCATCATCTGGTGAATCGTCGGCCACCCAGCTACCACCTTTGAAAACAGTTGCTGGGTAAGTTAAACCGAACATATGCTTCCAGTATACTGCGTAATGGTTTATACTTTTCCTTAATTTTTATCTTTTCTTCCAGGGCTAAACCGAAGCCAAGCAAGAAGGCCTGCCTGGATAAAGCGGCTGAAGAAAATGTGGCCCCAGAACATGACCAAGCGCCGGATCATGAAATATTTACTTCTGAAGATATCCCCAATGATCCTCCTCTGCAAGACAACATTATCCCTGAAGAAGGCCTTGTTAATACTCCAACGTCTGCTGATCCGCCTGCCAGCTCTGTCCAGATTGAAAAATCCCACACTCCTGCTGACAAAACGGCTGCACCAACCCAAACCGGCGAGTCAAAAGATGATGATGTTGTGATTACCGGTGTAGGCCGCTCTGAACCCGGGAATCCTGCCACCCTTACCAGACATACCATGAAAGAGGATTCTTCCCCTTTGAACAAAGGAAAATGGGATGTTGAATTAGAAACATACGCCGCTCTGAATGCTCAAGATCTTCACTCTGGCTATTTAAACCGGCTTTACACTAGCCGTGACTGTGAAGCTGGCCTGGTCAAAATGATGAGGGATAAATTTGAGGTAAATTCCTTCTTTCTGTTCTGCCCTTGCATTCATCCCGGTAGCCCCCAAGGGCCGGTTTGTGACCTTGGTCAAACCGGGACTTGATCCTGAATATATATTTTTTGAAATCCGTCGGCATAACCCTCGAGGGCCGGTTTAGCATAAGCAAACCGGGGCGAAAAAATAAAAAGCTGTCCTTAGAACAGAACTTGATCAAATAGCCATTATCCCCCCAAGTACCAAGTTGAATACTTGTATTGAGCTTGGTACTTTGTAATCGAGCAATATACAAAAAATTGAAGGTACATTAGCCCCCAAGTATCAGGCATATAACTTTGTTATGTGGTTGATATTTTGATTTCTTGGCTCGCCTGTGCAAAGCTTTAAAATGTCATCTGTATGCAGGCTGAGATTAAAATCAAGGAGGACCGGATTGCCGATTTGCAGGAGGCCCTAAATACCCAGCAAGCTGAAACAGATAAAGCCAAGCAAGAATTAACCAGCGCTTTGAGCACTGCTGAACGGCTGAAACAAAATTTCAAGAAAGAGCGAGCTGACTGGGCCACTGAGAAGGCCGGTTTAACCAAAAGAGCAGAAAATGCTAAAGCGTCCCTTAAACCGGTGGTAGATGAACTGACGGCCGTACAGCGGCAAATACACTCCATGACTGCTGCAATCTTTGGTAAGCTCCTTGTAACTTCTGTGATGAATTTGAATCTGCTGCATCGTAAGTCCGGTTTGAGACCATTCCAATCTTGTTATAGGCACACGTATTGGGCACTTAGGAAATGATGTGCGGAAGAAATTGAAAGCTGCCTACACGTTGGTAGAACAATTGTATACCGGAGCCCAACGGATCATCACCACAGCTTCTCACAACAACCCGACGCCCTCTTTAATCCAGGACACTCTTAGCAAGTTGTCAATGCTTCCAGCCCGGATTGAGGAGCTGAAAAAAATCCGCTGCCCGAACCGGAGCCATCAATGCCTTAATCCGGGAAAAGGCATGGGTGCCCGACTTTGATCCTGTGGAAGCAGCCCAAGGCTATCCCAGTCTGAAAGAAGATGGCTCTGAGTTTAACGAAGAAGACTTAAGGGCCATAAACCGTGCAGTGCGCCCTCTTGCTTGCCAGTTAGCTGAAGAGGCAGATTTGACGCATTATCAAGCGCAATATAATAATCAAAACAAGCGAGTGCCTGCCCCAACTGTTGAAGCGGAGAATCTTATTCCTCCAATCCGTAAGCACACTTACGCCCCTGATATTGAACCGTCTTCCCTGATCCATGAAGAAGCTGTTTTCCAAGCTTTAATGGGAATCGACTGGACCACTGTTGATTTCCAGCCAATGGGTAGAGACGAGGAAGCTGAAGCGGAAGCCGGTTTGAAGAACTATCTGCAACATCCTTCCACAAAAACAATGATTTTGTTTGGGCACCATGCTGCCTTGTAATAAGATAGTTAAAACTTCTGCCTGGAATATGCCTTCGTGCATAAGTACTGAAGCTTTTGCTTGAAAAACTTTAATTCATATTTCCTGCAATCAGAAAAAATTTGAACTTCGGTAGCGGTTATACCGTTAGCCGGATTATGATCTTGATATGTGTATCAGAAATATAACAAACACATGATACATAAATACCTGCCATGTTTGGGTATAAAGCTGGCTTATTCAAGCCTGAAGCGGTGGTTTTATAAACCATTACCGTCAAAAAAGGGAGAAAATAGCCCCCGTATAAACCGTACTGACTTAATACAAGCCCCCTGGTTACTCCATGAGTTTAACAGGGAAAAGGTAAACCGGGCAGACTCCTTCAGATTAGAAGGGGGATCAAAAATCATTGGCTGAACCGGAAAAAGATGCTTGTTGACATAAAGAAATCCAACAAAAGCAAAAAACAAACAAACCATGAAAACAACATGGAAGCAAAAGTAATGGTAAAAACCATTTGCAAAAATATGCTATACTGAGCTGTTCAGATGGCATTACCATGGTCGGACAGGATCAAGGCCCCCAATAGGAGTGACAATGATTCAAGTCAGCCAGGTCCCCAAATGACTCGTGGCATATATGCCAAATCAAGAGGCGTAGCAATGGCTCGGGCCCGACCATGCTCCCAAGTGATTTTGTGGCCTTAGGCCGACCAAGAGGCGTGACTGGTTCAGACTTGACCAAGTCCCCAAATGATCTGGTGGCTGTCGCCTATCAAAGGGTGTTCATTGGTTCGGACACGACCAAGGCCCCCAGTGATATAAAAACAAATGTCAAGGGGTAAACCGGAGGCTGCTTTAGACAGAACCACTCCGTGTAACCTCGCATGATGAGAAAGACAGAGACCCCGCTTCAGCTGAGGCTCCGGTTTGATATATCAAAGATAATATATACATTGTCATGATATGTACATAGATAGAGCCAATGGCTCAAGTATAGTAAGGCCGAAGATGAGCTATATTCCACGGCCAGTTGGTCTCCTCTTCTGATGTACGTGAGTCTTGATGCTCTCGAATATCAATCAGATAATACGACCCGTTGTGCAGATTCTTGCTGACTACGAAAGGTCCCTCCCAAGGTGGGGATAACTTGTGCATATCCGTTTGATCTTGGATGAATCGAAGCACCAAATCTCCTTCTTCAAAAGTTCTGGTTCTAACCCGGCGACTGTGATAGCGACGAAGATCTTGCTGGTAAATTGCCGAACGGGCAGCCTCTATATCACGCTCCTCGTCCAATAGATCCAAAGCATCTTGTCGTGCTGTCTCATTGTCTGCCTCAACATAAGCTGCCACACGAGGCGAATCATGCCGGATGTCACTAGGGAGAACCGCCTCTGCTCCATAGACCATGAAAAATGGCGTGTATCCTGTGGACCGGTTTGGCGTAGTATTGATACTCCCATAATATAGATGGCAGCTCTTCAACCCAACATCCTGGTGTTCTTTGCAATGGGACCAAAAGCCGGGGTTTGATGCCTCGCAAGATTTCCTGATTAGCTTGTTCTGCCTGTCCATTGGACTGGGGGTGTGCCACTGACGATACATCAAGCCGGATGTGCTCACGTTCACAGAACTCCTTCATAGCGCCCTTGGATAAATTGGTACCATTATCAGTAATGATACTGTGTGGAAAACCAAACCGGAAAATCACCTTCTTGATGAACTGTACCGCTGTTGCTGCATCACACTTGCTGACAGGCTCCGCTTCAACCCACTTGGTAAATTTATCAACTGCCACCAAAAGGTGAGTTTTCTTATCCTTGGATCTTTTAAAAGGTCCAACCATGTCTAGCCCCCAAGTTGCAAACGGCCATGTTATTGGGATCATCCTCAACTCCTGAGCCAGCACATGAGCACGCCTTGAAAATTTCTGACATCCATCACACCGTTTAACCAAGTCTTCTGCGTCAGCATGTGCTGTCAACCAGTACAACCCGTGACGAAACGCCTTTGCAACCAGAGACTTTGAACCGGCGTGGTGCCCACAATCCCCTTCATGGATTTCTCTTAAGATTTCACAGCCTTCCTCAGGAGAAACATAACGTTGAAACGCCCCTGATACACTGCAATGATGTAATTCACCATTGACAATCGTCATAGACTTGGATCGCCGGACTATCTGCCTGGCCAGAATCTCATCCTCCGGCAACTCCCCCCTTGTCATGTACGCAAGATAAGGAACTGTCCAATCCGAAATAATACGCAGGGCTGCCACCAATTGGGACTCCGGATCAGGAATAGCCAAATCCGCTTCACCTGGGATCTTGACTGACGGATTGTGCAACACATCCAAAAAGACGTTAGGCGGAACCAGTTTACGCTGAGAGCCCAACCGGCTTAAAGCGTCCGCCGCTTCATTCTTCCGACGATCCACATGATCCACTTGAAAACCCTTGAAACAACCTGCAATATTATCCACTTCCCGACGATATGCAGCCATGAGCGGGTCTTTAGAGTCCCAAGTGTCGGACACCTGTTGAGCCACTAGGTCCGAGTCACCAAAACACTTAACCCGGCTTAAATTCATCTCTTTAGCCATCCGCAGACCATGGAGCAAGGCTTCATACTTAGCTGCATTATTAGTACAAGGGAACATTAAGCGGAGAACATGACAAAACTTATCACCTCGTGGGGAAGTTAATACGACTCCAGCCCCCGAGCCTTCCAATTGCCTGGATCCGTTAAAATGAATAGTCCAATATGTATGATCCGGCTTCTCCTCCGGTGCCTGTAATTCCGTCCAATCATTGATGAAATCAACAAGTGCTTGAGACTTCACTGCCGTCCGAGGCACGTACTTCAGTCCGTGCGGCCCCAGCTCTATAGCCCACTTGGCAATCCGGCCAGTCGCCTCCCGATTCTGTATAATATCACCCAAGGGAGCTGAACTGACCACTGTGATGGGGTGCCCTTGAAAATACTGCTTCAACTTCCGACTGGCCATAAAAACACCATAGACCAGCTTCTGCCAATGCGGATACCTTTGCTTGGATTCAATCAGCACCTCACTGATAATAATAAACCGGCCGCTGAACCGGATATTCCTTGCCTGCTTCTTTGCGCTCCACCACAATAGCCACACTAACTGCCCGAGCATTAGCCGCTACGTATAATAATAGCGGCTCCTTGTCGACCGAAGCTGCAAGAACAGGCGGATTGGCTAACTGCCGCTTCAGGTCCTCAAATGCCTCATCAGCAGCTGGACTCCAGATGAAATTGTCAGTCTTCCTCAGCATTTGGTACAAAGGGATAGCTTTCTCCCCGAGGCGGCTGATAAACCGGCTCAGCGCAGCGATTCGGCCCGCCAAACGCTGAACATCGTTGATACACTCCGGTTTAGCTAGAGATGTAATAGCCGTAATCTTCTCCGGATTAGCCTCAATTCCTCTGTTAGACACCAAGAAACCCAGTAACTTGCCTGCTGGAACACCAAAAACACACTTGGCCGGATTAAGCATCATCTTGTAGACTCGCAAGTTGTCAAAGGTCTCCTTCAAATCATCCACCAGTGTCTCCTTCCGCCTTGATTTTACCACAATATCATCCACATATGCGTGCACATTGCGACCAATCTGCTCATGCAGGCAATTCTGTACGCACCGTTGATAGGTGGCTTGGGCACTCTTGAGCCCGAAGGGCATAGATACATAGCAGAAGGCTCCAAAGGGAGTAATGAATGCTGTTTTCTCCTGGTCCTTAACCGCCATCTTGATCTGATGATATCCAGAGTATGCATCCAAAAAACTCAAACGCTCACAACCCGACGTGGCATCAATGATCTGATCAATACGGGGGAGGGCAAAAGGGTGTGCCGGACAGGCTTTGTTAAGATCTGTGTAATCCACACACATACGCCAAGTGCCGTTTTTCTTAAGAACCAGCACTGGATTAGCAAGCCACTCCGGATGGAACACCTCAATAATAAACCCAGCTGCTAAAAGCCTGGCCACTTCCTCTCCAATGGCCTTGCGTCTCTCTTCGTTAAACCGGCGGAGGAACTGTTTCACCGGTTTATACTTAGGATCCACATTAAGAGTGTGCTCAGCGAGTTCCCTCGGTACACCTGGCATGTCAGACGGCTTCCATGCAAAAATGTCCCGATTCTCACGGATGAACTCGATGAGCGCGCTTTCCTATTTGGGATCTAGGTTGGCACTGATAGTGAACTGCTTGGACGAATCGCCGGGCACAAAGTCAACAAGCTTGGTCTCAGCTGCCGATTTGAACTTCAGATCTGAATCATGCTCTGTAGTTGGCTTCTTTAAAGGGGTCATATCTGCCGGATCAACATTGTCCTTATAATACTTCAACTCCTCTGTGGCACAGACTGACTCTGCATAAGCCGCATCACCTTCCTCACATTCCAAAGCGACCCTACGGCTCCCATGAACCGTTATGGTCCCCTTGTAACCCGGCATCTTGAGCTGCAAGTAAATATAACAAGGCCGCGCCATGAACTTGGCGTAAGCCGGCCGGCCAAACAAGGCGTGATACGGGCTCCGGATCTTCACCACCTCAAATGTTAGTTTTTCCGACCGGGAGTCGTGCTCATCCCCAAAGGCCACATCTAGGGCTATCTTACCAACAGGATATGCAGATTTGCCTGGCACAACACCATGGAATACCGTATTCGACGGTCTGAGATCCTTGTCCGTTAGTCCCATGCGCCGGAATGTCTCATAGTATAGTATATTAATGCTGCTTCCTCCATCCATGAGTACCTTGGTGAATTTATAACCCCCCACCTGAGGGTCTACCACTAATGCTAGCTGGCCCGGGTTATCAATCCGGGGCGGGTGATCCTCTCTGCTCCACACGATAGGCTGCTCCGACCAGCGCAAGTAACGTGGTAAGGCCGGTTCAACAGAATTCACTGCTCGCTTGTGGAGTTTTCAGTCGCGCTTATCCAAACTAGTTGTGAAAACATGATATTGCCCATTGTTCAACTGTTTTGGCTGGCTCTGATAACCTGACTGCTGCTGCTGCTGCTGGCTGTTCTGATTATTCTGGTGATTGTGACCGCCCTGATTGCAACCTGAACCGGAAGCTCCATCGTGATCCGGCCCGTGGAAACCGGATCCTGAACCGCCACCTGACCCGTGATCATACTGGAAAGCATTAGAGTTCTTGAACTCCTGCATGATATAGCAATCCTTCCAAAGATGGTTAGCCGGTGCCTCCTTCATTCCGTGCTTTGGGCAAGGCTGATTCAACAAATAGTTCAAACGGCGTGCATTAGGATTGGGAGCCCCGCTATGATTTGCCGCTTTACCTCTGCGCCGCTGCCCCCTGTCCTGTGTGTTAGTGTTGGCCACAAAGTCCATGTTGCCGTCCGCCTTGCGCTTGCCTCCGTTTCCATGACCCGCTAGTTTGTTCTGCTGCTGTTTGGAGTTGCTATTCTTCTTTCCCTTCCCTGCTTCATCATCATTAAGCTCGGGATCCTTGGTACTGTCCGAATCGGCATACTTCACTAAGGCAGCCATGAGGGTTCCCATGTCATTACAGAGCCGCTTCATGCGTCCCAGTTTCAATTTTAGAGGCTCAAACCGGCAGTTGCCTTCCAGAGTTAAGACCGCAGAGTCAGCATTAATCCTGTCAGATGAGTGCAAAATTTCCGAAACGCGGCGTACCCAATGGGTCGTTGATTCTCCTTCTTCCTGGACACAAGCCGCCAGGTCTACTATGGACTTGGGCTGCTTACATGTATCCTTGAAATTCTGTATAAACCGGGCCCGCAACTGGGCCCATGAGCTGATAGAGTTGGGCGGTAGGCTCTTTAACCAAGTACGAGCCGTGCCCTCAAGCATCATGGTGAAATATTTTGCACATGCGGCTTCATCCACGTCCAGCATTTCCATGGCCATGTCGTAACTCTCTATCCATGCTTCAGGGGGCAAATCAGCGGTATAATTCGGCACCTTGCGTGGACCCTTGAAATCTCTGGGCAGGCGCACATTACGTAAAGCAGGGATCAAGCAAGGCACTCCCAGAGCGGACGTGATTCCTGGTCCGGCAAAGGTGGAAGAACGAACCGGTGTAAGTTGGCCCGCATTATCCCGTGCTGCTAACTCGGCCTCCCTTTGTGCCCGGGCCCGGTTCACCGCATCCCGAGCATCGACAACACCACCTGCCGGGTCATCACCACGGGCCGCTCCACGGCCTTGCGCATTGCTTGATATGGCCGGTTCATCTATGCGCCTGCTATAGCTCCGGCTCGGACGGGGCGTAGAATGAATCCGATCACGGCTGTATGAGTATGCCTCCTGCTGCATCAGCGCGGTTCGGAGAAGCTCCTTAACCCGGCGCGTCTCTACTGCTTGCGGAGAATCCCCTTCGACTGGGATGGCCTCCAACCGTGCTGCGGCCGCAACAAGGTTGTCCATAGGATTTGAATAATGACCCGGGGGCGTCTGGACCGGTGGAGGAACCACAATACTTTGGTGAGGGGGTTCCATCAGGCGAGGCTGGACCGTCGCTCCTGGCTCTGGCACCTCAATCCGGTTTGTCTCCTGGTACCGCAGCGGATTACTGGGTCCAGCTCCCGGAGTGTGAAAGAGATTTCGGGGGTTAAACCCTAACGGCAGGCGTGATCTGTGCTTTCGTTTCAAAACCTCCTGTGATGCATTCTGGTCAAGCATGAGTTTATAGGCCTGTGCGTCCAAAGCGGCCCGCTCTGCAGCCATCCGGTCTTTTTCTGCTGCCAGATCCGCTTTGGCTTGCACGATCTTCTCTCTCACCTTCGCAATTTCTGCATTATGAGCCTCTTGATCCGCCGGGTCATCTTCTGTCATAAGCGCGGCTAGTGCGTCAAACAGGTCAGATAGGACTTGAACCGGCGGGCGCACAAGGTCTCCTGCCCCTGCTGCCGCTGCCGCTGCGGATCCGGAGAGCATTGCTGCGGCAGTCGAAGAATAATTCGCCGCCTGAGTGCCAGCCATGAATATTCCAACCCGGTTAATCTGGCCTGGGGGGTCCGGAATACTGTCGCCATCGGAACAACCCCTAACCTGATCGTCTTGCATCCGGTATAGCGACTCGGTCTCTCCGGTTGAGGACTCATCATCGGAATAGACGACGGTCTCGCTACCGTGCTCTGATTCGTCCTCGCGCTCTCCTCCGTGGATGACTCCAACGAAGGCACGCTTCATGGCTGGTTTAACCTGGGTAGATCTCGCACGCTGAGCCGTCTCTACGGGGTCGGTGTAGATGTCCGGCTCAGGCCCAGGCTCACCGATCTTGCCGATGAAGACGTGTACGCTGCCAAAGGGGACCCGGTAACCATACTCGATTGAATCGGCCTCGGGACCCCATCCTGCATCATCGATGTAGATCCTGCCCCGACGACTCTTGGTCATCCGGCCCACAACATAGCCTTCGAGTCCCTTGAGCTTGCCCTCCAAGATCGTCAAACCATCGTGCGATAGCCCCACGGTGGGCGCCAACTGTCATGGATTTGTCACGGCAGGTGTCCTAGCAAAAGGACTTAGTCGTGGAGCCATCGCTACGGGTTTACTTGAAGGGGTTAAAGCGGACACAAAGACACGAGGGTTTTATACTAGTTCGGCCCCTTCAATGAAGGTAACAGCCTACGTCTAGTTGTGGTGGAATTGATATGGTCTCGATGGCTAGGGAGCAAACAAGCTTCGCCTAGGCTCGAGTTGTAGTTGTCTCTTCTGAACCGCCACCGGGTCGTCCCCTTATATACACGGGTGACGCTCGTCGGTCCATAGAGTCCCAGCCGGTTCATATTCGTATCCCGGTCGGTATCTCTCTATTCCTAACTTACAATACAAGTTATACATCAGGTCGGTTTACAGCTACAGATTCTAAACCGACTATAGGCCTTGGGCCTTCACCTGCTTATACCACTATGAAGTTAACCCGGCCCAAGCAGGCCGGTTTACGCCCAGTGGTAATATCCCCAACAACACCCGCAGCAAATAATTTGCATGCCAGAACATCTACATCAATGAGTACACCAGGTTACAATGGATCACTTGATTTAAATCGGTCGGTTAAGGGTGAGGAAGAGACGAGCCTAAACCTCAACAAAACATACCCACGTCCTTCATTGTGCGATATAGAGCCACCCTCTTTTGAGCTCGGCATTGACCTGACACCAGCACAAGAACCAAAGAAAGGTATTAGTTACATACATTTTCATTCCTTTCTCATCTACATTTCTTAATTACTTTTCCTACATTTTTTCTCAGATTCTACGGACTGCCGTCGTTCCATCTCACCACGTTCTATGTCACGTGAGATAGCAGCATCTAGCTGCATTATTCTACAAGACATGTACGTTGAGAACAACCAAGGGGAACTAAAGCATGTGTGTGGCATAAAACGAGAGTACCCTGAACCCAAACACTTGGACTTCAGTCTTTCTACCCATGACAAACCTCATCGTCAGCGCTTCAAGTCTTCTATTAACTCTCCATTTGGCAACGTGGCCGCTGTACATTCCTGTCCAGAAGACGTGATGAATGTATTAGTTAACTGGATTAAGAACTATCAGACTGAAGATGTATCCAGGTATTTAAACTTTTCATAAATTTTTTGGTAGTATAGTAACCTATGAAGTTCACAATGTTTATTAATTATCCCTACATATAGCTCTACTTGGGTAGCTCATGTCAAGCCAACTGCGATCAAACTAACGGGGACAGACATCCGTAATTTCATTGAAGGCAATGACAGAGTTGAATATCCAACTATGAGTCTTTACACTAGAAGGCTCATTCAACTGGATTTCGAAATGTACGGGAAACTGATGCTTATGGAAAGCGCCACTTTATTGAGCCTGATTTTGGGGTTAGTTATCTCGTTATCGTGCTCCGTAAAATTTGGATTTATTACCCAAACTTTTATTTACGGAAGACGTTTGCAGGTTCATGCAATTGCTGGTGGAGATTGTTGGAACCCGGAATTATTTCGACAACAGTTCACTGGTCCGCACCTCAAGTACAACGTCTCCAAGTGTGAAACTGTAAGTGTTGTTCAGATACAAGTACATTTTTTTGCTAATCTAGATTAATGTGCTTTGTTTAACGGCCGGGTATATGGTCAATGCAGATTCATGTTTCCCTATGCGACATTAAACACTGGTCTTGTTATACATTCAACTTGCGTCACAGAGTTATTTACATCCTTGACTCTAGTAAGACTAAAATTAGCGCGGATATTAAGCAATATAGTAGACATACTTGGATTGTACCTATGTTGGCTTCTGCCATGCAACAATGCTTGACCCTCTTCTTCAGTGACTGGAAAGAAGATGTAACTACATGGGCTTATAACGAACCTATTGTGCCAAGACACCGATTTGAGTAAGAAATTCTTCTGGATAACCTTACATCTCATGATAGTTCAAGATTTAACTGTTTATTTATATACCAGTTATATCCAATTATGCAGGGTTGAGAGTGGTGTTTATACTTTGGAGTTCATGAAGAATTGGAATGGGATAGAAGTCGCCAAAGAGCTCAATCCAGTAAGCCATCCATAATTTTTCTTACAATAATTTCCATTAAAAAAACTATCATCCTCGTGTTGCATTACTTACTTCCTATCCTCAACACAGACTTGCATGGACAATGTTAGGGCCAACATTCTAATGGACATTCTTACCATCAGAGATAATGTAGCGGCACTTCTAGATTTCGTCAAACAACTTGTGAGGCAATACGAGGATGGAGTCGTCGTGAAGAAATGAAGACAGTCTTATTACCTTTATTTCATATTTTACATAAGTATATTGAACTAGCTGTCATTTTGGGACAAAGTAGTGAACATTATATGTAATAAGTACAATTATTTGCTTCATTTTATGCCAAAACAACTTCCGAATTATTGGTCAATCCGTTCATACGTTTCCTTGGGTATCATGTTGTCAGTCCAGATTCCCACGGACATATCTTGTTGTCACACTTTTTAGCACCGACATGTATAATTCTTAAACGAAGCCTCATACAAATTAGACTACAATTATTTCCTCCATTTTGGATTTACAATTCAACTCGTTTGGGTCTCCCATACTCCAATAAAAACAAAATCTGAATATTACCTTCAGTTTCATACATACACTAATCTTTCTCCTCTAGTACTTGGCCATCATAACATATCATACCTCAGATATATACTTAATATTCGATGACATCAACTTAAAATTTTACGTACCAACAAGTCATTAAATTCGGCGGATGGTGTGCTGCGGTTTAGGGAAATGCCAACTGCGCATCGACACGGGTCAGCTAAATGGCGCCACAGATATCATGGCGGGCTCAGAGGGTAGCAACTGCTCTGCTGTGGGTTTGACGCATCCATGCAAACCGGACTGCCATACTCACTACTATTTTACGTTATTATTCTCAACTAACCCTACCAGCGCCATACTCACTACATTTCTTGTCGTTGCAAATAACCAATATCCACACCTTCTGTAGTGCTAGTACCCAGTTCAATTCTTAATAAACAATGTAAGTCAGACGATCATAGCACACATCAATTTTTAATACGGAATCAGCGAGGATTCTTTAACTAGGTGTCTTGCAATTAAGAAGCAATCTAAAATCTTTCGTAAATATGGAAGCTGAGCAAGTGCTTGTGCACTGCCTTGTACGCTTAACCACTACTAGTGAATGCAACAAATCACTAATTCCTAGTAATTTGGCAATGAATCACACCAATAACTATGAGTTAATAACCCGAATCAGTTACCGATCATGGTTGGTGGAGTCTCCTATCTCACGTATGGGTATTTAAAAGGAGAATCCCTCCTTCCCAGACACACCATTTCACAACGAAACACCATAGACTGAAGCGCAACCTAATGGCCACTCCTTCTGAAGGAGATGTCGCTGGTGGCACGGATGGATGTTCTTCACTGGATTATTCTAATCAAGGCAGGACTACCAGTGGCAGGTGATTTCTGATACTACTATACCTGTCTTCCCTATGTAATGCACACATTAGTCATTTTTGTTCTAGATATTGTACTGAGTATTGACTCATTCTATATTCTACAATTAGTGATGACTCCAGAACTGCGCTGGTTACTATTCCACCAGAATATTGTGATGCAACGATTATGGATCCTTTTTTAGGCCAGGTATTCCATGAAGACATGGATGCCTTCCAGTTTTATAACATGTACGCGTTGAGAAAAGGGTTTGGTATAAGAATTCGTAAACAAGTCCAAAATGTTGCTGGTGACACTACTTACATCGAATTTGTATGCTCATGCGAGGTATGTACTACTTATCGTATATTACTCAAACTAAATTAATTCATGATTGTGGGATCATTCAATTTTCCTATTGTCTTGTCTTTCCTTTCCCAGGGCAAGCCATCTAAGGGGGTTCAAAAATCTGTGAAGAGAGGTTGCGGTGCCATGATGCGCATACACAGACATGAAGAACATAAGTGGATCATCACACAACTCCGGCAAGAACACAATCACCCCCTTACAACCAGTACAGGTATGACCCGCAACTGGAAATCACATAACAAAATCGGTGAGGGCACCAGGCGCATTATGAAAGATATGATGGAAAACAATAGCACCACAACTCAAATGTATGGATATTTAGCCGGGATTGCTCGAGGAGCATCGATGCTGCCTTACACTAGGACGTATTTTCAAAGTGTTAAACAATCAATCCGAATTGAAGAAAATACAGATGACATCAAGAAGACATTACGGCTATTTGTAGAAATGCAAAAATCAAGCAAAGATTTCTTTTATGCTGTCGATGTTGGAAAGGATGACAAGATAAAAAATGTTTTCTGGTCGCATGCTTGGTCTAGGCTTAGTTACAAGCACTTTGGTGACGTGGTTACATTTGATACTACCTACCAAACAAATATATATGGTATGCCATTTGCTCCTTTTGTGGGTGTAAACAATCACTTCCAGACTATCATCTTTGGCTGCGCACTGGTTATAGAAGAATCAGAGGATGCCTTCAAGTGGTTGTTTAGTACTTTTCTCAAAGCTGTCGAAGATAAGCATCCAGTTGGAATTCTCACAGGTTTACTCTCCACATACCCTTAAAGCACTTTCCTGTTTTCTTTTCTTCAAACATTCTAATTATTTTCTACAAATAATACAGACCAGAACAGGGCCATGGAACTTGCCATCAAAGCTGTATTCCCTAACACAATCCATAGGTGGTGTAAATGGCACATTTTTTTACAAAGCCAAAGAACATATAGGTCCTACTCTTTACAGCAAGACATCTGATTTCAAAGACAAGTTACATAGAGTTCTTAATCATACAAGGACCCTAGATGAGTTTGAAGGTGCTTGGAACTCACTTATTGCTGAGTATGATCTCCATAGCAACACCTGGCTACAAGATGTGTGGGATAAACGTGATCGCTGGGCGCCACCATACTTCAAAGATTATTTCTTCGCGAAGATGACGAGAAGGCAACGCAGTGAGTGCATGAATCATGTGCTCAAAGCCTACGTTTCACCATCATCAACCATGCATAACTTTGTTAAACAATACGATAAATTTATTGCGGATACGATTGCGGCTGAGGACAAACTTGAGTTCGACACTTCGAAGGTACATATACAATACAAATATACCTTTTCCATTTTCTAAACGTGATTCATTACCCATACCTCACTAATTTGCCACTTCTCATATTCACAGGATGCAAGGCAACCGAGATGTGGTTCGCCAATAGAGAGGAAAGCTGCTAAAGTTTACACGGACACCATGTTTGCGAAGTTCAGCGACCAGGTATACAGGAGTGCATCTTACTTTGTCCAACAAATCAGAGATGATGGCACATACATCACTGTTCACATGGATTGTGATACGAGGGAAAACTGGAGTAAGTTGGAGTTTCCAGTTCATGTAAATGAAGATGAAGAGGAATACATATGTATTTGTAGATTGTTTGAACACATGGGCATATTATGCTCACACATAATCAGGGTATGAACAATGTAACCTTTCAGTACTAGTGTTGTTTTCCCAAGGAAATTAGAGTCAAATTATATTATTTATTTTTGTTTCAGGTTATGATGCATATTGGGTGCCGGACTCTTCCAGACAAATACATCAAGAAAAGATGGACGAGCAATGCCCGAGAAGGAAATAAAAGCAGATTCGACGTGGATGCTGCTGCTTCGAGGACTCACCGGCGTACCCTGTTATTCGAAGCTTGCATGGACCTATCGTCCAAAGGTGATGCATCAGTTGATGCGCACCATGTTGCAATGAGGAAAATTACTGAAGCTTTACAGGAGATCCGTTTGCTGCCAACCCAAGAAGATGATATGGCTATACCTCAAGTCCACACAACGTCTACACATTTATGTGCAGAATCAGATGATGAGTGCGCCAATGAAATGGAAGACGAGGACATCTTGGAAGCTCAAATGCATGACGATGTGCTTCCACCTGACTGACGCAAGAAGCGAGGACGTCCGAGGACAGCAAGGCTCAAATCTGTTGCGGAAGGTGGTGTAGGTAAACAACGGAAATGTTCATTCTGCCATGAAAAAGGACACTACAGAACTGGTTGTCCTCAAAACCCAGAGAATTTTACAAGGCAAAAGATTAATAAAGTCTGCAAGAAGTGCCAACTTCCTGGCCATAACACTTCCACATGTGGCGATCCTCCTTTACATACCTGATACGTTTCAGTACAAGTGTATTAGTTTTCTTCCAAAATTTCCTTCATCTTATTGAAGCATGTACTGTTCGTCCTTAATAATAACAGTGCCAAGATATTTATGATTTCACATTGATTTTGTTTTTTGCATAACACTAAGCAATGGTCGTGTTAATCTAGTGTCGTCCTCTCTGCCAACTGTTTAATGTGTGTGTGTTCTGACTGAGTATCATCCTGCTATCTGTTGTTATCTCCATTGCCATACCTTGCTCATGTTTGTAGATACCCAATGTTTCTCGATATCTTAAAAGGTAAATATGTGATTAAAGCTTCTGGACGATAAGGCAACGGAAAAGATATTTGATAAACTTCAACAAAGCAAAATCTGCTTACAAAGTATTACGTCATACCCTACTATTTTTGATAGTATTACTTCTGAATTATTTCTAATTATATGTACATATACCTACATGACCCAGACTAGAAAAATGGCTAACATTCAACAATTAATGATTTTTGCAAATATTAGTAGTGATCCTTTATATTTTACCTATCAGCTACCATACATGCCATTGCATGCGGGAATTATTTCGGTTTCATTATTTCAAAAAAATTACATTAATTAGAGGCCCATCTTTGGAAGGTATTTCATTGCCTAGTTATACCATTTCCATAATACACACGCCCTGCAAAAAATTTGGAAGGTATCCGACGGGAAATCAGTTCGGTTTAATTTCGCCAAAAACGATTGACCATTGATGACAATCCTATTTTTTGGAAGGCAATACCCTTTCCATGTTATACCCTTTCCAAAACCATGTATCATTTCGGTATGTTTTTTCAAAAAAGATGGACCATTAATGCACATTCCACGCCATTCAACTTTCATAGCAAGGTATTCAATTCGCATGCATCAATTATTTTTGGAAAGTTCGTATGGAGTATGAATTACAAACAGACATATGGAAACTAATTTTCTTACCGATGGAGATAAAATGCATAAAATATACACCTATTTCTTAACGGGTCATACCCAATATCAGATCTAATGGCATCTAGGCAAGGTGCCTGGGCACCTAGGTGTCTCAAACTATATATATATATATATATATATATATATATATATATATATATATATATATATATATATATATATATAGACACACACACATACATACAGTTGATCGCCGTTGAGGCGACCGCGGAGCGCTCTGCTCGCGTCCCTTCGCGCGCGCTCTACCAGCGGTTGGGCATGCGCACGATCACGTCGGGGGCCTCATATGCATGCGGTTGCGCCGCGTGCGTTGCCACGCGATGTAGTTACTTGCGACATGATGGAGTTACGCGCTGCAAATTAGAACTGCCATCAGGGCTTGCCAATATTCCTGGCCGTCCGGCTTCCCCTTTAATTCCCGTGGCCATTATAACCTTAGTATCTTCAACCTTTCGATCACGCCCCACAACACAACAAGCACACCCACGATGTCACATAGAGAGGGGTTGTCCAGCGGCGCTCCAATGAAGTTCGGCGAGCATAGAGTGGAGACCCACGTGAGGGAGATGGATCTCTCGGTGGTGTACACCATCGACCCGGCCGTGGTGGACGACTACATCAACAGCGTTGAGCAGTTGCTTGCTTGAGACAAGTACAAGGTGGTCGGCATCGACCTCCAGTACACCGTCGGTCATCCCGGCATAGATCAGAAGGTTGCCGTCGTCCAGTTGTGTGTGCGCCATCATGTCCTCATCTACCACTACTGCATGGCCGCAGAGCCTTGCAACCGTTTCAATAGGTTTGTCAACAACACCGACTACAAGTTCTCCATGGTGGAAACCACCGACGATGTAAACGCGCTTAGTGTTACGGGCTTGGCCTACAAGAACCTTGTTGAAATCCATGACCACTATAGGGTCTGGGGCAGCACGAAGAAGGACTCCCTGGTCGAACTCGCCTCGGCCATCATCGACCCCTACTACGAAAAAATGAAGCAGGATGCCCAGAGAACAAGTCTCCTATCCTGGCACAAGGCATGGATGCGGCAACTGGATGAACCTCACCTCAGGTTCGCGGCCAAGAGCATGTACACATGCTACGAGATGCACAGGCGGATCTTCAACATGAGGAAGCGCCTCGTTACCCAAATCAATGAGCCCGGATCGAGCCACAAGTAGAGCAAGCGTTGCAAGAAGTAGATGATGATAAAATGATCGTTTATGCTAGTTAATCATGCATGTAATATATAGTTTACTTTATTGGTGTGTGGAAATGCCATGTGTGTAGTAGCCACCTATGTAATTATGCATGTAATAGTTTACTTTGGTGTGTGCAAATGCCATGGTTGTAGTAGCCACCTATGTAAGTGGATGTTTAATTTGGTTATGCAACCATGTCCTTATAAGTGTGTATATATACGTTGTTGTCTGTATGCAATCCCATCGCACAACACACACGTCTTATTAGCAACCATTTGTGTTATTATCGGTCTTCACACACATTTATGATTACAAACTTGTTTGTTGCGTATCACACACATCTTGTTATATTGAACCATTTCTGTTCTCTTGTCTCAACACAAACAGTTCATCTGAGTGAACCGCATGCCGTATATCACACACACCTTTGATCTGGCTGGCCGTTTCTTTTGTGTTTCCTAATCACAAATAGTTCATCCGAGTGAACCGTATGCTGTATATCGCACACACCTTCATCTGGCTGCCCGTTTCTTTTGTTCCTCCTCATCGCAAATAGTTAATTGAACTGAACCGTATGCCCTGCATCGCACACGCAACTAAAATCTGAACCGTGTTTGATGCATCCTCCATCGCAAACGTTTTGCACCTTTTTGACGGTTTTTACACCACTATTTGCGATTATGGCATCGCACACAGTTTCGTCGAAGGATCTCTGATCGTAGTGTCGCATTAGCAGCATCCTGCAGTAGTGATCCCCAAGCTTAATTCCTACTCGTTCTCGAGTAGGTAAATGTTAACAAAAGAATTTTTGATGTGAAATGCTACCCAACATGTTCTTGATCAACGATGTAACTTGGATATGAATATTGGGATATGAATGATGCAAGGCAATAATCTGGACATTAAAACAATAATACACAAGCACGCAAGTAAACAATTTACGACCTTTCAAAATAATGATGTTAAAGAAAGTGATCCCTACACACTTAATCATGATAAGCATGGCACACTCAGTTTTCCTTGCATAGTGATATCAAATTAAGAACAACCCCTGTGCCAAACCAAGCAATTAAATCATACTTTTTATTGCTTCAACTTTCAAAATTTTTATGCAACACTTGAGCATGAACCAAGGTCTTTAGTACTTAAGATGGCAAAGAGAATGATGATTGGGGTTTGTAGGAGAGGACAAAAAAATATATAGGAAAGTTTCACATCAACGAGGCAAGATCATTAGGCAATGGAGAGGACTTACAATCAACGTTGATGCGAGCTGAAGGGATTGCCATGCAACGGATGCACTTATATCTATAAGTGTATGAAAGCTCCCTATATGAAACTAAGTGGGCATGTGATACGTCTCCAACGTATCTATAGTTTTTGCTTGTTCCATGCTGTTATATTATCATTCTTGAATGTTTTACAATCATTTTATAGCAACTTTATATCATTTTTTGGACTAACTTATTGACGTAGTGCCTAGTGCCAGTTGCTATTTTGTGCTTGTTTTTTACTTCGCAGGAAATCAATACCAAATGGAGTCCAAATGCAACAAGACTTTTTGGATTTTTCTGGTCCAGAAGACACCTGATGGGCCAAAGAAGTACCAAAGGGGGCCTCCAAGGGGAGCACGACCCACCAGACCGCGCCCAGGTGGGTTGTGCCCACCTCGGTGGTCTCCCGCACCCCCTCTTTGCCCTATAAATCCCTAAATATTCTTGAAACCCTAGGGGAGTCGATGAAACACAATTCCAGCTGCCACAAGTTCCAGAACCACGAGATCCAATCTAAACACCATCACGGAGGGGTTCATCAGCCTCATTGGTGCCTCTCCGATGATGCGTGAGTAGTTAAGCATAGACCTATGGGTCCATAGGCTGTAGCTAGATGGCTTCCTCTCTCTCCTTTGATTCTCAATATAATGGTCTCTTGGAGATCTATTTGATGTAACTCTTTTTTTGCGGTGTGTTTGTTTGGATCCGATGAACTTAGAGTTTATGATCAGATCTATATCCATGAATATTATTTGAGTCTTCTTTTGATCTCTTATATGCATGATTATTTATAGCCTTGTATTTCTTCTTCGAATCTTTGGTTTAGTTAGGCCAACTAGATCAATTTTCTTGCCACAGGAAGAGGTGCTTTGTGATGGGTTCAATCATGCGGTGTTCTTTCCCAGTGACAGAAGGGGCAGCAAGACACACATGTATCTTTGCTATTGAGGATAACAAGATGCGGGCTATTCCTACATGAATATATGTCGTCTACATCATGTCATCGTTCTTATTGCACTACTCCATTTCCCCATGAATTTAATACACTAGATGCATGCTAGATAGCGGTCGATGTGTTGAGTAATAGTAGTAGATGCAGGCAGGAGTCGATCTACTAATCTTGGACGTGACGCCTGTATATTGATCATTGCCTTGGATATCATCATAACTATTCAATGTTCTATCAATTGCCCAACAGTAATTTATTTACCCATCATGTGCTATTTCTTGAGAGAAGCCACTAGTGAAATCTATGGCCCTCAGGTCTATTCTTTATCATATTTGCTTTTCGATATATTGTTTGCCTCTTTTATTTTTAGATCTATTATTCCAAAAACCCAAAAATACCTTGCTGCACTTTTTATTTTCATCTTTTATTTCACGTTTTATCGAGATCTATTTATCCAATCTATCACAATTTTTATCCCGTCAACTTGACAATATCTGGCGCCGTTACCCGAAAAGGGGTTGACAACCCCTTATAAGCGTCGGGTTGCAAGTATTTGTCCTTTGTGTGCAGGTACTGTGTACATAGTGTTTCTTGGTTCTCCTACCAGATTGATACCTTGGTTTCATAACTGAGGGAAAATACCTACCGTAGTTGTGCTGCATCATCCCTTCCTCTTTGGGGAAATACCTACGTAGTTCAAGCCACATCAAAAGGAATTTCTGGTGCTGTTGCCGGGGATACATCATCAACGCCTGTCAGGTTCCTAATCACAAATCTCATCTCCTTGCAATTTACATTATTTGCCATTTGCCTGTCGTTTTCATATCCCCCACTTCACAAAAAATTGTCATTTTATTAGCCCTCTTTTTCGTTTGCCCTTTTCTCATCAGATATGTTCTTGTTTGCAATCTTGTTTGCCTACTTTATAATTATGGCTAGTTTTTCCTCTATTGAGTGTACCCACGAGAATGAGGTTCTTAATTTTAAACAAAGGGGAGGGGAGAATCTATAGTATGCTTGGTATAGGATTTGCAATGCTCATAATAGATTCATTCCTAAGCAATCTACCGTTATTCTTCTTCATAATTTTTATGTGGGCATCACCACTTGGTATAGATTCATCCTTGATATGATTACAGGTGGGAATTTCTTGATGTGTCCATCTTTGGATGCTTTTACTGCTATGGGAGATCTAGTAGGTGCACCACCTATCATTATTAACGAAACAATCTTAACTCTTGAGGATGTTATGCAAAGATTAGATGCTATTGAAAAGAAGATGGTCACCTTAGAACAAATTGAAAATTTGGATAAAAAGATGCTGAATCTTGCTAATAAATTTGGGTCAAAAGCGGGAAAAATCTTTAAATTGTTAAGGGAGAAGATCCATAGTTAACGAAAGAATAGAAGAAAGTCCTTCTCAGATTGATAAGTTGGAGGAAATTTTTAGTAACTTAAGCTCGACCTTTGCTTTTGTTAAGACTATTGAAAAAATTGCCGTAAAAATTGGTAAGATTTCTCAAGTTACTAAGAACAAGGGTGCAACCTCTAGTAATAATAAAGAAGATCTTAAGATGATTCATATTCACCCCAACTTTGTTGAAGTTGTAAACCCTACTTGCAAGAATGGATTCTTCAATCCTATTCCTAGGAGCATTATTATCAAAAATATGCATGCTAAAACTTTCAAAATTATGGTTGTGTGATTGAGTAATTGGGGACTAAAGATGACAATACTTGAATCTATGCGTTATGCCTAGCTAGGGGCATAAAACGATAGCGCTTGTTGGGAGGCAACCTAATGAATAAATTTTATTTTTGTCATTTTCTTCCTGTTCTTGAGTGTTTGCACAATTATGCTACTGTTATGATTGTGTTTTTATGTTTTAATTAGTTTTTGTGCCAAGTAAAGCCTTTGGGATCATGTTGGGTGATAGTTGATTTGATCTTGTTGGAAAATAGAAACTTCTGCATCTAGTAGCAGAATTTTAAAAAATCACAGAAGTGACAAAAAATTCTAAATTGTTTACACAAGATTGATATACAAATTTCCTATGTTGTCCTGAATTTTCATAATTGTTGGAGTTACAGAAGTATAAAAAGTTTTTAGAATACTACAGACTATTCTGCTTTTGACAGATTCTATTTTCTTTGCGTTGTGTGCTTATTTTGATGAATCTATGGGTTGTATCGGGGGGTATAAGCCATGATAAAGTTGGAATACAGTAGATATAATGCAAAAAATAAAATAAAATATGAATGGGTTTACAAGAGTACTTAGAGTGGTGATTTGCTTTCTTATACTAATGGATCTCATGAAGGTTTTGTTGAGTTTTGTGTGATTGAAGTTTTCAAGTTTTGGGTGAGATCACGATGGATGAAGGAATAAGGAGTAAGAAGAGCCTAAGCTTGGGGGTGCCCCATGGCACCCCAAGTTATTATTCAAAGAGAAACAAGTAACTAAGCTTGGGGATGCCCCGGAAGGCATCCCCTCTTTCTTCTAACGACCATTGGTATTTTACTTGGAGCTATATTTTTATTCGTCACATATGATAAATTTTGCTTGGACTGTCTAGTATTATATGAGTCTTTGCTTGTTTTACTTTTTAGTTTGTGTCATCTATCCTTGCCAGACACACCTATTTGAGAGAGCCAAATTTATGCTATGATTTGTTATAATTGCTCGTTATGCTTCACTTAAATTTTTTGAGCTATGGAATTGCTCTAGTGCTTCACTTATATCTTTTCGAGCACAGTGTGATTTAATATATTTGAATAACTGCTCTTCACTTACATTATTTTGAGAGATGAAAAATTTTATGCTCATGTTCTTCAAGTAGATTTGTTTGAGCTTGTCAAAAGCAACATTTCAAACTAGTCCCAAGTGATATATATTCAAGAGGGATATAATAAGAACTTTCATGAAGATCATTGGACAAAATAAACTTGATTCTTTGTAATAGTTTTGTGATACGATGATAGTGATATGTGAGTCATGTTGGTGAGTAATTATGCTTTCGTAAGAATATTGGTGTTAAGGCTTGTGATTCCCTATGCAAGCACGAAAGTCAATAGTTATGCAATGAAATTACATCCTGTGCATTATTCGGTGTTAGTTATGCTTAATGCTCGCTTACGTGATTTTTCCGTTTCTTGGTTGGTTGCTTCTCAATCTATTTGCTAGCCTCCACTTGTACTAACTAGAAATACTATTCGCGCATCCAAAATCCTTAAACCCAGTTTTGCCATATGATTGCACCATACCTACCTATATGCGGTATTCTCATGCCGTTCTAAGCAAATTTGTATGTGCCATCTCTAATTTTCAAAATAAATTTTCCTTTTTGTGTGCTCGTACCTCTCATGAAGCGGCAGGGGTGGCCAATATTTTCCATGCTAGATGTGTTATTCTAAATATGAGTGTTTATCCACTTGTCATTGCACGAGAGTACGACGATAATAGGGATGCTCGATCCCAAAATAAAAAAGAAATTTACTTTATGTTGTCAAATAATAAATTCCTTGAAAAGTGTTAGTATGGAAGGCACCCATGGATACAGCTAGCCATGGATTGTGAAAGAATGGTGGAAAAAGGAATAAACTTTATTTTCTGTTTGGGAACTGCCTATGATATATCGAGCATGGAAAGTGTTGGGAATTACTCGGTCATTTTCGTTGACGGGAAAAGTATGCCTCTCAAAATTTTTATCTCTCAATTTAAGCTTTGAGCTTTGGCACCTATACGAATCCCTACTTCCCTTTGTGAAGGGCCTATCTATTTACTTTATGCAATTTTTATTTTTATTTGAGTCTCCATCTTCTCTTATAAAACACCAACTAAGGGGCACTATGATCGTACTTGAGCATTGGATGTAGCTAATATGAGAGTGTGTTTCATGAATGGATCAATGATTGAGCATGATGGGTGTGACGCCCCCGATTCAATCGTACACTAATCATACACGCAAACATGTACGATCAAGATCAGGGACTCACGGGAAGATAACACAACACAACTCTACAAATAAAATAAGTCATACAAGCATCATATTATAAGCCAGGGGCCTTGAAGGCTCGAATACAAGAGCTCGATCATAGTCGAGTCAGCGGAAGCAACAATATCTGAGTACAAACATAAGTTAAACAATTTTGCCTTAAGAAGGCTAGAACAAACTGGGATACAGATCGAAAGAGGCGTAGGCCTCCTGCCTGGGATCCTCCTAAACTACGCCTGGTCACCGTCAGCGGGTTGCACGTAGTAGTAGGCACCTCCGGTGCAGTAGGAGTCGTCGTCAATGGTGGCGTCTGGATCCTGGGCTCCAACATCTGGTTGCGACAACCAGGTAGAAGGGAAAGGGGGAAAAGAGGGAGAAAGCAAGCGTGAGTACTCATCCAAAGTACTCGCAAGCAAGGAGCTACACTACATAGGCATGGGTATATGTGTAAAGGGCCATATCAGTGGACTGAACTGCAGAAAGCCAGAATAAGAGGGGGATAACTAATCCTGTCGAAGACTACGCTTCTGGCAGCCTCCTTCTTGCAGCATGTAGAAGAGAGTAGACTGAAGTCCTCCAAGTAGCATCGCATAGCATAAACCTACCAGGCAATTCTCTCCTTGTCGCCCTGTTAGAGAGCGACCACCGGGTTGTATCTAGCACTTGGAAGGGTGTGTTTTATTAATTATCCGGTTCTAGTTGTCATAAGTTCAAGGTACAACTCCAGGTCGTCCTGTTACCGAAGATCACGACTATTCGAATAGATAAACTTCCCTGTAGGCGTGCACCACATAACCCAACACGCTCGATCCCATTTGGCCGGACACACTTTCCTGGGTCATGCCCGACCTTGGAAGATCAACACGTCGCAGCCCTGTTGGGGAACGTAGCAGAATTTTAAAATTTTCTACGCATCACCAAGATCAATCTATGGAGTCATCTAGCAACGAGGGATAGAGGAGTGCATCTACATACCCTTGTAGATCGCGCACGGAAGCATTCAAGAGAACGGGGTTGATGGAGTCGTACTCGTCGTGATCCAAATCACCGATGACCAAGTGCCGAACGGACAGCACCTCCGTGTTCAACACACGTACGGTTGGGAAGACGTCTCCTCCTTCTTGATCCAGCAAGGGGGAAGGAGAGGTTGATGAAGATCCAGCAGCACGACGGCGTGGTGTTGGATGCAGCAGGATCCCGGCAGGGCTTCGCCAAGCGCAAGCGGGGAGGAGAGGTGTTACGGAGGGAGAGGGAGGCGCCAAGAGCAAGGGTGCGGCTGCCCTCCCTCCCCCTCTTTATATAGGGGCCTTGGGGGCGCGCTGGCCCTAGGAGATGCAATCTCCAAGGGGGCGGCGGCCAAGGGGTGGCTTTTCCCCCAAGCCAAGTGGGGGGTGCCCCCACCCCTAGGGTTTCCCAACCCTAGGTGCAGGGGAGGCCCAAGGGGGGCAACCAGCCCACCAGGGGCTGGTTCCCCTCCCACTTCAGCCCATGGGGCCCTCCGGGATAGGTGGCCCCACCCGGTGGACCCCCGGGATCCTTCCGATGGTCCCGGTACAATACCGGCGACCCCCGAAACCTTCCTGATGGCCGAAACTAGACTTCCTATATATAAATCTTTACCTCTGGACCATTCTGGAACTCCTCGTGACGTCCGGGATCTCATCCCGGACTCCGAACAACTTTCGGGTTACTACATACTAATATCTCTACAACCCTAGCGTCACCGAACCTTAAGTGTGTAGACCCTACGGGTTCGGGAGACATGCAGACATGACCGAGACGCCTCTCCGGTCAATAACCAACAGCGGGATCTGGATACCCATGTTGGCTCCCACATGCTCCACGATGATCTCATTGGATGTACCACGATGTCAAGGATTCAATCAATCCGTATACAATTCCCTTTGTCAATCGGTACGTTACTTGCCCGAGACTCGATCGTCGGTATCCCAATACCTTGTTCAATCTCGTTACCGACAAGTCACTTTATTCGCGCCATAATGCATGATCCCGTGATCAACCACTTGGTCACATTGAGCTCATTATGATGATGCATTACCGAGTGGGCCCAGAGATACCTCTCCGTCATACGGAGTGACAAATCCCAGTTTCGATTCGTGCCAACCCAACAGATACTTTCGGAGATACCTGTAGTGTACCTTTATAGTCACCCAGTTACGTTGTGACGTTTGGCACACCCAAAGCACTCCTACGGTATCCGGGAGTTGCACAATCTCATGGTCTAAGGAAATGATACTTGACATTGGGAAAAGCTACAACAAACGAACTACACGATCTTTGAGCTATGCTTAGGATTGGGTCTTGTCCATCACATCATTCTCCTAATGATGTGATCCCGTTATCAATGACATCCAATGTCCATAGTCAGGAAACCAAGCCTATCTTTTGATCAACGAGCTAGTCAACTAGAGGCTCACTAGGGACGTGTTGTGGTCTATGTATTCACACATGTATTACGATTTCCGGATAACACAATTATAGCATGAATAATAGACAATTATCATGAACAAATAAATATAATAATAACCATTTTATTATTGCCTCTAGGGCATATTTCCAACAGTCTCCCACTTGCACTAGAGTCAATAGTCTAGTTACATTGTGATGAATCGAACACCCATGCAGTTCTGGTGTTGATCATGTTTTGCTCTAGGGAGAGGTTTAGTCAACAGATCTGCCACATTCAGGTCCGTATGTACTTTACAAATCTCTATGTCTCCATTTTGAACACTTTCACGAATGGAGTTGAAGCGACGCTTGATATGCCTGGTCTTCCTGTGAAACCTGGGCTCCTTGGCAAGGGCAATAGCTCCAGTGTTGTCACAGAAGAGAGTCATCGGGCCCGACGCATTGGGTATGACTCCTAGGTCGGTAATGAACTCCTTCACCCAGACTGCTTCTTGTGCTGCCTCCGAGGCTGCCATGTACTCCGCTTCACATGTAGATCCCGCCACAACGCTTTGCTTGCAACTGCACCAGCTTACTGCCCCACCATTCAAAATATACACGTATCCGGTTTGTGACTTAGAGTCATCCAGATCTGTGTCGAAGCTAGCATCGACATAACCCTTTACGGCGAGCTCTTCGTCACCTCCATAAACGAGAAACATATCCTTAGTCCTCTTCAGGTACTTCAGAATATTCTTGACCGCTGTCCAGTGTTCCATGCCGGGATTACTTTGGTACCTTCCTACCAAACTTACGGCAAGGTTTACATCAGGTCTGGTACACAGCATAGCATACATGATAGACCCTATGGCCGAGGCATAGGGGACGACACTCATCTTTTCTCTATCTTGTGGTCGGGCATTGAGCCGTGCTCAATCTCGTACATTGCAATACAGGCAAGAACCCCTTCTTTGACTGATCCATTTTGAAATTCTTCAATATCTTGTCAAGGTACGTACTCTGTGAAAGACCAATGAGGCGTCTCGAGCTATCTCTATAGATCTTGATGCCTAATATATAAGCAGCTTCTCCAAGATCCTTCATTGAAAAACACTTGTTCAAGTAGGCCTTTATGCTTTCCAAGAATTCTATATCATTTCCCATCAACAGTATGTTATCCACATACAATATAAGAAATGCTACAGAGCTCCCACTCACTTTCTTGTAAATGCAGGCTTCTCCATAAGTCTGCGTAAACCCAAACGCTTTGATCATCTCATCAAAATGAATGTTCCAACTCTGAGATGCTTGCACCAGCCCATAAATCGAGCGTTGGAGCTTGCACACCTTGTCAGCATTCTTAGGATCGACAAAGCCTTCCGGCTGCATCATATACAATTCTTCCTTAAGGAAACCATTAAGGAATGCCGTTTTGACATCCATTTGCCATATCTCATAATCATAGAATGCGGCAATTGTTAACATGATTCGGACGGACTTCAGCTTCGCTACGGGTGAGAAAGTCTCATCGTAGTCAACCCCTTGAACTTGTCGATAACCCTTAGCGACAAGCCGAGCTTTATAGATGGTCACATTACCATCCGCGTCTGTCTTCTTCTTAAAGATCCATTTATTTTCTATGGCTCGCCGATCATCAGGCAAGTCAGTCAAAGTCCATACTTCGTTTTCATACATGGATCCTATCTCGGATTTCATGGCTTCCAGCCATTTGTCGGAATCCGGGCCCGCCATCGCTTCTTCATAGTTCGAAGGTTCACCGTTGTCTAACAACATGATTTCCAAGACAGAGTTGCTGTACCACTCTGGTGCGAAACGTGTCCTCATGGACCTATGAAGTTCAGTAGCAACTTGATCTGAAGTTTCATGATCATCATCATTAACTTCCTCTCTAGTCGGTGCAGGCACCTCAGGAACATTTTCTTGAGCAGCGCCACTAGCCGGTTCAAGAGGTAATAGTTTATCAAGTTTTACTTTCCTCCCACTTATTTCTTTCGAGAGAAACTCTTTTTCTAGAAAGGACCCATTCTTGGCAACAAAAATCTTTCCTTCGGATCTGAGGTAGAAGGTATACCCAATAGTTTCTTTAGGGTATCCCATGAAGACGCATTTTTCCGATTTGGGTTCGAGCTTTTCAGGTTGAAGTTTCTTGACATAAGCATCGCATCCCCAAACTTTTAGAAACGACAGCTTAGGTTTCTTCCAAAACCATAATTCATATGGTGTCGTCTCAACGGATTTCGATGGAGCCCTATTTAAAGTGAATGCGGCAGTCTCTAAAGCATAGCCCCAAAATGATTGCGGTAAATCGGTAAGAGACATCATAGATCGCACCATATCCAATAGAGTGCGATTACGACGTTCGGACACACCATTACGCTGAGGTGTTCCAGGCGGCGTGAGTTGTGAAACTATTCCACATTTTCTTAAGTGTGTGCCAAATTCATGACTCAAGTATTCTCCCCCACGATCTGATCGCAAGAACTCGATTTTCCTGTCACGTTGATTCTCAACCTCACTCTGAAATTCCTTGAACTTTTCAAAGGTCTTAGACTTGTGTTTCATTAAGTAGACATACCCATATCTACTCAAGTCGCCAGTGAGGGTGAGAACATAATGATAGCCACCGCGAGCCTCAATGCTCATTGGACCGCACACATCAGTATGTATGATTTCCAATAAGTTGGTTGCTCGCTCCATTGTTCCTGAGAACGGAGTCTTGGTCATTTTACCCATGAGGCATGGTTCGCACGTGTCAAATGATTCGTAATCAAGGGACTCCAAAAGTCCATCGACATGGAGCTTCTTCATGCGTTTGACACCTATGTGACCAAGGCGGCAGTGCCACAAGTATATGGGACTATCATTATCAACCTTACATCTTTTGGTATTCACACTATGAATATGTGTAACATTACACTCGAGATTCATTAAGAATAAACCATTCACCAGCGGAGCTTGACCATAAAACATATCTCTCATATAAATAGAACAACCATTATTCTCGGATTTAAATGAGTAGCCATCCCGAATTAAACGAGACCCTGATACAATGTTCATGCTCAAATCTGGCACTAAATAACAATTATTGAGGTTTAAAACTAATCCCGTAGGTAAATGTAGAGGTAGCGTGCCGACGGCGATCACATCGACCTTGGAACCATTCCCGACGCGCATCGTCACCTCGTCCTTCGCCAGTCTCCGTTTATTCCGCAGCTCCTGCTTTGAGTTACAAATGTGAGCAACCGCACCGGTATCAAATACCCAGGAGCTACTATGAGTACTGGTAAGGTACACATCAATTACATGTATATCACATATACCTTTAGTGTTGCCGGCCTTCTTGTCTGCTAAGTATTTGGGGCAGTTCCGCTTCCAGTGACCACTTCCCTTGCAATAGAAACACTCAGTCTCAGGCTTGGGTCCATTCTTTGGCTTCTTCCCGGCAGCTTGCTTGCCGGGCGCGGCAACTCCCTTGCCGTCCTTCTTGAAGTTCTTCTTACCCTTGCCATTCTTGAACTTAGTGGTTTTATTCACCATCAACACTTGATGTTCCTTTTTGATTTCCACCTCTGCTGATTTCAGCATTGAATATACCTCAGGAATGGTCTTTTTCATCCCCTACATATTGAAGTTCATCACAAAGCTCTTGTAGCTCGGTGGAAGCGACTGAAGGATTCTATCAATGACCGCGTCATCCGGGAGATTAACTCCCAGCTGAGTCAAGCGGTTATGCAACCCAGACATTTTGAGTATGTGCTCACTGACAGAACTATTTTCCTCCATCTTACAACTGAAGAACTTGTCGGAGACTTCATATCTCTCGACCCGGGCATGAGCTTGAAAAACCATTTTCAGCTCTTCGAACATCTCATATGCTCCGTGTCTCTCAAAACGCTTTTGGAGCCCCGGTTCTAAGCTGTAAAGCATGCCGCACTGAACGAGGGAGTAATCATCAGCACGTGACTGCCAAGCGTTCATAACGTCTTGGTTCTCTTGGACAGGTGCGTCACCTAGCGGTGCTTCTAGGACATAATCTTTCTTGGCAGCTATGAGGATGATCCTCAGGTCCCGGACCCAGTCCGTATAGTTGATGCCATCGTCTTTCAGCTTGGTTTTCTCTAGGAACGCGTTGAAGTTGAGGACAACGTGGCCATTTGATCTACAAGACATATTGTAAAGATTTTAGACTAAGTTCATGATAATTAAGTTCATCTAATCAAATTATTCAATGAACTCCCACTCAGATAGACATCCCTCCAGTCATCTAAGTGAAACATGATCCGAGTTAACTAGGCCGTGTCCGATCATCACGTGAGACGGACTAGTCAACATCGGTGAACATCTTCTTGTTGATCGTATCTTCTATACGACTCATGCTCGACCTTTCGGTCTTCTGTGTTCCGAGGCCATGTCTGTACATGCTAGGCTCGTCAAGTCAACCTAAGTGTATTGCGTGTGTAAATCTGGCTTACACCCATTGTATTCGAACGTTAGAATCTATCACACCCAATCATCACATGGTGCTTCGAAACAACGAACCTTCGCAACGGTGCACAGTTAGGGGGAACACATTCTTGAAATTATTACGAGGGATCATCTTATTTAAGCTACCGTCGTTCTAAGCAAATAAGATGTAAAAACATGATAAACATCACATGCAATCAAATAGTGACATGATATGGCCAATATCATTTGCTCCTTTTGATTTCCATCTTCGGGGCTCCATGATCATCGTTGTCACCGGCATGACACCATGATCTCCATCATCATGATCTCCATCATCGTGTCTTCTTGAAGTTGTCTCGTCATCTATTACTTCTACTACTATGGCTAACGCTTTAGCAATAAAGTAAAGTAATTACATGACGTTTATGTTGACACGCAGGTCATAAATAAATAAATACAACTCCTACGGCTCCTGCCGGTTGTCATACTCATCGACATGCAAGTCGTGTTTCCTATTACAAGAACATGATCAATCTCATACATCACATATATCATTCATCACATCCTTTTGGCCATATCACATCACACGGCACATGCTGCAAAAACAAGTTTGACGTCCTCTAATTGTTGTTGCAAGTTTTTACGTGGCTGCTATAGGTTTCTAGCAAGAACTTTTCTTACCTACGCCAAAACCACAACATGATATGCCAATTTCTATTTACCCTTCATAAGGACCCTTTTGATCGAATCCGATCCGACTAAAGTGGGAGAGACAGACACCCGCCAGCCACCTTATGCAACTAGTGCATGTCAATCGGTGGAACCAGTCTCACGTAAGCGTACGTGTAAGGTCGGTCCGGGCCGCTTCATCCCATGATGCCGCTGAATCAAGATAAGACTAGTAACGACAAGCAAATTGACAATATCCACACCCAGAACTGCTTTGTGTTCTACTTGTGCATAGAAACAACGCATAGTCCTAGCTCATGATGCCACTATTGGGGAACGTGGCAAAATTTTAAAATTTTCTATGCATCACCAAGATCAATCTATGGAGTCATCTAGCAACGAGGGAGAGAGGAGTGCATCTACATACCCTTGTAGATCGCGCGCGGAAGCGTTCAAGAGAACGGGGTTGATGGAGTCGTACTCGTCGTGATCCAAATCACCGATGACCAAGTGCCGAACGGACAGCACCTCCGTGTTCAACACACGCACGGTTGGGAAGACGTCTCCTCCTTCTTGATCCAGCAAGGGGGAAGGAGAGGTTGATGAAGATCCAGCAGCACGACGGCATGGTGTTGGATGCAGCAAGATCCCGGCAGGGCTTCGCCAAGCGCAAGCGGGGAGGAGAGGTGTTACGGAGGGAGAGGGAGGTGCCAAGAGCAAGGGTGCGGCTGCCCTCCCTTCCCCTCTTTATATAGGGGCCTTGGGGGGGTGCCGGCCCTAGGACATGCAATCTCTAAGGGGGCGGCGGCCAAGGGGTGGCTTTCCCCCCAAGCCAAGTGGGGGGCGCCCCCACCCCTAGGGTTTCCCAACCCTAGGCGCAGGGGAGGCCCAAGGGGGGGGGCACACCAGCCCACCAGGGGCTGGTTCCCCTCCCACTTCAGCCCATGGGGCCCTCCGGGATGGGTGGCCCCACCCGGTGGACCCCCGGGACCCTTCCGGTGGTCCCGGTACAATACCGGCGACCCCCGAAACCTTCCCGATGGCCGAAACTGGACTTCCTATATATAAGTCTTTACCTCCGGACCATTCCGGAACTCCTCGTGACGTCCGGGATCTCATCCGGGACTCCGAACAACTTTCGGGTTACTGCATACTAATATCTCTACAACCCTAGCGTCACCGAACCTTAAGTGTGTAGACCCTACAGGTTCGGGAGACATGCAGACATGACCGAGACGCCTCTCCGGTCAATAACCAACAGCGGGATCTGGATACCCATGTTGGCTTCCACATGCTCCATGATGATCTCATCGGATGAACCACGATATCGAGGATTCAATCAATCCGTATGCAATTTCCTTTGTCAATCGGTACGTTACTTGCCCGAGACTCGATCATCGGTATCCCAATACCTCGTTCAATCTCGTTACCGACAAGTCACTTTACTCGCGCCGCAATGCATGACCCGTGATCAACCACTTGGTCACATTGAGCTCATTATGATGATGCATTACCGAGTGGGCCCAGAGATACCTCTCCGTCATACGGAATGACAAATCCTAGTTTCGATTCGTGCCAACCCAACAAATACTTTCGGAGATACCTGTAGTGTACCTTTATAGTCACCCAGTTACGTTGTGACGTTTGGCACACCCAAAGCACTCCTACGGTATCCGGGAGTTGCACAATCTCATGGTCTAAGGAAATGATACTTGACATTGGGAAAAGCTACAGCAAACGAACTACACGATCTTTGAGCTATGCTTAGGATTGGGTCTTGTCCATCACATCATTCTCCTAATGATGTGATCCCGTTATCAATGACATCCAATCTCCATAGTCAAGAAACCATGCCTATCTTTTGATCAATGAGCTAGTCAACTAGAGGCTCACTAGGGACGTGTTGTGGTCTATGTATTCACACATGTATTACGATTTCCGGATAACACAATTATAGCATGAATAATAGACAATTATCATGAACAAACAAATATAATAATAACCATTTTATTATTGCTTCTAGGGCATATTTCCAACAAGCCCTACCTAGGCACAACAGAGAGGTCAGCACGCCGGTCTAAATCCTATGGCGCAGGGGTCTGGGCCCATTGCACACCTGCACATTGCGAGGGCGGCTGGTAAGCAGAACTAGCCCCCTTAATACAAGAGCAGGCTTATGTTCCAATCCGGCGCGCCCCGCTCAGTCGCTGACGTCACGAAGGCTTCGGTTGATACCACGACGTCGAGTGCCCATAACTATCCCCACGTAGATGGTTAGTGCGTATAGGCCAGTGGCCAGACTTAGATCAAATACCAAGATCTTGTTAAGCGTGTTAAGTATCCACGAACGCCGACGAGGGCCAGGCCCACCTCTCTCCTAGGTGGTCTCAACCTGCCCTATCGCTTCGCCACAAAGTAACAATCGGGGGCCGTCGGGAACTCAGGCCCACCACTACCTGGATGGAGCCACCTGCCCCTTCAGCCATCATCTCCGAACAGTATCACAGGTAATGTAACAGTGTAAAGTATATAGTATATGCCCATGATCACCTCCCGAAGTGATCACGGCCCAGTAGTATAGCATGGCAGACGGACAAGAGTGTAGGGCCACTGATGGAACACTAGCATCCTATACTAAGCAGTAGGATAGCAGGTAAGAGTAACAACAGTAGTAGTAAGGACAGGCTATGCAACAGTATAGGATTAACTGAAAGCAGTAACATGCTACACTAGTCTAATGCAAGCAGTATAGAGAAGAATCGGCGATATCTGGTGATCAAGGGAGGGGGGGCTTGCCTGGTTGCTCTGGCAAGAGAGAGGGGTCGTCAACACCGTAGTCAATCGGGGGTACCGACAGCGGTCTCGGGGTCTACCGGAAAGAAGTAACGGAGGGGGAACATAATAAATAACAGAGCAAACAAAGCAACACAAAGTATAACATGGCAATGCGTGGTGCTATGGGTGACCTAACGCCGTATGAGGTGATACCAGTGAAGGGGGGAAACATCCGGGAAAATATCCCCGGTGTTTCGCGTTTTCGGACAAATGAATCAGAGTGGGAAAGTTGCGTGTTCGCTATGCTAGGGACGTGTGGCGGACGAACGGGCCGCGTATCCGGATTCGTCTCGTCGTTCTGAGCAACTTTCATGTTGAAAATAATTTAATCCGAGTTACAGATTAAAAGATATGATTTTCTGAAAATTTTATTAATTTCTGGAATTTAATTAATTATTTTATTCAATTCGAAAATGGATTTATGACATCAGCATGAGGTCATGCTGACGTCAATAGTCAACAGGGTTGACTGGTCAACCTGACCAGTGGGTCCCACTGGTCAGTGACACAGTTTTAATTAAACATTTTAATTAACCTAATTAGTATTAATTAGGGGGGTGGGCCCCACTGACATTGACTAATTAGTTAACTGACTAACAGTTTAATTAGTTTAGTTATTTGATTAGTTTAATTAATCAAAATTAATTAAGTTAATTAATTCTTTAATTAATTAATTAATTTTTCTTTCTAACAACGTTCTGGGGCATGGGCCCCCAATGTCAGTGGCACCAGGGCCTTAGCGGGCAACGACGAAGGGTTACGGGCGCGGGCGAATCGGGGCGGGTGGAACCGCCCGAACGAGGCGATGCTCCAGGGCGTCGACACGGCGCCGGCGCCGTACGTCGGAGGCGGTGGAGCAGGCGGGCGGGCGGCGCTGGCGAGCGCGGCCGGCCGGAACGGGCGTGGGTGTGGGCACGCACTGCGAGCAGAGGCAGTAGTGGCGGTGAGGCCACGCTCGGGCGCGTGCGCGTGAGGGCGCCAGCAGGGGCGTGCCGGGCGGGGCGCGGCTAGCCGACAGTTGCAGCCACAGAGCAGCAGCAACGAAGGAGGTGCGAGGTAGGGCTCACGCGCACCGAGAGAGGAGCAGCAACGGGCGGCCGGGAGTGGAGGCGAGGCGCACGCGGCGGCAGCGGACGGGGAGGCGTGGGTGAGGTCGGGCGCGCGGGGCTGCCGGTGCAGAGCAGCAGCAGAGAGCAGGAGGAGAGGCGAGAGGAGGCCACGGCGACGGACGCGTGCGGAGGAGCTCGTCGGGGCGGTCGGGAGCGGCGACGTGCGATAGAGAGGGGGAGAGGGAGGGAGCTCACGATGGGGCGCATGGACTAAGGCAGCGGCAGGAGGAGGAGGACGGGGACGACGGCGTTGACAGAGAGGACGGCGTCGATGGAGTATGGCGAGAAGTCGAGGAGGAGGATGGCAAGGTCTGGCAATGAGGTGGCCTCGGTGAGGGGCGCTGGGCGTGGTGGCAGGAGGCGTTCAGCGGGGTCGAATGACGTCGGCGCCACC
>NC_041384.1:265807785-265815534 GCF_002162155.2 Triticum dicoccoides
CTGGCTGTCGGCCAGATGGGCCAAATGGACCCAGGGGAGGGGGGGTTCTCTTTGTTTGTTTCTTTTTTTTTGTATTTTCTTTCTTTTAGTTATTTTCCTTTTTTATGTTTTCTCTAATTTTCAATATACCTTAGTTTTATTAAAATATCAAAGTTGCACCAAATTTAGTATATGTAATTATGCCACAACCACATTTAACTTGGTGCACAAAGTAAAATAGTTTGTGATGGTTTATTATTATAAAAGCTTTTAAATATTTGTTTTTGCTACTGTTTTGTTCATTTTAGAGTACTTAAATAATTTATAAAAGTGTGATTTCTCCACCACTATTACCTATGCATTATTTGGTTCACTTCGAACATTTTAGTTTCAATATCCGAAAACTTTTAATTGTTTGACTTGATTTGGAATTTGAATTTTGAATCAGTTTTTGAACTAACCCGAGATTAACTACAGTGACAGAGGTGACATGGCATCATTAACGAGGGATTACTGTAGCCTAATTATCCGGGCATCACCATTCTCCTCCACTACAAGAAATCTCGTCCCGAGATTTAGGAGCGGGAGTAAGGGGGAAGAGATTAGGTTAAGAAATTATAACAAATCTTCTCGGTCGTGGTTGCTGTTTCCGAAGAAGTTGACCGCTTCCGTTGATATCGTCATTCCTTAACTTCGGGTTATCAGGATAAGTCATCAGCCTTTCTTGGTGAACTCCATCGTAATTACCAATAAGAAAGGGGCAGCCTGGCAACGATAGAATGCTCTCAGGGGAAATTATCTGGGGTTTATCCCATGAATAATCACATGAGTAACTCTCGAATTGGTCAAATGGAACACATCGAGAGCCGAGAAAGAAGGTACGGTAAGAAGTTCCAAGTGTCTAGCCTATCATTCGATGCCTAAAACAGAGTGTGAAAGGGTTTTAGAGCAACGGGAATAAGTATTATGTCTGATACCAGAATTGATGATTTCTTGGAAGGTGGCTCGTGAATTACATATGAAGCCAAGCATGAGGAATAGCTTTTAGGAGCTGGGATGTACATGAGAGTCAGGTTTCAATCCTGGGACCTGTGGGTTACGGGCCCACCATGTGGGTTGAAAGTAGGAGGAGCGGTGACATCTTGCATGATCATGATAGCAACGCATGTCAGAGGGTAGCCTGCCAATTATGTCGGCAACAACGTCGGCACCAAGGGCGAGGGACGAAGAGAACCATCTTCCTGCTCGTTGAACGAGGCGGACCAATAGGCAAAGTTCTCGTCCATCGGTGGTTACCGGAATGTCATCAACAATAGCAACAGGGTCTTACTGACTGATTGTACACCTAGGTGTTTACATAAGCAGAAGAATAGTACTGCTTAGATCATATAGAACACCAGAAAGGTTAAATAAAACAGTGGAAAGGAAAAAGGTGATCTTCAGATTAAACCGAACAATGGAAAGGAAAACATGATTAAACACATATTTCAGGGGTATACCCTTCTCAAGAACAAGCAGGGTATGATATCCAAGACTGGATAGAAGGTAGAAAACTACTTAGGTAAGGGGAGAGGAATTTCATGACGTTACACATACAATGATGTTTGGATAATTGAGCAGGAAACATTTAGCATTAGCTTCAATGTTCTTGCTGAAAATTGGAATACCATAGACATGCTTCGAGATAGCATTGACATGGTCAACAGGTGAAGATCAGACTTTGGAGACATAAAGGATCCATCAGGAATAACTTGTAGAATAGGTTTCACAATTCCCTCATGGAAGAAGGGATAACCTTGCTGAAAAGGAATCTATAACAATAAGTCCTCCGGCCAGGTGTGATAGGCCTGACATCACCTTACCGTTATAAAAGGACCAATGTAATAACTCTTGGAAATATGTTCCAAGCATCATATCTGACCGAGATTCAGATCTGATTGGTGCCAGGATGCCTCAGACTCAGGATGTGTGAGAAGAAAAGGTGCAACACAATTTACGAGATGACATTGTAAGATTCTCGGGAAATGTACTATGGAAGCAAATTTCGAAACAAGAGTTCATCATTAAAACCAAGGGGAGGATGAAGAGGTGGCTGTTGAACTCAGCGACAATTCATTGAGATTTTCAAAAAATGGATTTCCACACTTATGTCAACAAGCAAATAACATTTGTTGGATCAAATGATATAAGGATGTATGCTCGAGGAAAACATACACAATTAAGCATTGGTTGAAAAGTGCACCCAAAATATGGTCTTAGGTAGCATGATCAATGTTATAAAGGTGATTCAACAACCAATAGTCTAAGAACGAAATATCGACCATTAACTTGAAAGCAATAGGGTTGCTAGAAACACGAACAAGTTTGGGTTGAACGGAAGACAATAAAGTGGTTGATGATAACACAAATCATCGAGGGCAAGGATGGTACTTCTCATCATGAATTCTATTGATCTCCTGGAAGGGGTCAAAATGTTGATGATGATCATGACACATTTGTCGAGAGGTTTCAAGAAGATGTAACCGATCGGCGATGGCATCAAGTCAACCGAATGATGAAGTGAGAAGTTATTGAAACCATAGGTATGACACAAACTTGAAATCAAGCTTGTCATTCAAGGACAATTGTTATGACAAGGAAGATCGACGTAAGATTAGCTCACCTCGAAATTTTTGCTCCGGGAAGAAGGACCAAGTAGCACAGTTAAAATCGGCATGACAGAGGTATAGCCAAGCAGGCTAGGAATGACGTGATCGAGTTTATCTCCTCAGGAGTTGATTAATCACGGTGCAGACTTGAGTCAGTTATCGATGTCTTTGGGTGTTTAATAACTCAGAGCCCGTGGAAAAATGGAATCAATGGGAATGTAGCACTTGATGAAGAACTCATAAGAAGTTATGCGGTTCCATGATATTCTCGAGATACCAGAGTGTAATACTCGACGATAGATCAAAGTAAAGGTTGGAATGGGGTATTGATCCACAGAAGACAAATGCTTAAACTTGCATGAGAAATGGGATCAAAGAAGAACAACATGGTCGGAACCATAGCTGTAAGGGATCCAATTTAATGACACCGGAAGAATTGCCCAAATGATTAAATATTTTGCAAGAAGCTTCCATGATAAGTTCCACTTCGGGTCCATGGGTATGAACACAAAGTTCAAGGTCGACTCCCACTTCTTCAATGCATAACCTATCATTCACTTCTCGTTTCTTTTCGAAATGGCATTAGTTATTGAAAGTTTTACCTGGTGCAGTACCAGATAAGTATGACCCGTGAAATCTTTCGGGTTCACACGGATTAGGGAAGGCGTAGGTTCAACCCATCAGGGCATCTTAGGAACATGTACCACAAACTTCAATCATAAATACCACCAGCTCAAAAACACAACATGGTTGAGAAAACAGAGGATACAATTTACCAAAAGCATTATGTATCAGAGGAAAGGCTCACGAGGTTATTGAATAAGGAGGACACTGTCGAATAATAATCCAATAAAGGATCTGACGGTCCATAGCGGAGCTGATGTGAGCATCGGCACACAATCAATTGAAGAAAGGATGCAAGGGCATCAGATTATAGAGCACCTGAATGATTCGATTCTTAGATATCAAAGGAATTATGATTCCCAAATAGAAGGATCGGAAGCAAACGCTCTGATCAAGGGTGGATAAATTCAATAGACCTAAGGGTACAATTAATGGCAAACAGATTGGTCGAGAAGAAGCTCATGTTCAAAAATGACGTCTGAGCCAGAAAGATAATTTGAAAGGATCAACTGATGATTGTGTGCATTCGCACTCATGTTGAATCAATAGGATCAAAATGTCGGTGTCTAAGGATACTGACGAATATTGCCAGACATATGGAAAGCATCCATAATGCAAGCAGACAAGTATTGTAGAGCAATAAGCTACTAAGCATTCTTGGGGGATCGAATAGTATTTCGAAGACCATTGTGAAACACATGAACAACTGGGGGATGAGAGGATACTCGATAAGTGAGAGAATTATCCATAGGGGTATTCAGGTGACAAAGAACAACAAGGCAGTAAGCTTAAAGGATTATCGAAACAACAACGAGTACTTCGGGCTATCTTGTAATAACAAGACCAACCGGGGATGAATGTAAGAATAACAACTACAAGTAGTTATCCATAAGGGTAGACGGTGGAAGGGGAATTGCAAACGCGATGAACACAAGTTCTCGGGTTAACAGCGGAGAGTATCTTCAGGGTCTTCACGTGTAGCAGATGATCATCAGTAATAAGGGGCTCTCCGGGTGAAAGTGATAACAAGATCCTAATGTTAGATTTAGCAAAGTTCATTTAACCCGAATAGACGAGAGATCAGAGCCCCAGAGTATAGACAAGGAGTAAAAGATCCTAATACCACCCAATGGCGACATGGGCCCGTAAGCCACACAGCCAAGTTAGTAAAAACTTTTTCAATGACTAGACTCAACTTCGGCCAAGGAGTTTGGAAAGGGGATTCCTACAGGCAGTCGGCTCTGATACCAACTTGTGACGCCCCCAATTCAATCGTACACTAATCATACACGCAAACGTGTACGATCAAGACCAGGGACTCACGGGAAGATATCACAAAACAACTCTACAAATAAAATAAGTCATACAAGCATCATATTAGAAGCCAGGGGTCTCGAAGGCTCGAATACAAGAGCTCGATCATAGTCGAGTCAGCGGAAGCAACAATATCTGAGTACAGACATAAGTTAAACAAGTTTGCCTTAAGAAGGCTAGCATAAACTGGGATACAAATCGAAAGAGGCGCAGGCCTCCTGCCTGGGATCCTCCTAAACTACTCCTGGTCACTGTCAGCGGGTTGTACGTAGCAGTAGGCACCTCCGGTGTAGTAGGAGTCGTCGTCAACGGTGGCGTCTGGATCCTGGGCTCCAGCATCTGGTTGCGACAACCAGGTAGAAGGGAAAGGGGGAAAAGAGGGAGAAAGCAACCGTGAGTACTCATCCAAAGTACTCGCAAGCAAGGAGCTACACTACATATGCATGGGTATATGTGTAAAGGGCCATATCAGTGGACTGAACTGCAGAAAGCCAGAATAAGAGGGGGATAACTAATCTTGTCAAAGACAACGCTTCTGGCAGCCTCCTTCTTGCGGCATGTAGAAGAGAGTAGACTGAAGTCCTCCAAGTAGCATCGCATAGCATAAACCTACCAGACGATCCTCTCCTCGTTGCCCTGTTAGAGAGCGACCACCGGGTTGTATCTGGCACTTGGAAGGGTGTGTTTTATTAATTATCCAATTCTAGTTGTCATAAGGTCAAGGTACAACTCCAAGTCATCCTGTTACCGAAGATCATGACTATTCGAATAGATAAACTTCCCTGCAGGGGTGCACCACATAACCCAACACGCTCGATCCCATTTGGCCGGACACTTTCCTGGGTCATGCCCAGCCTCGGAAGATCAACACGTCGCAGCCCTACCTAGGCACAACAGAGAGGTCAGCACACCGGTCTAAATCCTATGGCGCAGGGGTCTGGGCCCATCGCCCATTGCACACCTGCATGTTGCGAGGGCGGCCGGTAAGCAGAATTAGCCCCCTTAATACAAGAGCAGGCTTATGTTCCAATCCGGCGCGCGCCGCTCACTCGCTGACGTCACGAAGGCTTCGGCTGATACCACAACGTCGAGTGCCCGTAACTGTCCCCGCGTAGATGGTTAGTGTGTATAGGCCAGTGGCCAGACTTAGATCAAATACCAAGATCTCGTTAAGCGTGTTAAGTATCCGTGAACGCCGACCAGGGCCAGGCCCACCTCTCTCCTAGGTGGTCTCAACCTGCCCTGTCGCTTCGCCAAAAAGTAACAGTCGGGGGCCATCGGGAACTCAGGCCCACCACTACCTGGATGGAGCCACCTGCCCCTTCAGCCCCCATCTCCGAGCAGTATCACATGTAATGTAACAGTGTAAAGTATATAGTATATGCCCGTGATCACCTCCCGAAGTGATCACGGCCCAGTAGTATAACATGGCAGACGGACAAGAGTGTAGGGCCACTGATGGAACACTAGCATCCTATACTAAGCAGTAGGATAGCAGGTAAGAGTAACAAAAGTAGTAGCAAGGACAGGCTATGCAACAGTATAGGATTAACTGAAAGTAGTAACATGCTACACTACTCTAATGCAAGCAGTATAGAGAAGAATAGGCGATATCTGGTGATCAAGGGTGGGGGGCTTGCCTGGTTGCTCTGGCAAGAGAGAGGGGTCGTCAACACCATAGTCGATCGGGGGTACCGGCAGCGGTCTTGGGGTCTACCGGAAAGACGTAACGGAAGGGGAACATAATAAATAACAGAGCAAACAAAGCAACACAAAGTATAACATGGCAATGCGTGGTGCTAGGGGTGACCTAACGCCGTATGAGGTGATACCAGTGAAGGGGGAAAACATCCGGAAAAATATCCCCGGTGTTTCGCGTTTTCGGACAAATGAATCGGGGGGGGGGGGAAGTTGCATGTTCGCTATGCTAGGTACGTGTGGCGAACGAACGGGCTACGTATCCGGATTCGTCTCGTCGTTCTGAGCAACTTTCATGTTGAAAATAATTTAATCCGAGTTATGGATTAAAAGATATGATTTTCTAAAGATTTTATTAATTTCTGGAATTTAATTAATTATTTAATTTAATACGAAAATGGATTTATGACATGAGCATGAGGTCATGCTAACGTCAGCAGTCAACATGACTAGTGGGCCCCATTGACATTGACTAATTAGTTAACTGACTAACAGTTTAATTAGTTTAGTTAATCAAAATTAATTAAGTTAATTAATTCTTTAATTAATTAATTTATTTTTTTATTTTTTTTTCTTAAAACGTTCTGGGGCGTGGGCCCCTAATGTCAGTGGCACCAGGGCCTTAGTGGGCAACGACGAAGGGTTACGGGCGCGGGCAAATCGGGGCGGGTGGAACCGCCCGAACGAGGCGACGCTCCAGGGCGTCGGCACGGCGCCGACACCATACGTCGGAGGTGGTGGCGTAGGCGGGCGGGCGGCGCTGGCGAGCGTGGCCGGCCGAAACGGGTATGGGTGTGGGCACGCGCGGCGAGCGGAGGCAGCAGTGGCGGTGAGGCCATGCTCGGGCGCGTGCGCGTGAGGGCGCCGGGCGGGGAGCGCCGGGCAGGGCGCGGCTAGCCGACAGTTGCAGCCGCAGAGCAGCAGCAACAGAGGAGGTGCAAGGTAGGGCTTGCGCGCAACGAGAGAGGAGCAGCTGCGGGCGGCCGGGAGCGGAGGCGAGGCGCACGCGGCGGCAGCGGACGGGAAGGCGCGGTGAGGTCGGGCACGCGGGGCTGCCGGTGCAGAGCAGCAGCAGAGAGCAGGAGGACAGGCCGGAGGAGGCCACGGCAACGGACGCGTGCGGAGGAGCTCGTCGGGGCGGTCGGGAGCGGCGACGTGCGACAGAGAGGGGGAGAGAGAGGGAGCTCACGATGGGGCACAGGGACTAAGGCAGCGGCATGAGGAGGAGGACGGGGACGACGGCGTTGACGGAGAGGACGACGTCGATGGAGTCTGGCGAGAAGTCGAGGAGGAGGACGGCAAGGTCCGCCGATGAGGTGGCCTCGGCGAGGGGCGCTGGGTGTGGTGGCAGGAGGCGTTCAGCGGGGTCGAACAGCGTCAGCGCCACCGGGGGACACACGAGGGGCGTCGGGCGGCGGCGACGTCCGGTTCCAAGCGCAGCGGGGCGCATGAGCCCTGATCTGATCTAGATCAGGGGGGGGAGGAA
>NC_041384.1:265815931-265894883 GCF_002162155.2 Triticum dicoccoides
TTTTCTTTTCTTTATTTTCCCTTTTTATGTTTTCTCTAATTTTCAATATACCTTAGTTTTATTAAAATATCAAAGTTGCACCTAATTTAGTGTATGTAATTATGCCACAATCACATTTAACTTGCTGCACAAAGTAAAATAGTTTGTGATGGTTTATTATTATAAAATCTTTTAAATATTTGTTTTTGCTACTGTTTTGTTCATTTTAGAGTACTTAAATAATTTATAAAAGTGTGATTTCTCCACCACAATTACCTATGCATTATTTGGTTCACTTCGAACATTTTAGTTTCAATATCCGAAAACTTTTAATTGTTTGACTTGATTTGGAATTTGAATTTTGAATCAGTTTTTGAACTAACCCGAGATTAACTACAGTGACAGAGGTGACATGGCATCATTAACGAGGGATTACTGTAGCCTAATTATCCGGGCGTCACAATGGGCTAGGGATAACTTTCTTTAGTATTGATATTTTGAAAGACATGGTTGCTTGTTAATATGCTTGAGTATTGAAATCTTCATGTCAATACTATACTATTGCTTTGAACCATATAAAAGTCCAAATGTCCATGCTACAAAAGAAAAAAATATGTGATGAACATGTTAGGCAGCCTACCACATCAAAAATTCTGTTTTTATCATCTACCTACTTGAGGACGAGTAGGAATTAAGCGTGTGGATGCTGATACGTCTCCAATGTATCTATAATTTTTGCTTGTTCCATGTTGTTATATTATCATTATTGTATGTTTTACAATCATTTTATGGCAACTTTATATCATTTTTGGGACTAACCTATTGACATAGTACCCATTGCCAGTTGCTCCACAAGCCTCCACAAGCCTCCAGGGTGCGTCCTATGGGGGCGCCCTGGCTTGTGGGCCCCTCGGGTGTCCAATGACCTCCCTCTCTGTTCTATAAATCCTCAAATATTCCATTATCAACAGGAGCGTCCACCAAAATACTTTTCCGCACCGTAACCTTCTATTCCCATGAGATCCCATCTTGGGGCATTTTCCGGCATCCCGCCGGAGGGAGATTCAATCACGAAGGGCATCTACATCAACCCTATTGCCCCTCCTATGAAGCGTGAATAGTTTACCATAGACCTACAGGTCCATAGCTAGTAGCTAGATGGCTTCTTCTCTCTCTTTGATTATCAATACCGTGTTCTCCTCGATGTTCTTGAAGATCTATCTGATATAATCTTCTTTTGCGGTGTGTTTTTCGAGATTGATGAATTGTGGATTATGGTCAACTTATCTATGAATATTATTTGAATCTTCTCTGAATTCTTATATGCATGATTTGATATCTTTGTATTTCTCATTGAATTATCGGTTTGGTTTGGCGAACTAGATTGGTTTTTCTTGCAATGGGAGAGTGATGAGGACATCAATACCATTGTTACACCCACAACCCCTGCTACTATATATACTGGATCAATTACTAGAGCTCGTGCACGCCAATTAAATTACCAGGTACTTTCGTTTCTTGGCAATGATTCTAATGTTCATGAGAATACGATACTGCCAAAATTGGATACATTTGTTTTGCTTACAAATGAATGGCCTAGCTTGGAGAAGGATGAACATTGGAGCAAGAACAAGCAAGATGATGGCATGCGCAAGGGAAACAAGAACGAAGTTTCAAGTGATGATTTCAGGACTTTGAAGCCACCGTAATGAGTGCATGAAGTCTTGGACGAAATATACAAGATGCCACTTCACAAATTTCGTCCACAGGCTATTATAGGTGCTGCGTCACGTTATTATTGGGCCAGGCCCATGTAATTTCGAAATACATAAGTATAGGCTATTTTTAGAGTCCATATGTGTGGGGAAACGAGAGATAGGGTTGGTTTCAGACCCCTCCTCCAAGGGCCACGAAATTCCCCCCCTCTTTCTCCATATATACAACCCTTAGGGCATCATTTAGACTTCGGGTTTTGTTTAGATTAAAAGTTCGCCATAGCTGCAACTCCGCGTACTTCGTTTGTGTTCAACGACCGGACTAACACGTCACAGAACCCCACTTGATCAATCAAGCTTTCCTCTTTTATTCGCAATATCCAGATTGTAATTTCAGTTTCTTGCTTGTTCTTTGTTTGCTTGCAGGAAATAGACCTTCATGGTCAGGTTGATCATGCTCCAGTGTGGTTAATAACCTCTCGGAGTTGGTTTAGCGATTGCTAAGGCGCGACATCCTCGCATGTTCATAATCGGATCGTCAAAGTCTACTCCACCATAAACGACAACCTCCATCTCATCGAAAGATGGGACACCTTTGCCTCTATCAAGTGGTATCAGATTTCTAGGTTGCTCGATGAGATTTTACAGTTTTTCGTAGTTTAGATCGAGTCTGTTATTCATACCTACAGTCCATGAAAAAGCCATAAAAAATAGGGTTAGTTCATCATATCCGAACCAATCTGAGCCTTTGCATAATCTTTTTAGGGTTTTTGCTTTGTTGAATTTGTGGTTGCATCGTCGTGTCTAGTTGCTGGTCTTAGCGTATAGTCTTTTAGAGTTTCGAGTTCCGGTCATAAGTTATCTTGTAGTCGCCGCACCATCATCATCGCCCTGCCATCTATCCACCACCGATCGGTATCCATATACCATCACCAATCCGTATCCATATACCACCACCAATCCGTATCCATATACCACCACCGCTACCATATACCACCACCACTACTATATTCCACCACCGCTGCCGTATCTTACCATCATATATCCAACACCAATATGAGTTCTTTTCATATTAGGTTTGTTTTAGAGATCCATCTATTTTCCGATTCGTGTTTCCTTGCCAGAGTAGGTTTCGGAAAAAGAAGAGTCTGGAGAACCCCGGGCAGTGATGAGGACATCAATACCATTGTTACACCCACAGCCCCTACTGCTATACATACTAGACCAATTACTAGAGCTCGCGCACGCCAATTAAATTATCAGGTACTTTCGTTTCTTGGTAAGGATTCTAATGTTCATGAGAATATGATGCTGCCTAAATTGGATACATTTGTTTTGCTTACAAATGAAGGGCCTGGCATGGATAAGAGGGATGAACATTGGAGCAAGACCAAGCATGGAGATGATGGCATGTGCAAGGGGATCAAGAACGGAGTTACAAGTGATGATTTCAGGACTTAGAAGCCACCATAAAGAGTGCATGAAGCCTTGGACGAAATATACAAGATGCCACTTCATAAATTTCGTCCAGAGGCTATTCGAGGTGCTGCGTCACCTTGTTATTGGGCCAGGCCCATGTATTTTCTAAATACTTAAGTATAGGCTGTTTTTAGACTCCGTATGTGTGGGAAAACAAGAGTTAGGGTTGGTTTCGGACCCCTCCTCCAAGGGCCACGAAATTCCCCCCTCTTCCTCCATATATACAGCCCTTAGGGCGTCATTTAGAATTTGGGTTTTGTTTAGATTAAAGTTCGCCATAGCTGCAACTTCGCGTACTTCGTTTGTGTTCAACGACCAGACAAAGGCATCACAGAACCCCACCTTTGATCAATAAAGCTTTCCTCTTATATTCGCAATATCTAGATTGCAATCTTAGTTTCTTGCTTGTCCTTTGTTTGCCTGCAGGAAACAAACCTTCGTGGTCAGGTTGATCGTGCTTTGGCGTGGTCAATAACCTCTCGAAGTTGGTTTAGCGATTACTAAGGCGCGACGTCCTCGCACATTCGTAGTCGGATCGTCAAAGTCGAGTTCCTCCAAAACGATAGCCACCATCTCATCGAAAGACGGGACACCTTTACCTCTATCAGGCAGTTTTTAGGCCAAAACTTCGGCAGGCAAAAATATTTTTCCCCTATCCTGTTTTTAGGCTTTTCAGAGTCTTTTGAGACACTCGCCATCATAGTGATTTTTTCTCACTTTTTCATCATCGCTGCCCTGATTTCCAAAAAAATTGTCAAAAAATTTCATGCCTATCCTGTTAGTTTGACTTGGGAAGAGTTTTCAGACACTCGCCATTATAGTGATTTTTCACAAAAAAAGAGCGCAAAAAAGAGCAAAAAAAAGAGATAGCCAAAATATCAGAGTGTGTTTTCACTTGTTTACATGCCACGATGTGATTTTGTTCATGTTCTAGGCTCGCGTCTCTAGTACGGTCTAGCCTAGGACCAGAACAGTATCGTCATTGAGCGTTTATTCAACTTTGCATCTCTAAATTGATTATTGCCGACCCTTTTTGCTACCATATTATAAGCCTTCCTAGCTCCACATACATCTACGTCATGTGTTTGACTCTCCCTGGTAATCTCTCTATCCAAGCTTTGAGAGTTTTGACTACAATGGTTGCCGATCATCGCCTGCTGCTGGGTAAGAACTGGTAAGAATTTGAGATTTGCTAGACGGATTTGTGACACCCACCACCACCACTTGCTAGCAGTCTGTAGCATCATATTCTTGTGTGTTTCTATTACTGCTAACCATGGGAGGATCACAAGCCAATGAGATTGACTGGGAGAACTTGACGAACAAGGAGCTTCATGATAAGTTTCAGCAAATGATGAGTGGACAGGTGGAAGATGTGCTAAACAGATTTGAAGAGGCCATGAAGAAGATAGATGGCATTGAGAAGGCATTCGAAACAATGCTCGATAACAAGTTCATTGAATTTCTAGCGCGTCTTCCACAACCACCGCCCGCTACACCTATCGCACCTCTACAACAACAACAACGACAACAACAACATCACCTTCCAAATCAAGTGGGACGAGCACTGCGTGTTCCCCTTGAGCCTGGTCAAAATTCTGGTGCCGCTGTACCTACTGTTGATGCTTCTGTAGCTCCTGCTACTACTGCAGAGGTGGAGGACCATTACGAGGATGAGGTTGATCAAAATTATGTGCAACCACCACCACCACCACCAGGTCGTCCTCATTCATATCATCGCAATGGTAGGGCTGCTCCACCACCTGAGGTACGAGATCATGACCATCTTCCTAAACTAAAATTGAATATTCCACCATTTGAGGGTAGATATGTTCCTAATATATATCTTACTTGGGAGTTAGAAACTGAACAACGTTTTACATGTTTACAATATCCTAAGGAGAGACGTGTTCCTGCTGCTATTTGTGCTTTCACTAGTTTTGCATGTGTTTGGTGGTCTGAAGCATCAACAGTGTTTAAGACAAGGAATTTTTTTGTAGGGTTCCACTACTTGGGCTGCTTTGGAAACTGCTATGCGTACTCGTTGGGTTCCACCATATTATCAATGTGAATTACTTCAAAAATCACAGTGTTTAAGACAAGGAATTTTTTTGTAGAAGAATATTATCAGGAATTACAAACTGGCATGATTAGATGTGTGCTGAGGATAATGAAGCTATGCTTGCATGTTTTATGGGTGGATTTAATAAAGACATTCAGACCATTCTAGAGTATAAGGAATATAATAATATCACTCATTTATTCCATCTTGCTTGCAAAGTTGAACGCGAAGTGCAGGATCGAGAGGCATTGGCGCGAACTAACTTTTCTCCAGGCCGACCTTCATAATGGACACCGCGTGCATCCTCTACTTCCACACGTTCTGCTGCACTGGCACCTTCGTCAACTGCCACCTCCAACTGCGATACAAGAAAGCAGGCACAACCATCGCTATCTGCCAAGAGCACACCTTCTGGGCCTGCATAGAGCTCTTCTTCATCCATGGCATCAACATGGCAAACACATGATATTATTTGTCGCGGTTGCAAGGGTGGAGGTCATTATGCGAGAGAATGCCCATCTACGCAATGACTATGATGGGTATGGGTCCGCTAGTGACTATGATGAGGAGACTTTGGCTCTTATTACAAGTGAAGAACATGGTGGAGACGATTCTGATAATGAGACGCAATACATGGCTGTTGAAGATGCTGACAGGAATGAATGTTTAGTTGCTCAACGTGTTTTGAGTGTGCATGTTACACAAGCTGAGCAAAATCAGAGGCATAATTTGTTCCATACAAAGGGAGTTGTGATGGAACATTCTGTTCACGTCATCATAGATGGAGGGAGCTGTAACAACTTGGCTAGCATGGAGATGGTGGAGAAGCTATATCTCACCACAAGACCACATCCACATCCTTACTACATCCAATGGTTCAACAACAGTGGCAAGGTAAAGGTAACACGTACTATTCAGGTGCATTTTAGTATCTCTACATATGCTGATTATGTTGATTGTGATGTGGTACCTATGCAAGCGTGTTCCTTATTACTTGGTAGACCATGGCGATTTGATTAAAATTCCGTACACCATGGTAGAAACAATCAGTATACTCCTGTTCATAAGGATAAACATATTACTTTGCTTCCTATGTCTGTTGATTCCATTTTGAAAGATGATATTAATAGAGCTAATAAAGCAAAACAGGAGAAAAATAAGAGTGAAAATCATATTGTGGTAAAAGAATTTGAGCAACAAACGAAGCCTAATAATAAACCATCTAGTGTTGCTTCTGAAATTAAATTGAAAAGTGCATGTTTACTTGCCACCAAATCTGATATTGATGAGCTAGATTTTAGCAAATCTGTTTGCTACGCTTTTGTGTGCAAAGAGGTATTATTTTCATTCGAGGACGTGCCTTCCTCTTTGCCTCCTCCTGTTACTAATATTTTGCAGGAGTTCGCTGACGTCTTTCCACAAGACGTGCCACCAGAATTACCACCTATTCGAGGGATTGAGCATCATATTGACTTAATTCCCGGTGCATCGCGACCCAACTGTGCACCATACCGTACCAATCCAGAGGAGACAAAGGAGATTATGCGTCAAGTCCAGGAGCTGCTCGACAAAGGTTATATATGTGAATCCCTTAGTCCTTGTGTCATTCTTATTATTCTAGTGCCGCAAAAGGATGGTACATCGCATATCTGTGTTGATTGTAGATGCATTAATAATATTACTATTTGTTATCGTCATCCTATTCCTAGGCTAGATGACATGCTTGATGAATTTAGTGGCTCTATAATACTCTCCAAAGTTGATTTGCATAGTGGATAGCATCAAATTCGTATGAAATTGGGGGATGAATGGAAAACAACATTTAAAACTATGTTTGGATTATATGAGTGGTTAGTCATGCCCTTTGGGTTAACTAATGCACCTAGTACTTTCATGAGATTAATGAACAAAGCTTTATGTGCTTTCATTGGACGATTTGTGGTAGTCTATTTTGATGATATACTGATTTATAGCAAATCTTTGGAGGAACATTTACGTGCTGTTTTTATTGCTTTACGTGATGCACGTTTGTTTGGTAACCTTGGGAAGTGCACCTTTTGCACCGACCGAGTATATTTTCTTGGCTATGTTGTTACTCCACATGGAATTGAAGTTGATAAAGCCAAGATTGAAGCTACTGAGAGTTGGCCGCAGCCCAAAATGGTCACACAAGTGAGGAGTTTTCTTGGACTCGCTGGTTTCTATAGGCGTTTTGTGATAGATTTCAGCACCATTGCTGCACCTCTCAATGAGCTTACAAAGAAGGATGTGCCTTTTGTTTGGGGTACCGCAAAGGAAGAGGCCTTCACGGTATTGAAAGATAAGTTGACACATGCTCCTTTACTCCAGCTTCATGATTTTAATAAGACTTTTGAGCTTGAATGTGATGCTAGTGGAATTGGATTAGGAGGTGTGTTATTACAAGATGGCAAACCTATTGCATACTTTCCTGAAAAATTGAGTGGGCCTAGTTTGAACTATTCTACTTATGATAAAGAACTATATGTTCTTGTTCGGACCTTAGAAACATGGCAACATTATTTATGGCTCAAAGAATTTTTTATACATTCTGATCATGAATCTTTGAAACACATTAAAAGTCAAGCAAAACTGAACCATAGACATGCTAAATATGTTGAATTCATTGAGACTTTCCCTTATGTCATTAAACATAAGACGGGTAAAGAAAATGGTATTGCTGATGCATTGTCTCGTCGTTATACTATGCTTTCACAACTTGACTTTAAATTTTCGGTTTGGAGACCATCAAAGATCAATATGTGCATGATGCTGAATTTAAAGATGTGTTGCAGAATTGTAAGGCAGGGAGAACATGGAACAAGTTCGTCATTAATGATGGATTTGTGTTTCATGCTAACAAGCTATGCATTCCAACTAGCTCCATTCGTCTTTTGTTGTTGCAGGAGGCGCATGGAGGAGGATTAATGGGACACTTTGGCGTGAAGAAGTCGGACGATATACTTGCTACACATTTCTTTTGGCCAAAGATGAGACGGGATGTTGAGCGTTTTGTTGCTCGCTGCACTACATGTCAAAAAGCTAAGTCACGACTCAATCCTCATGGTTTATATATGCCTTTGCCTGTACCTAGTGTTCCTTGGGAGGATATATCTATGGACTTTGTTTTAGGTTTACCTCGAACAAAGAAGGGGAGGGATAGCATATTTGTTGTCGTGGATAGGCTCTCGAAAATGGCACACTTTATACAATGTCATAAAAGCGATGATGCTGTTAATGTTCCTGATTTGTTCTTTCGTGAAATTATTGGCTTGCATGGTGTGCCAAATACTATTGTTTCAGATCGTGATACGAGATGTCGGATTACGGGTTCCGGCAAACCCTTGTGAGGTTCAAACTCTGGGGTGCGCACGAAGAACAATCTCTTCCTAGCTTGCTCACTCAACAATCCCACGACCTAGCTCGACGGACCCAAAGAACAAGAGATACGAGGGTTTATACTGGTTCGGGCCACCTTGTGGTGTAATACCCTACTCTAGTGTGTGGGTGGATTGCCTTGAGGGGTTGAGGATGAACTAGTACAATGGATGAACAACCTCTGGAGGTGAGGTGTTCTTGGGCTCGATGAGCTGGTGAGCAGATCAGGGTGGAAATGGATCCAATCCTCCTCTATGGTGGTGGCTAGGTCCTATTTATAGTGGCCTTGGTCCTCTTCCCAAATGTTAGGCGGGAAGGGATCCCACAACGACCAAGTTTTAAGGGGGATAGCTAGTACATGCTATCCTGACAAAAGGTGGTCTTCGCTTGCCAAAGGCTTTGGTGGTGATGCTGCTGTGGGCTCCGCCGCGACTTCTGTCCTGCCGTCCTGCTGGTCTTGGTCTTGTTGCACTGATATGGAAACCTTTGCCTGATGCCTCAGGACCCCGCGCCTGCCCTTGCCTCTTTAGCACCAAAGAGGAAACTGGCACACTATGCCCGCTAGCGCCCACCTGGCCTTGGTCGTCATGGCTCACGTCACGCAGACCTCGCGAGGTGCCCCTTGCATAGATATCTCCGCTCCTTAGGAGCCAGCCTAGTGAGGCTACCCCCAGGGAGGTCTTGGTGTCGTCTGCCTCGCGAGGATCGGCCCCTCACGAGGGTCTTGAGTTGTTGCTGCTGAAGATGGGCCTACCGGGCCGTTGGTGGAGCCACGCTCTGGGCCGCAGGCAGGCAAGTCTGGGTACCCTCGGTCCCAGAATGCCGACAGTAGCCCACGAGCCCAAGGCGCACTCGGACTTGGCTTCGAGGCGAAGCCAAAGGGCAAGTGCCGAGCGCCGCGGGCCCCAACCGCTTGCAACCTTGATTGACGCGTGGCGATTGATGGGACGTGAGCGTCTCTGCGTCCTCACTCTGCCTCGGCAACCGTTCGACTTAACGAGGCCCTGCTGCATGCATAAGACAACCATCATTACCTGCGATCGTGGAGGCTAGAAGTTGGCCTCCTTCGGGATATAAATGAGGGTAGGGGTAGAGCCCCCTCGCTCATCTCTAGTTCCTCGTCCCCTACCGTGGCTCCTCGAGAGCGCAGTCGCACTCCTTCAGGGTTGGTGTTGTCCTCGGCAGTCGCAGTGGTGTTTCCTCCCACGGCGAGGGCCGCTCTAAGAAGATCAGCCCTTGTGCCGAGGGGAGGCATGCCGTGGTCGCCCGGCCTCCTCGGACGCGCTTCCATTCGGTGGAGGTGCTCCCGGAGCTCGTCGTGTGGTCGGAGAGTCCGGCCGGCACCTGGCTCCAGCTTCCGCACTCCTTTGCCGGCGAGCTGCCGGCCCGGGGTCTTGACGGCCTCTGGCTGCAGGCCGACGGTTGCTGCAGCAAGGCCTCATGGGTCATGGTGGAGGTCTCCACCGCAGGCAACATGGCCATGGCCCGCGGATGGCAGACGTTTGCCCATGCGCGCGGCCTGAGCGGGCGCTGTACCCTCCACTTCAAGTATGATGGTGCCGCGACGCTCTTCGTGACGGTGTTTGGGGAAGATGGTCGCCACATAGGGTGCTTCCCCGAAGACAACGGTGACGACGGTGAGCTCGGTCTGCGCGACGGTCGTGACGAGGCTGAGGGCAAGCTTGCCCTTGGCGGCGGCCGCGGTTCGCCCAGCGGCGGCAGCTTCTCCGCCAGCGAGAGCACCAGCAGCGGCGGCTACGACCAGCTGCCTAGCCGCCGGGCCTGCTTTGAGGATGACGGTGGGTCATCCCGCCGCCGCGCGGCGGTGAAGCGCGAAAGGGACTCAAATTGAGCTGAGTCCGGGATGCCCTCGGAGCCGCGCCTCATCAGCTGCCACGGTCATGCAGGCCGCTTTTGTTTGACCTTTCCTTTCTTCCCACGTTTTGAAAAAGGTAGATGGTCCTGCTGGTGAACTGTGATCTCTATGCTGCTATGTTATGTTTATTGCTCCGACATTGTTCGTTCTTCACGTAGATGCAAAAAGAAGGGGTGACTTAGCTTGATACGCTCGGGGTAGTTTCCGCCTCGGGATGCCGCACGTCCTGGCATCTAGTGAGGCATCCTTGCTGCCGACTCGGGGGCTGCCGACCTCGGGAGGTGTCGCAAAGCTGCAGAGTTTGTTATGTCATCTGTCGGGTCCTTACTCCTCCTTACGCGAGCCTTCAGGGATGGGCTAATCATGGCTTAGCGCACCGCATCGTGGTACCCGTGGGGCACGGACTTAGGAGGGTGTGCCAATCATGAGCTCAATTGAGGTCGCCTCATGGAGATCAAGGGAGCCAAAGCTCTAGGGCGACAGGGCTTGGGCGAGGTGTGTCCGTGGTTTAGGCTAGCCCAACGCACGCACACACCTGCCCAGCCCCCGCGAGGGGCGCATGAGGGAGAACGTCAGGCAACTGCCGCCCTCCCAGACACAAAATCAAAGAAGCGAGCAAAGAAGTAGAGAAAAAAGGGGACTCAACCAAGCAATCGAGAAATGCCAGGACTCCAAATTTCATAAAAGGTTGCAACCAGCTACAGAAAGCAAATGAATAGCCGCATCCGGCACCTAGTCTAGTCTTCTTACCAGCGCGGAGCTAAGTGCTGCCACTAGGACATGGGAGGGAGCCCCCGAGGCCCGAGGGCGGCACTTTGGAGACTCCAGGGCGTGTATAGCCCCACTCATTATTACGTGAGAGTGTCACGAGCGGAGACCTTCATAGGCACTGGGCCTTGCTTCATGGGTAGAACTTCCGGAGGTGCTGGATGTTCTAGGTGTTCTGGATGGAGATCCTGTCCTGCGTCTCCAGGCGCACAACGCCAGGCCTAGAGACGTGGGCCATCCTAAACAGGCCCTCCCACATGGGTGAGAGCTTATGCAACCCTTCCCTGGAGAGCACCCGCCTCAGGACAAGATTGCCCACCTGAGCGTCCTGGAGTGGACGCTGCGGCAGTGGTACCATTGCATCGCCTGCTGGTACCTTGCCGCTCGGAGTGAGGCTTGGCAGCGGCGCTCCTCCCCTAGCACGAGGTCCATCCCCCGCATGGCATCCTAACATGCCTCGTCAAACGCCAAGACCCGTGCGGAGCGATGCTTGACCTCGTGAGGGAGAACCGCTTTGGCTCCGTAGATGAGGAAGAACGGGGTCTCGCCTGTTGGTTTGGTGGCAGTGGTGTGGATGGACCACAACACGGACTGGAGGTTGTCATGCCAGCCCCTGCCGCATGCCTCGAGCTTCTTCTTGAAGGTCCTTGTCTTGAGGCCTCTCAAGACCTCCGCGTTGGCGCGCTCAGCTTGGCCGTTGCTCCTGGGGTGTGCCACTAAGGCATAGCATATCTGCGTTCCATGGTTAGCACAATATGTTTTGAAGAGATTGCTAGTGAACCGCGAGCCATTGTCGGTGATGATGCGATTAGGGACTCTGAACTGGCTCAGGAGGCCCTTGATGAACTTAACTGCGGAGCCGACTGGGATGGTGCGGACGGCTTCCACCTCCGCCCACTTGGTGAACTTGTTGATGGCGATGTAGAGGTAGCGGTAGCCCCCGGGTTCTCAAGGGAATGGACCCAGGATGTCTAGCCCCCAGACTGCAAACGGCCACGAGAGCGGGATGGTCTGGAGGCCCTGGGCAGGCTGGTGAATTTGCTTGGCATGGAACTGGCAGGCCTCGCAGGATTTCTCTAGCTCGGCTGCATCGTTGAGTGTCGTGGGCCAATAGAATCCGCTGCGGAATGCCTTGCCCACCAAGGTGCGCGACAATGAATGATGCCCGCAGTCTCCACCGTGTATGTCAGCTAGCAATTCATGCCCCTGCTCCCTGGTAATGCATCGCAAGGAAACATCACTCCATCATTTTCAGTATAGCTCACCGTGCTAGATGCAGTAGGCTGTAGCCTGCCGAGCTACACGCTCCGCGTCCTCCTTCTCCGGTAGAGCCCCTTGCAGCAGGTACACCTTGAATTCCTCAGTCCATCACCCCTCCTAGGGTTCAAGCGCGATGTGCAGGCACGCTCCTAAGGTCAGGCCGTAGGAGGGAGCTCCTGAGGTTGGTGGCGGGGGGGGGGGGAGCACCTCCTGAGGCGGCGTAGGCTCCATAGCCGGAGGGGCCGCAGAAGGCTTGAAGAGCCGCTCCTTGAAGACGCCGGGCTCCTAGGGCTGATGCCTTGACGCCCTCTTCGCCATGTCATCAGCTTCCTTGTTTGTGCCGCGGGGCACATGTTGCAGTTCTAGGCCCAAGAATTGCTTCTCCATTTTGCGCACCTCCGCGAGGTATGCCTCCATGTGCTCATCCTTCGGCTCGTACACCTTGTTGGAAAAGTTGACGAGGAGCTGGGAGTCGCCCTTGATGGTGAGGCACTTTACCCCTAGGGCCGCCGCAGCCTTAAGGCCGACGATCAACCCTTCGTATTCCGCGATGTTGTTGGAGACCTTCTCGCCCTGCTGGAAGCAGAGCTGTACAGCATAGTAGAGCTTGTCCTGGGTGGGCGAGATGAGCACAACCCCTGCCCCCGCGCCCTGGCGCGCGAAGGAACCGTCGAAGTACGTGACCTAGCCGTCTGGTGCTTCGCTCCCTGGCAAGAGAGGCCGGTCCTCACCCGCTTCAGGGCCTAGGGCGCCAGTCCACTCCGCCACGAAGTCGGCAAGTGCGGCTCCCTTGATGACCCTGGTGGTGCTAAACTCTAGTTAGAATGCCTGCAGCTCGATGCTCCACTTAGTGACCCTTCCTGCTGCATTGGGGCTCTGGAGTACCCTCTCCAGTGGATACGCCAAGAGGACCTTGATGGGGTGGCCTTGAAAGTAATGGCGTAACTTGTGCGAGGCTACGAGGAGCACGAGCAGAAGCTTCTGCGGCATGGGGTAGCATGCCCGCGTGTCTTGTAACACCATGCTGATGAGTACACCGGGTGTTCGACGAGGGCGGAAGTGTTGGTGGAGTTCGAGATCTCCTGAGGCTGGGGCGCTCCCTGAGGCTGGAGGGCCTCAGGAGTACAGTCGCCTATCGGGGCTATCGCGGCCTTAGGAGCACCGTCTTGTGGTGCCCGGTCATCTGCTTGCTCTGCTATGGCTTCAGGGACGCCGTCTTAGTACCGCACCATTCTGACCAGATGCGTGACGTCAGGTGGCAGGCTCTTGGCCTGGCGCTCCTCCCGGACGGCCACCAGCGCCGCGCTAGCGGAATGAGGTGTGGTGGCCAGGCAAAGTACCAGTGGCTTGAGAGGATGAGGTGCCACCATCACCGGTGGGCTGGTTAGGTATCTCTTGATGCCTTGAAATGCCACGTCAGCCTCCATAGTCCACTCAAACAGGCCCTTCTTCTTCATTTGTTTGAAGAACAGGAGGGCGCGCTCCCCCAGCTTGGAGATGAAGCACCCTAGCGAGGTTATGTAGCCCGTGATTTTTTGCATTTCCTTGAGAGTCTGCAGTGGGCTCATGTCTTCTATTGCTTTGACCTTCTCTGGGTTCACCTCAAACCCCCTATGCGACATGAGGAAACCTAGCAGCTTGCCGGAGGGGATGCCGAACATGCATTTCTCCGGGTTGAGCCACAGATCTACCTTGCATAGGTTGGCAAAAGTCTCCTCCAGATCCTGAATGAGGGTCCTAGCCTCCCGAGATTTTACCACAATGTCGTCGATGTAGGCTTCAGCATTCCTCCCGAGCTGTTGGCCTAGAGCGATGTTCATCAGCCGCTGGAAGGTCGCCCAAGCGTTACGCAGCCTGAACGACATGCAGGTATAGCAATACACGGCGCACGGGGTTAAGAATGACGTCTTCTCTACGTCCTCCACCGCCATCTTGATCCGGTGGTAACCTGAGAAGACATCTAGGAAACATAATAGGTCGCACTCGGCGGTGGAGTCGACGATCTGATCAATGCACGGAAGCGGGAACGGGTCCTGAGGGCAGGCCTTGTTGATGTTGGTGAAGTCGACGCACATGCGTTCCTTCCCACTCTTCTTGGGCACGACGACGGGGTTTGCCAGCCACTCCGGGTACCGGACTTCGCGGATAACACCCGCCACCTGTAGCTTGCGGGTTTCCTGGACGATGAAGGTCTGTTTCTCTGTGGACTGTCGTCGCGCCTTCTACTTCACCGGGCGCACATTGGGGCACACCCTCAAGTGGTGCTTGATTACTCCCCTTGGGACACGCAACATCTGCTTGGGCTCCCAGGCAAATACCTCCTTGTTCGCATGCAGGAATTTACCAGTGCCTCTTCTTGGTCCGGGTAGAGGTTGGCGCCTATGGTGAAGGTGGCTCCCGAGGCCCCCTGCTTCGTCTTGGCCCGATCTTGGGAGAACAATTGCTTCTTCTTCGCCGGTGCAGCCCCTTGGGTCTCGGGTGCTGCTTTACCTGTGGGGCGCGCCGCCGCCGCGGCCCTGAAGGCGAGATTGAGGGCCATCAGGGCCTCCTTGGCGTCTCCAGCCACGGTGAGGATGCCGTTGCTCCCCGGCATCTTCATGAGGTTGTATGCAGGGTGAGTTGCTACCATGAACTCAGCCAGGGCTGGGTACCCGAGGATGGCGTTGTACGGGAGGCTGATGCGAGCGATGTCGAAGTCGATAAGCTTGGTGCGGTAGTTGTCGCGGGTGCCGAAGGTGACGGGGAGGCGGATCTGCCCTAGGAGGCTGGTGGAACTGCCGCCAACTCTAGAGAAGGGCTTGGTGTGATGGAGCCGGTCGTGCGGTGCGTGGAGCAAGCCGAAAGCTTCCACGGAAAGCACGTTGAGGCCAGCCCTGCTGTCGCTGAGGGTCTTGGTTACCGCCACGTTGTAGATGGTGGGTGTGCAAAGCATCGGGAGTGCGCCCGAGCCGGCGGTGGTCGCCGAATGGTCCCCTGAGTTGAAGGTGAAATCGGCCTTGGGCGCCACCCATCCGGGGGGGTCCCTGCTGCACAGAGGCGGCGCCCATTTGGCGGAAGAACTGCATGACGCAGCGATCTGAGGGCGGTGCCTGCGATTCGCTGAGGATGGCTGCAACGGCAAGGGGCGCTGGTGCTGTGAAGAGCGCAACAAACAGACCGCGCAGCTCTTCCCAAGAGGCCACCAAGGATCCTGGCAGGCTGAGCAGCTAGGGCGCGGCACGCCGATCAGGGCCATGGGGAACCAGTTGGCCATGACCCTGCCATCTCCTCCGGCTTCACGAACAGCCTCCTCGTACACCAGCAGGAAGGCTGCTGGATCCGCTGCGCCATCATAACGAGGCGGCATATCTGACTTGAAATTGTGCGTGCACTGCACCTGTCGTAAGGCGGGGTGAAGGCCCATAGGCCCATGGCGCCTCTGTATGTGCCCATCAATCCAGCTGGTGGAGTGGCGCCTGCCATGAGGGCCTAACGGAGAGACGAAGCGGGCAGAGGGGCCGAACGAGCGGAGAGGCAGAGCCCCGACGCACCCCCTGGCGCGTCAAATGTTCTCTTCCTAGGTCGCTCGCTCTGGGGTGCACACGAAGAACCCTTGTGAGGTTCGAACTCTGGGGTGCACACGAAGAACAATCTCTTCCTAGGTCGCTCGCTCAACAATCCCACGGCCTAGCTCGACGGACCCAAAGAACAAGAGACACGAGGGTTTATACTGGTTCGGGCCACCTTGCGGTGTAATACCCTACTCCAGTGTGTGGGTGAATTGCCTCGAGGGGCTAAGGATGAACTAGTACAATGGATGAGCGGCCTCAGGAGGTGAGGTGTTCTTGGGCTCAATGAGCTGGTGAGCTGATCAGGGTGGAAATGGATCCGATCCTCCTCTATGGTGGTGGCTAGGTCCTATTTATAGTGGCCTTGGTCCTCTTCTCAAATGTTAGGCGGGAAGGGATCCCACAACGGCCAAGTTTGAAGGGGGACAACTAATACAAGCTATCCTAACAAAAGGTGGTCTTCGCCTGCCAAAGGCTCTGGTGGTGATGCTGCTGTGGGCTCCGCGATGACCTCCATCCTGTCGTCCTACTGGTCTAGGTCTTGTTGCACCGATATGGAAACCTTTGCCTAATGCCTCGGGACCCCGCGCTTGCGCTTGCCTCCTTAGCACCAAAAAGGAAACTGGTACACTACACCCGCTGGCGCCTGCCTGGCCTTGGTCGTCATGGCTCACGTCACGCAGACCTCGCGAGGTGCCCCTTGCATAGATATCTCCGCTCCTCAGGAGCCAACCTAGTGAGGCTGCCCCGAGGGAGGTCTTGGTGTCGTCCGCCTCGTGAGGCTCGGCACCTCGCGAGGGTCTTGAGTTGTTGCTACTGAAGATGGGACATACCGGGCCGTTGGTGGAGCCATGCTCTGGACTGCAGGCAGGCAAGTCTGGGTACCCCCGATCCCAGAACACCGACACTAAATTTCTTTGCCACTTTTGGATTTGCTTATGGGCTAAGTTGGGGACTAAATTGCCTTTTAGTACTACTTGTCACCCCCAAACTGATGGACAAACTGAAGTAGTCAATAGAACATTGTCTACTATGCTTAGGTCTGTTTTGAAGAATAATAAGAAAATGTGGGAAGAATGCTTGCCTCATATTGAATTTTCTTATAATCGTTCATTGCATTCTACTACTAAGATGTGCCCTTTTGAAATTGTGTATGGTTTCCTACCTCGTGCACCTATTGATTTGTTGCCTCTTCCATCTTCGGAGAAGCTTAATTTTGATGCTAAACAACATGCTGAATTGATTTTAAAAATGCATGAGTTAACTACGAAAAACATTGAACGCATGAGTGCTAAATATAAACTTGCTGGAGATAAGTGTAGAAAACATGTTGTGTTTCCACCTAGAGATCTTGTTTTGTTACATTTGCGTAAGGATAGATTTCCTGATTTGCGCAAATCAAAGCTAATGCCACATGCTCATGGTCCTTTTAAGGTGTTAGCGAAAATAAATGATAATGCATATAAACTTGAGCTGCCTGCAGATTTTTAGGTTAGTCCCACTTTTAACATTGCAAATTTGAGGCCTTATTTGGGTGATGAAGATGAGCTTACGTCGAGGACAACTTCATTTCAAGAAGGGGAGGATGATGAGGACATCAATACCATTGTTACACCCACAACCCTTGCTACTATACATACTGGATCAATTACTAGAGCTCGTGCACACCAATTAAGTTACCAGGTACTTCCGTTTCTTGGTAATGATTCTAATGTTCATGAGAATACGATGTTGCCTAAATTGGATACATTTGTTTCGCTTAGAAATGAAGGGCCTAGCTTGCAGAAGGATGAACATTGGAGCAAGAACAAGCATGGAGATGCTGGCATGAACAAGGGAAACAAGAATAGAGTTTCAAGTGATGATTTCAGGACTTTGAAGCCACCGTAATGAGTGCATGAAGTCTTGGACGAAATATACAAGATGCCACTTCACAAATTTCGTATAGAGGCTATTATAGGTGCTGCATCACCTTATTATTGGGCCTGGCCCATGTAATTTCGAAATACATAAGTATAGGTTGTTTTTAGAGTCTGTATGTGTGGGGAAACAAGAGATACGGTTGGTTTTAGACCCCTCCTCCAAGGGCCACGAAATTCCCCCTCTTCCTCCATATATATAGCCCTTAGGGCATCATTTAGACTTTGGGTTTTGTTTAGATTAAAAGTTTTCCATAGCTGCAACGTCATGTACTTCATTTGTGTTCAACGACCAGACCAAGACGTCACAAAACACCACTTGATCAATAAATCTTTCCTCTTTTATTCGCAATATCCAGATTGCAATTTTAGTTTCTTGCTTGTTATTCATTTGCTTGCAGGAAATAGACCTTCGTGGTCAAGTTGATCGTGCTCCGGCGTGGTGAATAACCTCTCGGAGTTGGTTTAGCGATTGCTAAGGAACGACGTCCTCACACGTTCCTAGTCGGATCGTCAAAGTCTACTCCACCATAAACGATAGCCACCATCTCATCGAAAGAAGGGGCACCTTTGACTCTACCAGAGAGGTGCTTAGTTTTTGGTTTAATCTTGCATGATTTCACCCAGTGACAAAGTAGGGGTAGCGAGACATGTATTGTATTGTTGCCATCAAGGGTAAAAAGATGGGGTTTTCATCATATTGCTTCAGTTTGTCCCTCTACATCATGCCATCTTACTTAAGGTGTTACTCCGTTCTTTATGAACTTAATACTCTAGATGCATGCTGGATAGCAGTTGATGTGTGGAGTAATAGTAGTAGATGCAGGCATGAGTCGGTCTGCTTGACACGAACATGATGCTTATATGCATAATCATTGCCTTGGATATCATCATAACTTTGCGCATTTCTATCAATTGCTCAACAGTAATTTGTTCACCCACCGTATTATTTGCCTTCAAGAGAGAAGCCTCTAGTGAAACATATGGCTCCCGGGTCTATTTTCCATCATATATTTTAAGATCTATATACCAAAAATACCTCGCTGTAATTTATTTACTTTTATTTACTTTTACGTTTTAGCAATCTTTTGTATCTATCTCTATCAGATCTCACCTTTGCAAGTGACCGTGAAGGGATTGACAACCCCTTTAACGCGTTGGGTGCAAGTGTTTGATTGTTTGTGTAGGTGCATATATTGGGGACTTGCGTGTTTCTCCTACTTGATTGATACATTGGTTCTTAATTGAGGGAAATACTTATCTCTACTTTGCTGCATCACCCTTTCCTCGTCAAGGGAAAAACCAATGCAAGCTCAAGAAGTAGCACATGGCAATATATCTTAGAATGGTTATGGAAATGCCATGATGGGTAGGTATGGTGGTTGTTTTTAGGAACGATATAAGGTGGCTTATGTGTGAAAGAGCGTATCATTTCATGGAGTTGGATGTACCAGCAAAGTTTGCACCAAGTCTCGAGGTCAGAGAGGGCAATGCACGATACCAAAGAGGCTAGCAAAATATGGATAGGCGCAAGTGCTTTCACACAGAAGGTTCACATTAAACATAAAGAACTCAAGTATTTATTGCGAAAATTTAGTTAGCCCGCGAAGCAAAGTATAACTTGTTGGAAATATGGCCTAGAGGCATGATACGTCTCCAACGTATCTATAATTTATGAAGTATTCATGCCATGTTTACAAATAATTTACATGCTTTGGGTGCAATTTTATATGATTTAAATGGAATTAACCTGGACTGACACTCTTTTCAGTAGAGCTACCGTGGTGTTGTTTTTTGTGCAGAAATCAAAGTTCTCCAAATGTAGAGAAACTTTTTGACGATGTTTTGGGAAGAAAAGAGGCACTAGAAGCTTCGTGGGAGGGCTAGAAGAGCTACGAGGGCCCCACTAGGCACCAGGGTGCACCAGGTGGAGCTGGCTCGCCCTGGTACCTAGTGGGCCCCTCGAGGCCCATCTTCATGTGAGACCGACGGCAAAAAATCCTATAAATACAGGAACCCCCAGAAATAACCCTAGATCAGAAGTTCCGTCACTACAAGCCTCTGTAGTCACAAAAAACTAATATGGACCCTGTTCGGGCACCCTGTCGGAGGGGGAAATCATCACCGGAGGCCATCTTGATCATCCCGGCGGTCACCATGACGAGGAGGGAGTAGTCCACCCTCGGGGCTGAGGGTTTGTATTAGTAGCTATGTGTTTAATCCCTCTCTCTCGTGTTTTTGAATTGGCATGATCTTGATGTATCGCGAGCTTTGTCAATATAGTTGGATCGGTGTTTTCCCCTCTCTTTCTTGTTGCAATGAACTGAGTTTTCCCTTTGAGATTTCGTTCTTATTGGATTGAATACTTTTATGGATTTGAGAACACTCGATGTATGTCTTGCTATGAATACCCGTGGTGACAATGGAGTATCATATTGATTCATTTGATGTGTGTTTTGGCACTCAACTCACAGATTCTCGAGGTGACATTGGGGTAATCTATGCATAGGGGTTGATGCACGTTCTTGTCTTTGTTTCTACGGTAGAAATCTTGGGGCACTCTTTGAATTTATTTGTGTCGGATTGACTATAATGAATTTGAAATTGTTTGATGCATACCATATAGTCAACTCTTGGATACTCGTGGTGACATTAGAGTTGGTTGATGTGTATCATATGATGTTATTTTAGTATGAACTCTTGGATAGATCGATCAGAAAGGATTACTTGGATTTATTTTAGTATGAACTCTTGGATAGATCAATTGGAAAGGATAACTTTGAGGTGGTTTCGTACCCTACAAACAATTGCGTCTTATGTTCTCTGCTAGATAAGAACTTTGGAGCGATTCTTCATCGCACGTTGAGGGATGGTTATATGATCCAATTATATTAGCATTGTTGAGAGATTGCACTAGCGAAAGTATGAGCCCTAGGCCTTGTTTTCAAGCATTGCAATACCGTTTGTGCTCACTTTTGTTACTTGCTACCTTGTTGTTTTCTATTGTTCCTATTAAAAAAATCAATATCTACTAACGTTACTACACTTGTATCACTATCTCTTCGTCGAACTAGTGCACCTATGCAATTTACCATTGCATTTAGTGTGTTAGGGACACAAGAGACTCTTTGTTATTTGGTTGCAGGGTTGTTTGAGAGAGACCATCTTCATCCTACGCCTCCCACGGATTGATAAACCTTAGGTCATCCACTTGAGGGAAATTTTTTACTGTCCTCCAAAGCTCTGCGCTTGGAGGCCCAACACGAGTCTACAAGAACAAGTTGTGCAGTAGACATGAAGCTCTTTTCTGGCGCCGTTGCCGGGGAGGTGAGTGCTTGAAGGTATATCTTTAGATATTGCAATTTAATCCTTTTGTTTTTTTGTTTTACCACTAGTTTGGTTTATACAAGAAAACTACTGGAATTGAGGTGGCCTCATATTATTCATCTTTATCATGTCTTTCTTGAAAATGACGGAAAGGAAAATTGTGCTCAATTTAGAAGAATAATTCAATAAAACGTTTGACATAGAATCTTTGAAAGATGAGGATTATTGCAATGTTGATAGTATGAATTCTTTGAATATCCATGATCCTAATGATATGCAAAGCCATAAGCTTGGCGATGCTATATTTGATGAAGACAATATTTTTAGTCCCCCAAGTTTTGATGAGAAATTTTATTATGATGAAAGCATGCCTCCTATTTATGATGATTATATTGATGAAAGTGGGTTTGGAAGAGTGTCAACTTTAGATAATAATTATCCCACTGTATTGGAGGGTGTTGAATCTTATTGTAATAATTATGAAAGTGGATTTGGAGAGGTCATGACTTTATTTAATGACGAATCCACTATTTTGGAAGAGGTTTCAATTGATTATGACAACAAAGTTGCTATCTATGATGATTATGGTGATCACCTGTATTCTATAAAGAGTAATAATGACCATGAAACTTGTCATCGAGATTTTAATGTTCAATTTGGTTATGCCAATCAAGTATTTCATGATAGTTATTTTGTTGAATTTGCTCCCACCACTATTGATGAGAAGAAATTTGCTTATGTGGAGAATAATAAAATTTCCGTGTTTCTGGATCATGAAAAGAATGCTTCATGTGATGGTTATATCATTGAATTCATTCATGATTGTCATGGGAAACCATGGTCAACTATGGGGCCACAAGCCCCTTGTGGTTCGGTAGGGGGGATGAATGCATTGCACAAAGAGCGGAGAATGTCGCGCATCACGACAAAGATCACACATGCAATTTTACCTAGGTTCAGGCCGCCATGAGGCGTAAAACCCTACTCTTGCTTTGGTGGATTGATGGTGGATTGTGGTGGAAGCGCAGTGTTCTAGCTCGGTAGGGTTGTGTAACGCCCTCGACGCGGCTATATCTCCCACGTGTTGAAGCACGACTTAGAGGCATAACCGCATTGAAAGCAATGTCGCAAGTGAGGTAATCTTCACAAACATCCCATGTAAATAAATAAAGGGGAAAGGATACATAGTTGGCTTACACTCGCCACGTCACACAAATACATGAGTAACATTACACTCATACAAATACACTCAAGGTCCGACTACGGAACCAAAATGAAAATAAACCCCAAAAGCAACATAGTCCCCGATCGCCCCAACTGGGCACCACTACTGATCATCCGGGAAAGACACGTAGTAACATCCTGACTCCTCATCAAACTACCACTTGAGCTCTGTCGAATCAACTGGAATCACCTCATCGGTCCTTCCATCTGGTTTTGGAAGTAATCTGTGAGTCACGGGGACTCAGAAATCTCACACCCTCGCGATCGAGACTATTTAAGCTTATAGGTAGGGTAAAGGTATGATGTGGAGCTGCAGCAAGCGACTAGCATATATGGTGGCTAACATATTCGCAAAAGAGAGCGAGAAGAGAAGGCAAAGACACGGCCGAACAACTATGATCAAGAAGTGATCCTAAACAACCTACGTCAAGCATTACTCCAACAGCGTGTTCACTTCCCGGACTCCGCCGAGAAGAGACCATCACGGTTACACACTCAGTTGATTCATTTTAATTAAGTTTAGTTTAAGTCTTCTACAACCGGACATTAACAAATTCCCATCTACCCATAACAACGGGCACGGCTTTCGAAAGTTCAAAACCCTGCAGGGGAGTCCCAACTTAGCCCATCACAAGCTCTCACGGTCAACGAAGGATATTCCTTCTCCAAAGACAATCCGATCAGGCTCGGCATCTCGGTTACAAGACATCCTCGGCAATGGTAAAACAAGTCCAGCAACACCGCCCGAATGTGCCGACAAATTCCGATAGGAGCTGAACATATCTCGTTCTCAGGGCACACTCAGATGAGCGCCCCATACAACTAAAACCAAACCTCGAGTTTCCCCGAGGGGGCGCTACACAGGGCTCTAGTTTGGACCAACGCTCAGAGGAGCACTGGCCCGGGGGGGGGGGGGTTAAATAAAGATGACCCTTGGGCTCCGAAAACCCAAGGGAAAAAGAGGCTAGGTGGCGAATGGTAAAACCAAGGTTGGGCATTGCTGGAGGAGTTTTATTGAAGGCGAACTGTCAAGGGGTTACCATTATAACCCAACCATGTAAGGAACGCAAAATCCGGGAACATAACACCGATATGACGGAAACTAGGGCGGCAAGAGTGGAACAAAACACTAGGCATAAGGCCGAGCCTTCCACCCTTGACCAAGTATATAGGTGCATTAAGATAAACAAGATAATATGGTGATATCCCAACAATAAACATGTTCCAACAAGGAATGATCTCCAATCTTCACCTACAACTAGCAACGTTATAAGAGGGGCTGAGCAAAGCGGTAACATAGCCAAACAACGGTTTGCTAGGACATGGTGGGTTAGAGGTTTGACATGGCAATTTGGGAGGCATGATAAACAAGTGGTAGGTATCGTAGCATAGGCATAGCAAAAGAGCGAGCATCTAGCAAGCAAAGATGGAAGTGATTTCAAGGGTATGGTCATCTTGCCTGCAAAGTTCTCAGAGTTGTCTTGATCCTTGTAAGCGTACTCAACGGGCTCTTCGATCACGTACTTGTCTCCCGGCTCTACCCAAGCAAGAACAACAAGCAAAAGGAACACAATCAACCACGTGCAATGCTCAAGCAACATGATGCAAACATGGTACGATATGCGGGATGTGGTATGCGATGCATATGCAAGATTTGGAAAGGAAAGATTGAACCTGGCCTCAACTTGGAAATCCAAGAGTTCCACTGGAAAGGTGCATTGATTTCGGTTGAAATCAATATAAAGATCACCGGAATCGGATGCACGGTTTGGAAATGGCAAGCAAAACAAATATGGCACCGGTCTGCGATAAACAACAAGTAGTGTTGGAGTTGTGTGGAATATAGTGTACAACGTAGGTTACAGTTGGACTTGTAGTTGTATTGTGCTTAGGTAGGATATGAAGTCGTGTCCTAGTAGGACACTTGTATCCTAGGCCTCTCTTATATAGCAGGGGTAGACACACGATGTAACCTATGCCAACATAATAGCACAGGAACGCAGGGGAAGCCGGCGGCATGTGCCGACGTCCAGGGCGACCTGGTGCGGTATTGTGACGGTGTCACGGGGAGGAGCGCCCGTTGTCAGGCCCCGGGGATGTACCCATATCGGCGAACCTTGTTAACAAATCTCGGTGTCGTGTTCGTGTGATTGCTTGGTCCTCAGATGATCGACGGTATGCCTCGGATTTATTCTAACAAGTGGTATCAGAGCAAGGTTCGAAGAGGCTGTTAAAGTTGATCTAGAGGAAGTGCTTTGCAAGATGATCATTGAGTTATATCATGGTGCAAGACGGCAGCGGTGGAGCGGATGATTGTCACACGGTGTTTCCATGTTTGATCAGGGTGGCCGCAGTGTTAGTAGTGAATAAAGTAACTCTGGATGCGATTGGAATTTTTGTAAGGCGATGAAATCGATGGAAGCGGCTAGGCTTAAAGCATGCAAGCGGACGGTGTTCTGTCTCGACGACGCGATCGGAAACAATGACAGGCGAGTCCTGCGGCGGTCGATCACTGGTCGATCGTGTGAGCGTACAAGGTGCGTGATGAGATCGCTGAAGCTGGTGACGGATGGTAGCGGCCCAAAGGGAAGGAAGCCCAGGCGGGGCTGGTTGAGCGAGGCCCAAGTGCAGGGCTGCAGCGGCACGTGCAGCGGTGCAGGCCCAAGGCACGACAGCTCGTAAAGACTGAGTGAAGCACATAGGAAGCCAGCTAGTACTTACCAAGGACATCGTGAGGATTTGTTTGAGACAAAAAAAAGACTATAGGACCACGTGTGTGTGTGCACGGGAGCAGTTTGGTTGGATCAAGTTTGGCCGTTTTTCTGCTATAAGGTACACGGAGAAGCAACATCAAATAGTGATAGGAAAGAAGAAGAACTTTGCAGTTTGCATGGAAGTTCTTTCTGGGTTGATTTGCTGGGACGGCTTGGAACACGTGGACAAGTGGTGGAGGCGCGCGGACAGGCGTGTCATATCAGATGTGCGTACAAGTCATGTGGAGTCTGGTGCATGTCGTGTAGCCGGACAAGTTCGGTTGGGTCGGACTGGACAGTCTGACGGATCGACGCGAGTCGGTTGGTACAGAAGACGGTGGTGGAATCGGCGACAACAACATAGGAGCGTGATGCTGATGGTGACCGACTTCGGGGGTGTGGAAACACATGGCGCAGGTCCGGAGGGCTTGTGTGACTTCAACAAGACTATGGCGCGGGGTTGATTCAAGACGGTGCACATGAGAGCTTGGAGTCGACGGGGCGCAGGGTGGCACGTACAACCACCATGGAGTCATGTTAAAGGTGGAGCTGGAGTCTGACGGAAGACTTCACTTGGTGCTGATTGAGGGGCTACGGCGTAAGAGCTCAGAGAGTCGAAGCCTATTTCTGCGAGAAAAGTGAGTGACACGCAGTTCGGACTGGAGCCCAGTGGTTTGATGGAAGCGTGAAACTCGTCATCGGTCGGTGATGATCGGTGGTACTCTGCAGTGGGGTTGAGTGGTGTGGGTTCGCGACCCTTGAGGCTCGACCCGGACATCGGAGACTCGACGCGGTAATAGCGGCGAGGCGTGCAGTGCACACGGGGACATGGAGACAGGCCAGGGCTCTGGTGGTCATACATGCAGTGAGACAACTGCGAATTTGACTCGAGATGACTACAAGCAATGGTGAAATTCCTTCAAGTTTCAGACATGCGGTCAAGAAAGGAGCGGTGATGTTGAGTTCAGGTAACTCTTATGTGTGACACCCAATATGTGAGTTGTTCAATTTCACGCATGTCAGTGATCAGTGTGTGATGGCGTTGGGCTGATGCTCTAGAAGTTGGGAGCACAAACTAGAGTAATAAGGAACTTAATTTTGTTTGAGTGTTGACTTTGGTCAATAAAAGAAGGGACTACAAGTTGCAGGTGGAGTCATATGGAGTAGCAGCGATACTCATGGGATAAGCTCAAGTCCAATGTACATGGAAGTTTGACGCATTGACAAATTCAAGATGGTGTAGTATATTCGCCAAGGTGGAGTTTGTTGGAGTTGTGTCGAATATAGTGTACAAGGTAGGTTACAGTTGGACTTGTAGTTGTATTGTGTTTAGGTAGGATATGAAGTCGTGTCCTAGTAGGACACTTGTATCCTAGGCCTCTTTTATATAGCGGGGGTAGACACACGATGTAACCTATGCTAACATAATAGCACAGGAACGCAGGGGAAGCCGGCGGCATGTGCCAGCGTCCAGGGCGACCTGGTGCGGTATTGTGACGGTGTCACGGGGAGGAGCTCCCGTAGTCAGGCCCCGGGGATGTAGCCATATCGGTGAACCTCGTTAACAAATCTCGGTGTCGTGCTCGTGTGATTGCTTGGTCCTCGGATGATCGACAGTATGCCTCGGAATTATTCTAACAAGTGGTATGTAGCCATATCGGTGAACCTCGTTAACAAATCTCGGTGTCGTGTTTGTGTGATTGCTTGGTCCTCGGATGATCGACGGTATGCCTCGGATTTATTCTAACAAGTAGCCATCTAAATGCATCAAGTTAAATATGCTACATCACTCCAACATGACAACAAAATACATGGCAGGTATCCACTCATGATGCTTGACAAAAGATGAACATTGAGATACGGCTAATTCATCCATTAATAGGTTCAAACAAGCATGGCAAAAGAGCAAATGATAACAGGTTTCAGACTTAGTGAAATTAACACAAGTCTGGAATTTATCATCAGGAAGCACACTTTAGAGCATGAAAATTACATGCTATAGGAACATAACATGGCAAAGCAAGGTATGGCATGAAGCTACTCAAAGCATATAACAAAAGTCCCTTAGTGACCTTGAGCCAAAAGGGATCAGAAAATACATTTGCAAGCATGTGAACATAGCAAAAACATAAACAAATTTAGACTTAGTGAAAAACTGGAGCATGTAAGACAGATTAACAAGTAGGCATGTTCACGATCTCGATGCACTCACTACGAGGCATTGCATGACAAGATAAGCATACAACCATCAAGAAGACATGGCATAGAAGCTAGACATGCAAGAACAACAACATAGCATGCACGGATCAATAGCAACATCCTCGGCAAAATCGCTAAACATGTCAACAATCTGCCAGGAACATTTTATAGCAAAAGTAGAGCTTGATTGACTCAAGCTAGGGTGCTCCATAATTGCAACTAAAGACATGGATGGATAGAGCACAACATTATTAACAAAACATCCTTACTGATCATCCTCAAAAGAGGCACGAATCACTATGAAACAACATGAACATATGGCATAAAAACAATATCAGGACAAGGACTTGGTGAAATTCTAAGTCCCTAAAATCAACATCAACTATTACGCTACTTTGCATGCTTGTGCTAGTCACCACAAAGATCACAAAGATGCATGGAAAGCACCACTGCAAAGATGGCATGACATTTAACAAAACACATGCAGAGCTCAGGATCATAGCATGCACACATTAATCATGGCAAAAAAGACAAAAGGCCATTTGCAGAAACAGATCTGACATATTCCTCACATAGCTCTCTTCCAATAGCATTTCAGGCATTAAGATGAGCTCAAATGAAAATGATGCAATGGGATGAAATGATGTACTTGTCGAGGCGAACATTTTGATATGCTACACGCATGAATTGGAGCTACGGATGCAGAGTTATGGCATGTCAAAGTATGCAAAAATCTCTAGGGTTAGGGACGAAAAAGTTAACCAAGGGAGGTTTCAGATCTGGATCTGGCCGGGGCACTATAGCTGTGCACGTCGCCCGAGGTTCATCGACTGGAGATGGGGTCGCCGGAGAGGAGCCGGGCTTCGCCGGAAGAAGGAGGAGGACGGAGAGGCGGCCCACGGTGGAGGAGGTCAGCGCTGGCGCGGGGCTCGGGGTGACAGGGGCGGCCGCAGTCGCCGGACTGAGGCGGCGCAGGCAATGGCGCGCGGCGGCGCCGGCCGGCTGATTGCGGCAAAGGGCGGCGCGCGACGTCGGCTGCCAGGAGGACGAGCTCCGGGCGGTGCGGGAGAAACCGTGCCGAGAGGGCCTGCAGTGGGCTCGCCGGGCTGCGCGGTGGGAGGTGGCCGGCTGAGCCACGTGTCGCCCTCTTGCTGGCTCAGGGCGGTGTCCGGCGCGACGGCGGACATGTCCGGTGGCGGCGCGAGCGGGTTTTTAGGGTTAGGATGGTTTTGGATCCGGAATTTTCGGGAGGGGTCTATATATAGAGGAAGGAGGAGCTAGGAAGCTCCAAATGAGGTGCGGTTTGCGGCCACACGATCGTGATCGAACGCTCTAGATGATAGAAGGGGTTTAGGTGGGTTTGGGCCAGTTTGGAAGGGTGTTGGGCTGCAACATACATGAGGGCTTTTCGGTCCGTCGGTTAACCGTTGGAGTATCAAACGAAGTCCAAATGGTACGAAACTTGACAGGCGGTCTACCGGTAATAAACCAAGGCCGCATGACAAGTCTCGGTCCAATCCGAAAACGTTTAACCCGACACACGAAAAGAGGTAGAAAGGGACACCGGAGGACATAGGAGCGCCAGAATGCAAAATGGACAATGGGGAGAATGCTCGGATGCATGAGATAAACACGTATGCAAATGCAATGCACATGATATGAGATGCATGACAAGGACAAAACACACGGAGACAAAAACCCGACAACGGAGAATTAAAATAACTTATTGCCAGAAACGGCAAGAGTTGGGATACATATAAGGTAAATTACATCTGGGGTGTTACAACACTCCACCACTACGAAAGGATCTCGTCCCGAGATCTCGGACTGGAAAAACTCCGGGTACTCAGAACGGAGGTGATCCTCACGTTCCCAGGTGGCTTCATGGTCGGAATGGTGTGACCACTTGACTTTGAGGAATTTGATAGACTTGTTGCGAGTCTTGTGCTCAATTTCTTCAAGAATAGCAACTGGGTGCTCATGATAAGACAGGTCTTGTTGGAGATCAATGTCTTCGAAGTTGACGGTGTGGTCAGGGGTCTTGAAGCACTTGCGGAGTTGAGAGACGTGAAACACGTCGTGCATGTTTGCAAAGTTGGAGGGAAGCTCAAGTTGATAGGCGAGATCGCCTCTCTTACTGACGATCTTGAAAGGACCCACGTATCTAGGGGCAAGCTTCCCTTTGATACCGAAGCGACGAGTACCTTTCATTGGAGAGACGCGGAGGTATACATGGTCTCCGATCTCGAAAGCCAATTCACGATGCTTACTATCATAGTAGCTCTTCTAGCGCGATTGCGCGACTTTGAGGTTATCACGAATGACTTTGCACATCTCCTCTGCCTCTGTGATCAAGTCATTTCCAAGAGGTTGACGTTCACCAGTCTCTGACCAGTTAAGAGGAGTACGACACTTCCTGGAGGATTTCAAATGGGGCCTTGCCCGAACTCGATTGGAAGCTGTTGTTGTAGGAGAACTCGACATATGGAAGACAATCTTCCCACTTCATACCGAAAGAGATGACGCAAGCCCTAAGCATATCTTCGAGAATCTGATTTACTCGCTCGACTTGGCCACTAGTTTGGGGATGAAAAGCTGTGCTGAAATGGATGTTGGTGCCCATGGCCTTCTGAAAAGAATCCCAAAACTTGGAGGTGAAAAAGCTGCCACGATCTAAAGAAATCAACTGTGGAATGCCGTGCAGAGAGACAATCCGGGAGGTATATAGCTCTGCCAATTGAGCTGCTGTGATAGATTCTTTGATAGGCAGAAAATGAGCCACTTTAGTGAGTTTGTCAATGACAACAAAGATAGCATCATTGCCACGCTTGGACTTTGGAAACCCAGTCACGAAGTCCATCTCAATGTGGTCAAACTTCCATTCTGGAATGGCAAGAGGTTGGAGGAGACCAGCTGGTTGTTGGTGTTCTGCCTTCACTCTTCTGCAGACATCACATTCATTCACGAACTAGGCAATCTCACGCTTCATTCGAGTCCACCAATACAACTGCTTGAGGTCATGGTACATCTTTGTACTTCCAGGGTGGATGGAGAGGAGTGAATTGTGAGCCTCGTTCATAATGACTTTACGAAGATCACCTTTAGGCACAACAATGCGATCCTCGAAGAAAAGAGTATCCTTGTCATCAAGACGATATCACTTGTACTTGGGTTGACTCTTAGCAATCCCAATCTTGACCTTCTTCACCATAGCGTCAAGAAGTTGAGCCTCGCGAATCTGATCTTCTAGAGTAGGAGATACTTGGAGGTTGGCGAGGAAACCTTGAGGAACAACTTGAAGATTCAGTTTGCGGAAAGCTTCACAAAGCTCGGGTTGGTAAGGCTTGAGAATCAGACTGTTGCAGTAAGCCTTCCTGCTCAATGCGTCAACAATTATGTTGGCCTTGCCTGGAGTATATTCGATACTCGGATTATACTCTTGAATCATTTCGACCCAACGAGTCTGCCTAAGGTTGAGATTAGGCTCAGTGAAGATATACTTGAGACTCTTGTGATCAGTGAAGATGTCCACTTTTCTTCCCAATAAGAGATGTCTCCAAGTCAAAAGAGCATGCACAACTGCCGCCAACTCGAGGTCATGAGTGGGGTAGTTCTTTTCATTGGGCTTCAACTAGCGAGAGGTATAGGCCACAACTTTCTTCTCTTGCATCAACACTGCACCAAGACCTTGAAGAGAGGCATCACAGAAGACCTCGAATGGTTTGGATTCATCAGGAGGAGTCAGAACTGGAGCAGTGACTAATTTCTCTTTCAGGGTGTTGAAAGAGATGTCACATTCAGGAGACCAAACATACTTCACATGATTCTGGAGAAGGTTGGAAAGAGGCTTCGCGATCTTTGAAAAGTTCTCAATGAACCTTCGACAATAGCTTGCGAGTCCAAGGAAGCTGCGGAGTTGCTTCACATTCTGAGGTGGTTCCCAATTCACAATTGCAGACACCTTCTCAGGATTCACCGCTATGCCCTTGGCAGAAATGATATGCCCAAGATAGAGAACCTCATCGAGCCAAAACTCGCACTTAGAAAACTTGGCATAGACCTGATGTTCTCTGAGCTTATAGAGCACCAAATGCAAGTGCTTGGCATGATCCTCCTTGTTCTTGGAAAAGACCAAAATGTCATCGAGGTAGACCAAGACGAAGTCGTTTGTGTAGGCGTTGAAGATGAAGTTCATCATGCGAGAGAACGTTGGAGGGGCGTTGACGAGGCCAAAAGACATGACAGTGTATTCATATGAACCATAGCTTGTTCTGAATGCTGTCTTGGGGATATCCTCTTCACGAATGCGAGTCTGATGACAGCCCATACGGAGATCAAGCTTGGAGAAAACTTGAGCACATTTGAGTTGTTCAAACAGCTCGTTGATGTTGGGAAGTGGGTACTTGTTCTTTATAGTCTTCTTGTTCAATGGACGATAGTCAACACAGAGTCGGTCCATTCCATCCTTCTTCTTCACAAAAATAACTCCACAACCCCACGGAGAAGAACTAGGTCGGATGAGACCCATACGCTCTTGTTCATCGATTTGCTTCTTCAGCTCCTTCAACTCTTTAGGTCCAAGCTTGTAAGGACATTTGCAAACAAGTTCCGTGCCAGGCTCAAGATCGATGACAAATTCAACTGGCCGGTGTGGAGGCATTCCTGGAAGCTCTTCTGGAAAGATGTCTTGATATTCGCAAACGACCGGAATTTGAGAGATGGCATCTAGCTCATCCTTCTCATTGAGAGAAAACGAACGAATGGTATCATCCCTTGCGGAAAAGACAATTACATCCTCAGACGAATGAGTCAATTGAATCTGCCTGGCAGCACAATCAAGCTGAGCCTTGTGCTTAGAAAGCCAGTCCATTCCAAGAATAAGATCAATATCCGAGTCACCCAGAACAATAGGAGAAGCTAGAAATTTGTAGTCGCCCAACGTGATAGTAACATCCGGGACGCAGATATGAGCTGTCATTTGCTTGCCCGGGGACACGATTTGTAAAGATCTTTGCAAATACTGATAATCGCACTCATACTTTGATGCAAAAGGTTTCGAAATGAAGCAATGCGATGCACCAGTGTCAAAAAGAACTTTTGCAGGAACATCATTAACAGGAAGGTTACCCATGATGACATCTGACGAGTCCTCTGCCTGAGCTGCATTCACCATGTTGACCTTGGCGAACTTGGGGTTATGCTTGACCATAGCTGAACTTGCAGATCTCACAGGAGGAGGAGGAAGACGCCTCTGATTGAAGCATTTGTTGGCATAGTGACCCTTCTGTTGGCACTTGTTGCACGTGACCTCTGAAAGCGGACGGTGATACAGAGCACTTGATCTTTGACTTGAGACGAAGTCTTGTTCTAAAAGCCTGGGTTGGGTGGGTGGGAAGATCCATTGCCACCTTTGCTCTTCTGCTGATAAGGCTGATGGAACAGAGGAGGAGGAAGCCAATACTTTTGCTGCTTAGCCACTTGAGTTGAGGAAGAAGAAGTCACATCTCTGACTCGCTTCTTGGAAGCATCGCACTTCAGTTGGGCAGCCTCTTGCTTCATCACCATGTTGTAAAACTCATCGTATTTCTTGGGCTCAAAGAGGACGAGAGCTAGCTGGAGTTCTTCTCTGAGACCACCCCTGAACTGGTATATCATGCTCTTCTCGTCAGGGATGTCTTGCTTAGTGAAACGGGCGAGCTTCTGAAACATGATGTTGTACTGGTAAACAGACATAGTGCCTTGCTTCAGGTTGCGGAATTCCTCACGCTTGCTCTCAACCACACTCTGAGGAATATGATGAGCTTTGAAGTCTTGACGGAATTCATCCCAGGTAATCGCACGGCCTCCTCTGGAATCTTTGTACTGCTGAAACCATTCTGCAGCTTGGTCTTTGAGTTGGAAGGAGGCAAACTTGACAAAGTCCTCAGGCCTGACGTTGCTACACTCAAAATGCTTGCATATATCCACGAGCCAATCATCAGTGTTTGTTGCTTCAACACAATTGTTGAAGGTCTTTGGCTGGTTAGCGAGGAACTGGTTGAGTGTAGCAAATTGATTCCGATTGTTGCCTTGGCCTTGACTCCCTTGAGTGTGTTCTTGCAAGATTTGCAAAAGCATCTGTGTGTTTGCATTGGTAGTGGCCATCACAGCTTGCCATGCCTCCGGAGGTGGAGGTGGTGGTGGCGGATCAGGATTCTGATTGTTGCCCTTAGCAGGAGCCATCCTGAAGAGGGTGACATCCGTTAGCATCTTGACAGAAAATTATTCAAGCTGAATTAAACAGATTGAAATTGCAACATAAAGTCTTCACATCCAAACAAAATGAACGAATGCATTCCAATTGAAATTGTCACCTTTCCATAAATTGAGAAGCCACTTATAATTGAGGTAGAAGAATAAAAAAAACAAGGTACGGACAAGAATGAATACTCGGTAAGGATTACCCAATCTAAAACCAAATATCCGCGAAAGAGGAACTAGAGCTACAAGAATTCCCACCTATGAAACTCCCGAACCTTTCCGGTTATGCAATCAGGTGTTGGGGATACAGGGGAAGCATAATATCTCACCCAAAGCTAGCAAATCCTACATCCAGCTGTATCCATCCTTCAACACATAACCAAGAAACCTTCGGAAATAATTTACCTCAACCTTCGAAAAGCATCCGTTATACAAGTTATGGCAATACTCCCGAACTCCCGCCCCAGTACTGGGTGGCGTCGAGGTTATTTCACCAACAACTGCATAAAAGAGATTTTCGATGTCAGTGAAACTCAGGTATTCCAGAATCTCAACGATAAAATTGTGATGACAACACCTCGGAGCTCAACTCCCCGGGACACTTCCACAACAACTAAATGTCAGGAGGCACCAAGAACAATGTTCTCGTCACAAAACCATCGGAACGATTCCAGGATACCCGCGTGATCCTAATTTTTTTTGTGAAAATTGAGAAGAGAAGAGTCAGAACTCTACGTCAGGATGCCTCACCAGAGCGACGAAGGGACCGAGGAGTAAAAAGAATTCCTAACTCTCCGATATATATAATCCTAAATGACTCAAAACATTTTTCTAGACTCAACAACGCCAATGATTCGATCAAGTAGAGGGCTCCTAAGGTCGGGGAAGGCTCTGATTACCAACTTGTAACGCCCTCGATGCGGCTATATCTCCCACGTGTCGAAGCACGACTTAGAGGCATAACCGCATTGAAAGCAATGTCGCAAGTGAGGTAATCTTCACAAACATCCCATGTAAATAAATAAAGGGGAAAGGATACATAGTTGGCTTACACTCGCCACGTCACACAAATACATGAGTAACATTACACTCATCCAAATACACTCAAGGTCCGACTACGAAACCAAAATGAAAATAAACCCCAAAAGCAACATAGTCCCCGATCGCCCCAACTGGGCACCACTACTGATCATCCGGGAAAGACACGTAGTAACGTCCTGAGTCCTCATCAAACTGCCACTTGAGCTCTGTCGAATCAACTGGAATCACCTCATCGGTCCCTGCATCTGGTTTTGGAAGTAATCTGTGAGTCACGGGGACTCAGCAATCTCACACCCTCGCGATCAAGACTATTTAAGCTTATAGGTAGGGTAAAGGTATGATGTGGAGCTGCAGCAAGCGACTAGCATATATGGTGGCTAACATATTCGCAAAAGAGAGCGAGAAGAGAAGGCAAAGACACGGTCGAACAACTATGATCAAGAAGTGATCCTAAACAACCTACATCAAGCATTACTCCAACACTGTGTTCACTTCCCGGACTCCGCCGAGAAGAGACCATCACGGTTACATACTCAGTTGATTCATTTTAATTAAGTTTAGTTTAAGTCTTCTACAACCGGACATTAACAAATTTCCATCTGCCCATAACCACGAGCACGACTTTCGAAAGTTCAAAACCCTGCAGGGGAGTCCCAACTTAGCCCATCACAAGCTCTCATGGTCAACGAAGGATATTCCTTCTCCCAAGACAATCCGATCAGGCTCGGCATCCCGGTTACAAGACATCCTCGGCAATGGTAAAACAAGTCCAGCAACACCACCCGAATGGGCTGACAAATCCTGATATGAGTTGCACATATCTCGTTCTCAGGTCACACTCAGATGAGCACTCCATACAACTAAAACCAAACCTCAAGTTTCCCCGAGGGGGCGCTGCACAGGGCTCTAGTTTGGACCAACGCTCAGAGGAGCACTGGCCGGGGGGGGGGGGTTAAATAAAGATGACCCTTGGGCTCCGGAAACCCAAGGGAAAAAGAGGCTAGGTGGCAAATGGAAAAACCAAGGTTGGGCATTGCTGGAGGAGTTTTATTCAAGGCGAACTGTCAAGGGGTTCCCATTATAACACAACCGTGTAAGGAACGCAAAATCTGGGAACATAACACCTATATGACGGAAACTAGGGCAGCAAGAGTGGAACAAAACACTAGGCATAAGGCTGAGCCTTCCACCCTTTACCAAGTATATAGGTGCATTAAGGTAAACAAGATAATATGGTGATATCCCAACAATAAACATGTTCCAACAAGGAACAATCTCCAATCTTCACCTGCAACTAGCAACGCTATAAGAGGGGCTGAGCAAAGCGGTAATATAGCCAAACAACAGTTTGCTAGGACATGGTGGGTTAGAGGTTTGACATGGCAATTTGGGAGGCATGATAAGCAAGTGGTAGGTATTGTAGCATAGGCATAGCAAAAGAGCAAGCATCTAGCAAGCAAAGATGGAAGTGATTTCAAGGGTATGGTCATCTTGCCTGCAAAGTTCTCAGAGTTGTCTTGATCCTCGTAAGCGTACTCAATGGGTTCCTCGATCACGTACTCACCTCCTGGCTCTACCGAAGCAAGAACAAAAAGCAAAAGGAACACAATCAACCATGTGCAATGCTCAAGCAACATGATGCAAACATGGTATGATATGCGGGATGCGGTATGCGGTATGCGATGCATATGCAAGATTTGGAAAGGAAAGATTGAACCTGGCCTCAAATTGGAAATCCAAGAGTTCCACTGGAAAGGTGAGTTGGTTTCAGTTGAAATCGATATAAAGATCACCGGAATCGGATGCACGGTTTGGAAATGGCAAGCAAAACAAATATGGCACCGGTCTGCGATAAACAGCAAGTAGCCATCTAAATGCATCAAGTTAAATATGCTACAACACTCCAACATGACAACAAAATACATGGCAGGTATCCACTCATGATGCTTGACACAATATGAACACTTAGATACGACTAATTCAACCATTAACAGGTTCAAACAAGCATGGCAAAAGAGCAAATGATAACAGGTTTCAGACTTAGTGAAATTAACACAAGTCTGGAATTTATCATCAGGAAGCACACTTTAGAGCATGAAAACTACATGCTACAGGAACATAACATGACAAAGCAAGGCATGGCATGAAGCTACTCAAAGCATATAACAAAAGTCCCTTAGTGACCTTGAGCCAAAAGGGATCATAAAATAAATTTGCAAGCATGTGAACATAGCAAAAACATAAACAGATTCAGACTTAGTGAAAAACTGGAGCATGCAAGACAGATTAACAAGTAGGCATGTTCACGAGCTCGATGCACTCACTACAAGGCATTGCATGACAAGCTAAGCATACACCCATCAAGAAGACATGGCATATAACCTAGACACGGCAAGAACAACAACATAGCATGCACGGATCAATAGCAACATCCTCGGCAAAATCGCTAAACATGTCAACAATCTGCCAGGAACATTTTATAGCAAAAGTAGAGCTCGATTGACTCAAGCTAGGGTGCTCCATAATTGCAAACAAAGACATGGATGGATAGATCACAACATTATTAACAAAACATCCTTACTGATCATCCTCAAAAGAGGGATGGATCACTAGGAAACAACATGAACATATGGCATAAAAACAATATCAGGACAAGGGCTTAGTGAAATTCTAAGTCCCTAAAATCAACATCAATGATTACGCTACTTTGCATGCTTGTGCTAGTCACCACAAAGATCACAAAAATACATGGCAAGCACCACTGTAAATATGGGATGTCATTTAACAAAACACATGTAGAGCTCAGGATCATAACATGCACACATTAATCATGGCAAAAAAGACAAAACGCCATTTGCTGAAACAGATCTGACATATTCCTCACATATCTCTCTTCCAACAGAATTTCAGGCATCAAGATGAGCTCAAATGAAAATGATGCAATGATATGAAATGATGTACTCGTCGAGACGAACATTTTGATATGCTACATGCACGAATCGGAGCTACGGATGCAGAGTTATGGCATGTCAAAGTATGCAAAAATCTCTAGGGTTAGGGACGAAAAAGTCAACCGAGGGAGGTTTCAGATCTGGATTTGGCTGGGGCATTGTAGCTGTGCACATCGCCCGAGGTTCGTCGGCTAGAGATGGGGTCGCCGGAGAGGAGCCGGGCTTCGCCGGAGGAAGGAGGAGGACGGAGAGGCGCCCCGCGGTGGAGGAGGCCGGCGCTGACGCGGGGCTCGGGGCGGCAGGGGCGGCGCGGTCGCGGTCGTCAGACTGAGGCGGCGCCAGCAATGGCGCGTGGCGCGCCGGCCGGCTGACTGCGGCGAAGGCCGGTGCGTGACGTCGGGCGCGAGGAGGACGATCTCGGGGCAGCGCGGGAGGAACCGGGCCGAGAGGGCCCGCGGTGGGCTCGCCGGGCCGCACGGTGGGAGGTGGCTGGCTGAGCCACATGTCTCCCTCTCACTGGCTCAGGGCGGTGTCCAGCGCGACGGCGGACATGTCCGGCAGCGGCGCGAGCGGGTTTTTAGGGTTAGGGTGGTTTTGGACCCGGATTTTTCGGGAGGGGTCTATATATAGAGGAAGAAGGAGCTAGGAAGCTCCAAATGAGGTGCGGTTTGCGGCCACGCGATCGTGATCGAACGCACTAGATGATAGAAGGGGTTTAGGTGGGTTTTGGGCCAGTTTGGAAGGGTGTTGGGCTGCAACACACACGAGGCCTTTTTGGTCCCTCGGTTAACCGTTGGAGTATCAAACGAAGTCCAAATGGTACGAAACTTGACAGGCGGTCTACCGGTAGTAAACCAAGGCCGCATGACAAGTCTCGGTCCAATCCGAAAACGTTTAACCCCCACACACGAAAAGAGGTAGAAAGGGACACCGGAGGACATAGGAGCGCCGGAATGCAAAATGGACAACAGGGAGAATGCTCGGATGCATGAGACGAACACGTATGAAAATGCAATGCACATGATGACATGATATGAGATGCATGACAAGGACAAAACACACGGAGACAAAAACCCGACAATGGAGAATTGAAATAACTTAGTGCCGGAAATGGCAAGAGTTGGGATACATATAAGGTAAATTACATCCGGGGTGTTACAGGTTGCCTCTGGCGAGAATGGCTACACGCGTATGAGTGTACAAGGATCCGAATCCTCTCTATGGTTGCCACGGGCCTCCTTTATAGATAAAGGTGTCACCACAATGGCAAATCAATCATCGTGCACTGATTAGATAGCAAACAGTGCTATCATACCTAAATGTGCAGACAGGGCAGAGCGCATTAAATGCGTTGCTTAGTGTCACATCATGGCCTGCCCGGCAAGCCTTGCTGGGCTGTTCGGCCACCTTCTCTCCTATCTGCATGACACATCTCTGGACGGGTGTCATTTGGAGGTTATTTCCATAGGAAGTGGCTGCCATGTGGCAAAAATCAGCTACTTAGTCACTTGGGGGCTTGACACCACACCGATCAATGACTTGCGTCGCTGTGAGGTGGTGCGGTGGAGCCGTGACAGGGTAGTTTGCCTTTGTAGGGCCCAACAGGCCTGCCGGGACGGTATTGGAGCTTGTTTCCGGGGTAACCTTGACCTCGCCGGGTTCGCCTGCCCAGCAAGGGAGGTTTTCCCTTAGTGGTATCTCGCTTCTTTGGCTTGACTTGGTCTTCTTGATCTGCACTCTTATTCCTCATAGAACTGATTACTTGTGCTTGGTCTGGTCTTGGATGTTGCAATCTTACTCTTAGGTCTGTGCACGGTTTGGGCAACAGACCCAGGGTTTGTTGCACTGACAGGAGCCCCCGAGCCTCGACCGAATGCGCCGCCGGGCGTAATCGGGATAGGTCCTAACTTGTGCACGGGCGAGAGGGTAGTAGTTGCTTGTCCTTTGAGATCTTCTTTGCTTCTTCATTAACCTAAGCCGAGGTCAGTTTCCAGTTCTCCCGCGCGTCACGTAACACCAATTGTAGTTGGGCCACCTTTGTAATGGCTCATGAATGACTTTAACGCACGGGTGAGTAACTGCCAATTCACTCTTCCCACCATGCTGTTATCCTTGGCCACGTATGCCGCATGCATTGAGTGGGGTAGGTAACGGAGGCGCGTGGTGTGGGAGAGCGTCAAGGAAGGGGCCCAGTCTTCATCGATTGGTGGAGGAGGGCGGCAGTTACCCGCCGAGGGATCGGCTCCCATCCCCAACCCGTCTATAAAAGGAGGGCAGGGGAGGAGTGGGAGTATTCATCCACACACCCCTTCTCCTCCATTCTCTGCTTTCTTCTGGGTATGCTGAAAGGGAGAGCCCGAGGCCAGGCCCCGGGCCCTATCTTGGGGTTGATGATGCCGAATGCTCGTGTCAATGCCTGGGGAATAGAAGAAGGGCGCGGTCACGCCCTTGCTGGGGTAGGATCCCTCTCCCGTCTTTGCGCAGGCCTCAAGGGGGCATGCGGGCGGTGCGGCGGTAGCACCGGAGGTAGCGACTTCGATGTGCTTGTCGTCGGGCCGCCTGTGGCTTCAATCTTAGTGAGGGGTGACGTAAGTGACACCATGTTGGGGCCCATAATGGGTGAAAGGCATGGTAGTCGATTGTGGCCTATCCCCCCTTTTCCTGTGACGCTGGAGGGAAAACGCGGGAGTGGTTCGCCATTGGTAATGGCAAATCCCTCCTTTCGGGGTGCTGCCCGCCTTGCGTACGGGCGGACCCCTTGTGCCCATGCATGCTTCTTCAGAGGACGACGTCCTCTAACTTTGGCTCATTGGAGACGACCATGCTCTCTATGGAGCCATCCAGAGCGCCTGGTGCCCGCCCAGTCCACCATGGTGGGAACTTTAGCGACAACGGTGAGGAAGGTAGCGGCAATCCACGACGCATCAAGAGCAAGGACGACCGCTCCGATGTGGCGTGCTTGCCGGCAGCACCATCATCACCGGCTGGGCCTCCGATAGTGTCACCATCCGCGCCTGCTATCCGGTTTCTTCCTCCCAGCCAAGGAACGGCGCCATCCTGATCCTGGGGAGGCGTCAGATCCCAGCTAGGCCTTACCTCCGCCTTCTTCACCCCCTGCAACTTCAAATAGGGGGAAGATAGGGCAAAGACATTACAGGCATTTTATCTCTTTTTTCAAGCTAAAACGTGTAGGCATTTGCCAAACTTTAATCTAAATTATGTAATCTCTTTTATCCATGTTTGTGTTCTGTAAGATCTGTACTTGATGATCAGCATATTAATGAAAAATATAAACCTTGCCGGGTACTTGTGCATGTAACATGTCCATGAGAGGTGAAATGCCTCTATACATTTAAGTAAACAAGTTTTCCCCGGTAGGCTATCCCGCCGATACCCTCAATTTGCTACCGTGGAGCTAGGCCTGCTAGGCACAAATCATAACGAGGGACTAGCCACCCGCCAAACCTCCTTGCCAAAGGCCACTACAACCATCCCAACCGAAGCAACATTCAAGTCAAGGGATGGGAGCACCTAAGTTTCGAAAGCGACGAGGTTTTCTTATGCACAAGTTTTTACTTACAGAGCACGTACGGATAAGAGAGAGAACTTATCTGTTTGGTTTGCCGGGAATCGCAATGTAGGCTTGTCTTCTCTTCTCCTCTTTGGGATCGAGTCCATGGTAGGAGCCTAAAATTTGGTGTAGATGAAAATGATGCCACATGCGATCTTATCTACATGAACATGCCATGCTCATGATATGCTTATGCATGCATGCAATTTGTCGGGGCCCCCAGGGCTTCATTTATTTCTCTATTTCTCAGGGTTTGCGCCTGGCTTTGTACAAGGGGTTACATGCAACATCGGCAAGGCCTGTACAAAAGGGTGGCTGCCAGGCAGGGCCCGACAGCCACGCCTTACGGGTAGAACTTACAGAGATGCTCAATATTCCATGAGTTTTGCAACTGAATGCCATCTCTAGTCTCCAGGCGAACTGCGCCAGGTCTGGTGACTCGTACTACCCGGTAAGGGCCTTCCCACTTCGGCGTCAACTTGTTTGTACCCTCGGCGGATTGAACACGCCCAAGGACAAGGTCACCTTCCTCAAAACTCCGGGCATGAACCCCGTGGCCGTGATAGTGGCGCAGGGCTTGCTGGTAGCGTGTGGCATGCGTAGCATCCTAGAGACAGTTCTCCTCGAGTAGCACAACATCGTCACGTTGTTGCTATTCCTGCACTACTTCATCGTAGGCAAGCACTCGAGACGACCCGTAAATGAGTTCCGTGGGGATAACTGCTTCTTCCCCATAGACTAGGGAGAAAGGAGTCTGCCCAATAGCTCGATTTGGTGTCATCCCGAGGGACCAAAGAACCACCGGTAGCTCGTCGATCCAGCGCCTACCACACTTCTGCAGCTTATCAAATGCCCTTGTCTTGAGTTCTCGCAACATTTCAGCGTTCGCCCTCTCACCTTGCCCGTTGCTCCTTGGATGAGCAACAGAGGCGAATGAGACCTTGCTTCCGAGGGCATGAATGTATTGCATGAAGGCGTGGCTCGTGAATTGGGTGCCGTTGTCAGTGATGATTCGAGCAGGGACTCCGAAGCAGCACACCAATCCTTTCAAGAACTTGATAGCTGACTGAGCAGCCACCTTTCTCATGGGCTCTACTTCCGGCCACTTTGTAAACTTGTTGATTACAACGAACAAGAATTCAAAGCCCCTGGTAGCACGTGGGAAGGGGCCCAAGATGTCGAGCCCCTAGATCGAAAACGGCCATGACAAAGGGATTGTGTGAAGAGCTTGGGCAGGCAGATGGATATTCTTGGAATGGAACTAGCGGGCTTCACATTTGGTGATCAACTCAACTATATCTTGGAGGGATGTGGGCCAGTAAAATCCTTGCCGAAAGGCTTTTCCAACCAGAGCCCTCGATCCGATGTGTGAGCCGCACATACCCTTGTGTATTTTTGCCAGCAGTTCCTTTCCTTTTTCCCGGCAAATGCACTTCAATTTCACGCCGTTGGGCCTCCTTCTGTACAGCTTGTCATTGACGGACTGATACACATTGGCCCTCTGGGCTACTCTTTCAGCTTCTTCTTGCTCTTCAGGAAGTTCTCCAGTTTGTAGGAAATGGACTATGTGTCGCGCCCAAGTTGGAGCATGATGCTCGACAATGAGAACTAGTGGCACCTCCTCATTCGTGGGAGCGCATTCCTCGACCGCGGGGACCGATGGTCCGACAAGAGGGTGCAGTTCGGCGATCGAAGGGGAGTTGGTCCTGGCAAGCTCTCTGTCGAGAGCCTCAGGAGGTTCCACTGGGAGAGGCTTGCCGGAGTCTAGTTTCCTCCTTTTCCTGGCCATTGTTGTCGGGGATATGGAGGGCTGAGTTAGATGGAGAACAAAAGTTCCTGGTTCCATAGGGAGCTTTTGTGTAGCGCACTTTGATAGATGATCAACAATGCAGTTTTCCACACGGGGTACATGCTCTGTTTGTAATCTGTCAAAGCACTCCTCCAACTTTCTCACTTCCTCAATGTATGCCTCCATCAATGGACTTTAGTAATCCTTGTTGACTTGTCTCACCACAAGTTGCGAGTCTCCGCGGATGATCAGCTTCTTGATTCCCAGTTCTGTTGCAATCCTAAGCCTGGCAAGGAGCCCTTCGTACTCTGTACTATTGTTGGTAGCCTTCTCCCAGGGAAATGCATCTGGATGACGTACTTAAGGTGTTCCACAGTGGGAGCAACTACAAGCACGTGAACCCCTGCACCTTGTAGGGAGAAGGCACCATCGAAATACATGATCCATTCTTGGGGCGCTTCCTTGCCAGGAATAACTGTCTCCAACACTTCTTCATCAGGAGTTGGTGTCCACTCTGCAATAAACGCTGCTAATGCTCCACTCTGAATAGTTGATGCGCTCTCAAACATCAAACCAAAGCTGGATCCAAGGCCCACTCCACTATCCTGCTAGTGGCCTCAGGGTTTCGGAGTATCCGTTGCAACGGAAAATGGGTGACAACCATGATCTCATGGGCTTGGAAGTAGTGGTGCAGTTTCCTTGAGGCCATGACGAGGCCAAAAATCAACTTTTGCACACCAGAGTACCTGGTTGTAGCCCCCTGCAACAGGGAGCTAACGAAGTACACTGGGCGCTGCACCACCTTCTTCCTTGCCGCAACCTTGGGACTTCCTTCGCTGCCTTGCTTTTCTCTGTCTTGAACTGCATCTGACCTTGCTAGGGTGTGTTCACTTTCCTCTCCAAAGGGGACAATGGCTGTGTCTGCCACTCCATCCACTTCCCGTTGTGCCACCAGCGCTGCACTAACCACTTGATTAGTTGCCGCTAAGTATAGCATCATCAACTCTTGTGGTTTGGGAGCCACCAAAGTGGGCACAGAGGAAACACAAGCCTTCAAATCTTGCAGCGCAACGTCTGCCTCCAGGGTCCACTCCACAGGTCCTGCCTTCTTCAAGATTTTGAAGAACAACAAGGCGCGCTCGGTAGAATTAGAAATGAATCTGCTAAGCGCGGCAACACATCCAGTCAAACGCCTCACATCCTTAACTGTCTTTGGTGCTTGAATCTGCTCGATAGCCTTGATCTTGTCGGGGTTGGGCTCTATCCCCCAATGGGATACAAAGAATCCAAGTAGCTTGCTGGAAGGAACGCCAAACACACACTTCTTCGGGTTCAGCTTCAAGTTGATCTTGCGCAGATTAACAAATGTCTCTTCTAAGTCGTGGATGAGGGTTGATCTATCCTTGGTCTTTACCACAATATCATCCATGTAAGCTTCAATGTTCCTATGCAACTGTGATTCAAAACCAATATGGACCGCTCTTGCAAAAGTGGATCCTACACTCTTCAACCTAAAAGGCATTTGCACGAAGCAGTATGTGCCACATGGGGTGATGAATGAGGTCTTCTCTTCGTCTTCCTTAGACATAAAGATTTGATGATATCCAGAGTATGCATCCAGAAAAGGAGAGCAAATCACACCCGAAAGTGGAATCCACAATCCGGTCGATGCGTGACAAGGGAAATGGGTCCTTCGGGCATGCCTTGTTCATACTCGTGAAATCTATGCAAAGCCTCCATTTCCCATTAGCCTTGCATACAACCACTGGGTTTGCTAGCCATGTTGGATGTAGTACTCCTCTGACTAAACCGGCTTCCTCAAGTTTCTTGATCTCCTCGGCAATGAACTATTGCCGCTCCAAGGCTTGCTTTCGAACCTTCTGCTTGACGGGTCGGGCATGTGGGCAGACAACAAGGTGGTGCTCGATTACCTCCCTGGGAACACCGGGGATATCAGATGGTTGCCAGGCAAACAAATGGACATTCGCCCACAGGAAGGCAAAAAGCGCGCTTTCCTATTTGTCATCGAGGGTGGCACTGATAGTGAAGGTACCATTAGCACCAGCCAGCCCTGTCGGGACCTTTTTCACAGAAGGTGCAGCAGCCTTGGATCTCTTGCTATTGGAACTCTCCGGTAAGTCATTAATAGGCGCAGCATACTCCGAAGAGGTATGATTCCCGGATTCTTTGCTGGCATCCTTGTTAGCCTTCTTCTTTCCTTTACTTTCCCTAGCGGGGACAGTGGCTTCAGCGGCCTCCGCCGTGACTGCCTCCCGGTGCATCTTATCCATGCAAATGATTGCGTCCTTCTCGTCTGATGAAATGGAAATGATTCCTATCGGACCTGGCATCCTAAAGGTGCTGTAGGCATAGTGGGATGCCACCATGAATTTGGCCAGAGCTGGGCAACCAAGGATTCCTTTGTACGGTAGGGGGAGGTCGACCACACCAAACACGATCTTCTTAGTCTGGTAGTTTGACTCTCCCATGAATGCTACCGGTAGCGTGATCTTCCCCTTAGGACGACTCCTGCCGGGGTTGATCCCTTGAAACATACCAGTAACTTTGAGCTCTTCCTCTATTATCTAAAGTTTGCTGATGATCTTTGGAGAAATCAGATTCAACCTGGCCCCACCGTCAACCAACATCTTTATGACTTCAAGGTTGCAGATTGCTGGTGAGACCAACAACGGCAAGCACCCTACCACAGTGGTGCGGTCAGGGTGATCCTCTATGTCGAAGATGATGGGAATGCAGGACTGTAAGTGCATCTAGTGCCACTCCTAGTTGGTTTTGGAGTATTGACGACAAACTTGGTTGAGGGACTAACATGATTGTGAGAATTGCAGGATAACACAAGTAGTAATCCCTTATTGATTGGTTTACCTACCAGAGATGACCCCTAAAAATGTGTGAAGACATTGAAGACAATGGTGGTTCGTGAAGACATTCACGATCAATAATATGACATGTGAAGACATTCACTTGAAGACTATGGAGTTCGAAGACACAGTTGTTTTGTAGTTTCCTTTTCTTCTTTGTTGAGTCATAGGAACCACCGTACTATTAAGTGGGGTCCAAGTGAACAAAGTCAGAGTGACTGATGTGATGCGCAACCAAAATCCTATGTTTTCAAGCGAAGACAATGAGAGCAAATCTTATCCAAAGCTGGATGAGTCAGCTTGGCTTGTAGCCCAAGTAAAGATGCCGCGTGTGTTTGAAATCCGACCATTGGACACATGTCGGTTCCTTAGTGAGACAGGGTCATTTCGGACATATCAGGTCGGGTTGCCTCCTGGCTATACATAGTCCACCCCCTACACAATAAATTGATGGCTGCTCAGAGTTAGTGCACGGCTTTTGTTGTTTGAGAGCAACCCACCTCCGAAGCATTTGAGAGAGAGATCCTTGCGAGGACAAAGCCAAAACACCCAGAGCTAAAGAGTGTTTGGCATCACTGAAGTCTTTCTGCCCGCATGACCTGAAGAGTTGTTACACTTGAGGACTGTGAATCCTCCAGCCGGTTAGGCGTCACATTCTGAGCATCCAAGAGTCATTGTGGATTGCCGGTGAACAACTTTGTGAAGGTTTGGAAGTCTACCTTGAAGACTTACCAGACTGATTGGGCGAGGACTGGGTGTCCTTAGCTCAAGGGGAATAAGGTGAAGACGCGGTCTTCTGAGTTAAATCTCAGCCTCCCTAACCGGACGTACAGTTGTCACAACAACTGGAACTGGTCTACCAAATCATTGTCTCCACCAAGCAGCTGGTTCTATCTCCCATTTCCCTTTACCTTTCAGTTTGTTTTCATGAAGTCATTGCTTGCCTGTCTGATCTGATTGACTTCACTGTGTGAAGACTATTTACTGTTTGGCTTCATATTGTCTTCCATCCTGATCGACACTACCTAGCTGCTGATAGTCTTCATACTTTCACTACATTGCTTACTTGACTATGGCTTGTCTAGTGTAGTCTATCTTCGCTACTTATCAATAGGTTCATTTCATCTGTTTGTCTTCAAAAACCTTGTGTTTTGAAGTCTTTCATAAAAATCGCCTATTCACCCCCCTCTAGTCGATAACTAGCACTTTCAATTCGTATCGGAGCAAGGTGCTCGCTTGTTCTGTGTGATTCGGTTTAACCACCTGGAGTTTTAGCTATGTCCACTGCAGGGATAATCAAGGTCTCCGCTGCTTGCCCCGTCTTCGATGGCACTGACTACCCCTACTAGAAGAATAAGATGCACATGCATCTTGAAGCCATTGATGTCGACCTCTAGTATGTCGTCAAGAATGGCGTTCCCAAGGTCAGTGAAGGTGTCACCATTGCTGAAGTCAAGAGGTTCATTCAACTAGATTTGACTGCCAAGAACATCTTCTATGGTCATCTGACCAAAGGACAGTATGGCCGTGTGAGTGCAATGGAAACTGTGAAGTTGGTCTGAGACTGGCTCTCCAAGGTCAACGAAGGCGTCTCAACTGAGAGAGATTCAAGGATTGATGTTCTTCTCAACCTCTTCAACCGCTTCAAGAGAAACGACAATGAGAATGTCCAACTCACATTTGATCGCCTCACTGATATCACAAATGAGTTTCGCGCACTTGGCGTCACTGAGATCACCAAGCACGAAATTGTCAAGAAGCTCCTGAGATCACTTGACAGCTCATCCTACACCTTGGCCCTGATGATACAAGAACGTCCTGACTTCAAAGATCTCGATCCGTCTGACATACTTGAGAGGCTCAACGCACATGAGTTCCAGTTATCTGAGAAGAGGGACATCTATGGCCCGAACTATGTCTAGACCCGTTCTTTGAAGGCAAAGGTTGTTTCCTCATCTAAAGAAGAATCTGACTGCAGTTCTGGGGATCCTGAAGACATTGGAAAGGAGCTAGCTATGCTCATGAAGAAGTATCAGAAGTTCTCCAAGAAGAATCGCTTTGGAAAGTCTTCAAGATCTAGCTCAAGAAATGATGAGGCTTCCACTCGTGACCACAAGAAGAGAACATGCCACAAATGCAAGAAGCCTGGCCACTACATCTTTGAGTGTCCTCAATGGTACAAGGAATCTAAGAAGAAGAAGAAGAGCAAGGAGTATGATTCTGACGACAAGAAGAAGAAGAAATCCTCAAAGTCTTCTTCAAGGTATTCATCAAAGTCCTTGTCTCACAAGAAGAGCTCATCCAACAAGGCTCATGCATTCGTTGGCAAGGAAATGGATTTAGAGGAGGAGTCTACTTCTAAGGAGGTGGAGGTGGAGTTTGAGGAGGAGTCTGATTCAGGCGTGGCAAGCCTGGATCTTGCTTCGGCATTCGTTGCCAAGTCCATCTTCAACACCGAAGATAATGGCCACATCGCCGATGTTGAAGCAGATGATGAGGATGACTCTGCTCCGACCTACTGCTTCATGGCACGTTGTGCCAAGGTAAACTCACGCGATGCTTACTTTCAAACATCCAGTGAAGATGACTTTGAATGTAATCCAAACCTAGCTACAAAACACTTGCTAAAATTGCAACTGAACAACAAACTACTATGGAACATATTCAAAAGTTCCTAGATAAAAGTGATGACCTGTTGGATGCAGAAATGAATCAAACTCAGTCCTTAATTGAAGACATAAAAAATCTTCACATTAAGTACGAATAACTTGAAACTCATCATGAAACTCTCCAACTACTCATGAGAAGCTTTCCTATTATTATCTTCAAAGGAAGCAAGAACTTGAGAATCTGAGAGTGTCTCATGAAGATCTTCAAAAGGATAATGATTCACTTCGCGCCCAATAGATTAGTTCCGCTCAGGAAGACTTTGAGCCACCTTGTTTAAAATGTCTTGAGCGTGATAATGCTCTCTCTGTTGTTGAATGTTCTACTGTTGCTACTATTGCAATATCTTCAACTTCTGATGTGGTCTGTAACCCCTCTTCTGAGGATACCACTAATATTGCTGATGAGAATGCTAGGTTGAAGACATTGCTTGAAACAGGGATGTACAAAAGCCTCAAAGGGCATCAAACACTTTGTGATGTCCTCAAGAAATAGATTCTGAACCGAAACCCTAGGAAAGAGGGTGTTGGGTTTGAGAGGAAAATGAATGTTGATGGTTCATACTGGAAGCCTGAGTAGTACCCCAAAACCACATGGGTTGCTGCAAAGGGACCTTTAATGGATCCATCAACCTTATATGGCTTCACTTGTGCTAACCCTATTATCATTGATGAATCCTTTGATGCAAATTATAAACTGTTCAAAAATCAGAAGGGTGAAGTGTTTGCCATGTATATTAGTACTAACTGCAGGAATGGACCACCTCTGAAGAAGATCTGGGTCCCCAAAAGCTGTCTTGAGAAGCTTCCTGTGAATGTCATCATGACACCACCTGGGAAGAAGACAAACCCCAGACCAAAGGTTTCATATGGTCCAAGGGCTTCATATAGACAAAGAACCCACCAAGGTCACCCTAACGCCAATGTTTTGCAGGAAAACCATACTCAGACTTATGAATATGAGCGTGTTTCATCAAACTGCTATGTTCACAAAACCAAGAACTTTTTTGCCTATTCTTATGAGTAGTATTCACCTCCTGCAAGGATATTTGCTAGGGCTCCAAAGCCAAGTTCTTAGATGATGCACTTAGAATCATTGCTTGTAAGCCACCCTTGAAGATGTGGGTGTTTAAGAAGAATTAACTTTCTTTTGCAGGGAAAGGTCTCCAGCTAGAAATCAAAGACTTCTGATGCTTATGCCGAGGACCTAAAACATCTTGTGGGACGCAAGATAAAATGCCAAAATGGTCTTACTATGTATTTCATCCCAGGATTTCTTGACAATCATCCTATCTACCCTAACAAGGATATGAACTTTGATAGTATGCTTGTTCGTTAAATGTTTATGCTTTACACTTCTCTCTGTGAAGCCTATCCCCCAAACTGCACTGTAGGGTATGACTCCGAAGGCTACTGAGTGGATTATGGATAGTGGATGCACTAACCACATGACTGCTGATCGAAGTCTTCTTATGGATTCAACCCTACGTCCCTCTGACAAAAGTCACATCACATTTGCTGATACCGGTAAAAGCAAGGTATTGGGCCTAGGTAGAGTTGCAATCTCAAAGGATTGGCACATGGATAAAGTGATGCTTGTTGAATCCCTTGGTTTCAACTTAATGTCTATCTCAATGCTTTGTGATCTGAACATGATTGTGATATTTGGAAAATATCGTTGCCTTGTGCTTATGGAATCTGACAAATCTCTACTCTTCGAAGGGTATCGAAAAGACGATCTGTATATGGTAGATTTCTCCACAGGACCACAGCTGGCCGTATGTCTTCTAGCAAAAGCTTCAGAATGCTGGCTCTAGCATCGAAGACTAGGGCATGCAGGCATGAGAAACTGGCACACTCTTGTGAAGAAGAAGCATGTCATAGGCATCGAGGGCGTCAAGTTCAAGAAGGATCATCTATGTGGTGCCTGTGAAGCCGGAAAGATGATTAGGGCCAAGCATCCCTCGAAGACAATCATGATGACAACGTGTCCCTTCGAGCTGCTTCACATGGACTTATTTGGCCCTACTCACTACTCTACCCTTACTACCACTTCATGCCTCTATGGTTTCATCATTGTTGATGATTACTCAAGATATACATGGGTACACATAATTCTCTACAAGATTGAAGTGCACGATGTCTTTAGATGATTCGCCAATCGTGCCATGACCAACTATGGCATCAAGATCAAGAACATCAGAAGTGACAACAGCATAGAATTCAAAAGCACTGGCCTTGACACTTATCTTGATACATTGGTTATCACACATGAGTTCTCTGCTCCATACACACCTCAGCAAAATGGCATCATGGAGCGCAAGAACAGAGATGGCACGAATGATGCTTGATGACTACAAGACTCTGATACGTCCATTTTGCATCATGTTTTCTTACTGTTATTTGTAATGTTTTTATCCATAATAATGCTTTTTGGAGTAATTCTAATGCCTTTTCTCTCATAATATGCAAAGTATACACAAAGAGTGAGAATTCCGGCAGCTGGAAATCTGGACCTAAAAAAGGTATGTCAGGCTACCTATTCTCCACAACTCCAAATGAGCTGAAACTTCACGAAGATTTTTATGGAATATTTAATAATTATTGGAGAAAATAACTATCAAAGGGGGCCCACCATGTGGGCACAACCCACCTGGGCGCGTCAGGGAGCCCAGGCGCGCCTTGGTGGGTTGTGCTCACCCAGGCCCACCTCTAGTGCCCATCTTATTGTATATAAGTCATTTTGACCTAGAAAAAAATAAGTAGAGGACTTTCGGGATGGAGCGATGCCGCCTCGAGGCGGAACTTGGGCAGGAGCACTTTTGCCCTCCGGCGGAGCAATTCTGCCGGGGGAACTTCCCTCCTGGAGGGGGAAATCATCGTCATCATCATCATCACCAACAACTCTCCCATCTTGGGGAGGGCAATATCCATCAACATCTTCAACAGCACCATCTCATCTCAAACCCTAGTTCATCTCTTGTGTTCAATCTTGTTACCGGAACTATAGCTTGGTGCTTGTGGGTGACTAGTAGTGTTGATTACATCTTGTAGTTTATTACTATATGGGTTATTTGGTGGAATATTATATGTTCAAATCCAATATGCTATTTAATACTCCTCTGATCATGAGCATGTTTATCATATGTGAGTAGTTACTTTTGTTCTTGAGGTCATGGGAGAAATCATGTTGCAAGTAATCATGTGAACTTGATATGTGTTCGATATTTTGATAGTATGTATGTTGTGATTCCCTTCGTGGTATCATGTGAACGTCGACTACATGACACTTCACAATATTTGGGCCTAAGGGAATGCATTATGGAGTTGCAATTAGATGATGGGTTGCGAGAGTGACAAAAGCTTAAACCCCAGTTTATGCGCTATTCTGTAAGGGACCGATTGGATCCAAAAGTTTAATGCTATGGTTTGAATTTATCTTAATACTTGTCTCGTAGTTGCGGATTCTTGCAGGAGGGGTAATCATAAGTAGGAGGTTTGTTCAAGTAAGAACATCACCTAAGCACCGGTCCACCCACATATCAAATTATCAAAGTAGCGAACACAAATCGAACCAACCTGATGAAAGTGACTAGATGAAATTCCCGTGTACCCTCAAGAACACTTTTGCTTATCATGAGAGACCATTTTGGCTGGTCCTTTGCCTCAAAAGGATTGGGCTACCTTTCCGCAGTTTTGCTACTACTATCATTACTTGCTCGTTACAATTTATCTTGCTATCAAACTACTCTGCTACTTACAATTTCAGCACTTGCAGACATTACCTTGATGAAAACCACTTGTCAGTTCCTTCTGCTCCTCATTGGGTTCAACACTCTTACTTATCGAAAAGAGCTACAATTGATCCCCTATACTTGTGGGTCATCAAGGCTATTTTCTAGCGCCGTTGTCGGGGAGTGAAGCGCCTTTGGTAAGTGGATTTGGTAAGGAAACATTTATATAGTTTGCTGAAATTTATTGTCACTTGTCACTCTGGAAAACAATCCTTTGAGGGGTTTCTTCGGGGTATCTTCACCTCGTCCGGAACCACAATTAGCTACCCCTCAACCTACCGCACCTACTGAAAATATTGAATATGAAATTCCTTCGGGTATGATAGAACAACTGATAGCTAATCCTTATGTGGGAATCGAACATCCTGATATGCACTTGATATATGTAGAACAAATTTATGGATTATATATGTATAACAAATTTCTGGATTGTTTAAACTTGCAGGTTTACCCAGGGATGAAGTTATGAAAAAGGTTTTCCCTTTATCTTTGAAGGGAAAAGCATTGACATGGTATAGGCTATGCGATGATATTGGATCTTGGAATTGGAATCGATTGAAATTGGAGTTCCACCAACAATTTTATCCTATGCATCTAGTTCATCATGATCAGAATTATATATATAATTTTTGGCCTCGTGAAGGAGAAAGTATTGCTCTAGCTTGGGGGAGGCTTAAGTTAATGTTATATTCATGCCCCAATCATGAGCTAACAAGAGAAATTATTATCCATAATTTTTATGCTCGGCTTTCTCGTAATGATCAAACCATGCTTGATACTTCTTGTGCTAGTTCTTTTATAAAGAAGACTATTGAATTCCGGTGGGATCTTTTGGAAAGAATTAAACACAACTCTGAAGATTGGGAACTCGACGAAGGTAAAGAGTCAGGTATTGAACTTAAATATGATTGTGTTAAATCTTTTATGGATACCAATGCTTTTTAAAATTTTAGCAGTAAATATGGACTTTACTCTGAGATAGTAGCCTCCTTTTGTGAATCATTTGCTACTCATGTTGAACTCCCTAAAGAGAAGTGGTTTAAATATCACCCACATATTAAAGAAGAAATCAAAGAACCGGCACCAGTTAAAGAAGAAACTATACTTTATAATGTTGATCCAATTGTTCCTTCTGCTTATATTGAGAAACCACCTTTCCCTGTTAGGATAAAGGAACATGCTAAAGTTTCAACCGTGGTTAACAAAAGCTATATTAGAACACCTAATCCTGATGAACAAATTAAAGTTGAACCTAGTATTGTTATGGTTAAAGATCTCTTGGAAGAAGATATGGATGGGCATGTTATTTACTTCTGTGAAGAAGCTGCTAGAATTTCCAAACCTGATAAAAAGGATAAACATATACCTGTTGTTGGCATGCTCACCATCTCATTTAAAATAGGAGATCACTGTTATGATGGTTCATGTGACATAGGTGCTAGTGTGAGTGCTATTCCTTATAGCTTATATCAATAAATTAAGAAAGACAAAGCACCCGCAAAGATAGAAGACATAGATGTTACTATTAAACTTGCTAATAGAGACACTACATCACCAATTAGGATTGTTAGAGATGTTGAAGTCTTGTGTGGGAAAATAAAATACCCTACTTATTTTCTTGTTCTTGGTTCCCCACAAGATGAATTTTGTCCCATTATCTTTGGTAGACCTTTCTTGAACATCGTTAATTCTAAGATAGATTGCAAGAAACAAACAGTCGGTGTTAGTTTTGGTGATGAGTCTCATGAGTTTATTTTTTCCAACTTTAGTAGAAAGCTTCATGAAAAAGAATTGCCTAGTAAGGATGAATTAATTGGTCTTGCTTCTATTACTGTACCACCTACTGATCCTTTAGAACAATACTTGCTAGACCATGAAAATGATTTTCATATGGATGAAAGAAATGAAATAGATAAGATTTTCTTTGAACAACGTCCTCTGCTTAAACACAACTTGCCTATTGAAACTCTAGGAGGTCCTCCTCCACCTAAAGATGATCCTGTGTTTGAATTAAAACAATTGCCAGACACTTTGAAATATGCTTATGTTGATGAAAAGAAGATATATCTTGTTATTATTAGTGCTAACCTTTCAGAACATGAAGAAGAAAGATAATTGAAAGTTCTAAGGAAGCACCGAGCTACTATTGGATATACTCTTGATGATTTAAAGGGCATTAGTCCCACTCTATGTCAGCACAAAATTAATATGGAGCCTGATGCTAAAACCGTTGTTGATCACCAATGTCGGTTAAATCCGAAGATGAAGGAAGTGTAAGAACGGAAATCTTAAAGCTTCTGGAAGCAGGTATAATCTATCCTATAGCTGATAGTAGATGGGTAAGTCCTGTTCGTTGTGTCCCTAAGAAAGGAGGTATAACTGTTGATCCTAATGATAAGAATGAACTTATTCCTCAAAGGATTGTTAGAGGATATAGAATGGTAATTGATTTTAGAAAATTAAACAAAGAAACTAGAAAAGATCATTACCCACTGCCTTTTATTGATCAAAGGCTTGAAAGATTATCTAAGCACACACACTTTTGCTTCCTTGATGGATATTCTGGTTTTTCACAAATACCTGTTTTTCAACCTGATCAAGAAAAGACCACTTTTACTTGTCCCTTCGACACCTATGCTTATAGACGTATGCCTTTTAGTTTATGTAATGCACCTGCTACCTTCCAAATATGTACGACTGCTATACTCTCTGACTTTTGTGAAAAGATTGTTGAGGTTTTCATGGATGATTTCTCTGTTTATGGGAAGTCTTTTGATGATTGTTTAAGCAATCTTGATTGAGTTTTGTAGAGATGTGAACAAACAAATCTTGTCTTGAACTAGGAGAAGTGCAACTTTATGGTCAATGAAGGCATTGTCTTGGGTCATAAAATTTCTGAAAGAGGTATTGAAGTGGACCAAGCTAAGGTTGATGCAATTGAGAAAATGCCATATCATAAAGATATAAAAGGTATTCGTAGTTTCTTAGGTCATGCTGGTTTCTATAGGAGATTTATCAAAGACTTTTCTAAAATTTCTAGGCCTCTTATGAATCTTCTGCAAAAGGATATCCCTTTTATCTTTGATGATGATTGTTCAAAAGCCTTAATTTCTGCACCTATTGTCCAACCACCTAATTGGAACTTGCCTTTTGAAATTATGTGTGATGCTAGTGATTACGCTGTTGGTGCTGTTCTAGGACAAAGAGTTGATAAGAAACTGAATGTTGTTCATTATGCTAGTAAAACTCTAGACAATGCACAAAGAAATTATGCTACTACTAAAAAAGAATTCTTAGCAATTGTGTTTGCTTGTGATAAATTTAGACCTTATATTGTTGATTCCAAAGTAACTGTTCACATAGACCATGCTACTATTAAATATCTTATGGAAAAGAAAGACGCCAAACCTAGACTCATTCGATGGGTTCTATTGTTACAAGAATTTGATTTACATATCAATGATAGAAAAGGAGCTGAGAACCCAGTAGCTGATAATTTGTCTAGGCTTGAAAATTTTCCTGATGACCCACTACCTATTGATGATAGTTTTCTTGATGAGCAGTTAGCTGCAATAAATGTTGCACATAATACTCCTTGGTATGCTGATTATGCGAATTACATTGTTGCTAACTGTTTACCACCTAGCTTTACATACCAACAAAAGAAAAAAAATCTTCTATGATTTAAGACATTACTTTTGGGATGACCCACATATTTATAAAGGAGTAGATGGTATTATTAGACGTTGTGTACCCGAGCATGAACAGGGATAAATCCTATGGAAATATCACTCCGAAGCTTATGGAGAACATCATACTGGAGATAGAACTGCTCACAAGGTATTGCAATCTGGATTTTATTGGTCTGCTCTCTTCAAGGATGCCCGTAAGTTCGTCTTATCTTATGATGAATGTCAAAGAATAGGTAATATCGGTAAGCGTCAAGAAATTCCTATGAATTATTCACTTGCTATGGAACCATTTGATGTTTGGGGATTTGATTATATGGAACCTTTTCCTTCCTCTAATAGGTATACACATATCTTGGTTGCTATTGATTATGTTACTAAATGTGAAAGGATCGATATGGTTGACTAGAGGGTGGGGGTGAATAGGCAACTAACAATTTTTAACTTTTCTTTACCAAATTAAACTTTGCATCAAAGTAGGTTGTCTAGACGTGCAACTAGGTGAGCAACCTATATGATGCAATAACAACAAACAAACAAGCAAGCAAGAGAAGTAACACTAAAGAGCTAGCACAAGTAAAGGTAAGAAATAACCAAGAGTGGATCCGGTGAAGACGATGATGTGTTACCGAAGTTCCTTCCTTTTGAGGGGAAGTACGTCTCCGTTAGAGCGGTGTGGAGGCACAATGCTCCCCAAGAAGCCACTAGGGCCACCGTATTCTCCTCATGCCCTCACACAATGCGAGATGCCGTGATTCCACTATTGGTGCCCTTGAAGGCCGTGACCGGACCTTTACAAACAAGGTTGGGGCAATCTCCACAACTTAATCGGAGGCTCCCAACAATACCATGAAGCTTCACCACAAGGGACTATGGCTCCGTGTTGACCTCAACCGTCTAGGGTGCTCAAACACCCAAGAGTAACAAGATCCGCTAGGGATAGGTGGGGGAAACGAAAATGTCTTGGTGGAAGTGTAGACCGGGGCCTTCTCAACCACTCCCAAGCAAATCAACAAGTTTGATTGGCTAGAGAGATAGATCGGGCGAAAATGGAGCTTGGAGCATTAATGGAGCTTGAGAGGGAAGAGGTGGGTCAACGGGGAAGAAGGGGACCCCCTTTTATAGTGGGGGAAACAATCCAACCGTTGCCCCGCTAAACAGCCCCGCAGAGGGCGGTAGTACCGCTTGGGTGGGCGGTACTACCGCTGAGCCAGCGGTACTGCCGATCCACCTAGCGGCACTGCCGCGCAAAGGAGAGAGGCAGGGACCTGGACCCAGAGCGGTACTACCGCGGTGGTAGGGGCGGTACTACCGCTGAGAAGCGGTACTACCGCCTCTACTGCCGCAACTAGTGCTGCAAAACCCGACACGAGAAAAAGAGCCCTCGAGTCGAGGCGGTAGGAACCTGACAAGCCAGCAGTAGTACAGCTGCGGAGTCACCGGCGGTACTACCGCTGCGGAGCGGTACTGCCACTTGTGACCCCTCAGTGGTACTACCGCTGGGTAGCACGGTACTACCGCTGGGACCCAGACAAGACACACAAGTAGAGAAAAGATCTCTCCATCAAAGCGGAAGGGCTCGGAGGGTGAGAAGCGGATGTGTACGTGTTGATTCCACCCAAGCAATACCACAGCGGACCCCCTCTTGATAGTATGGTGCCCTCTACGCAACTAGTCCACCGAAAGAGAAACAAAAGAGCTACACCGTCTTGAATGACACTCCGAGGGGAAGAAATCGTCTCGTGCCAAGGATGAATATCTGAAATGCTCAAAGCATACGATTAGTCCGCAAACACATTGTCATCAATCACAAAAACCACATCGAGAGAGATATGCCTCAAAAATCTCCCCCTATTTGGTGGATTGATGACAACTAGGGATTTGCACAAAGAAAAGATATAAAAGTAAGGATACTTAGAACTACAAAATATAGAAGGGCTCCCCCTGAATGTGTGCACCTAGTTAGTGGAGCCTTTGGAATGCAAGACACACACATTCGGATCAACACTCCCCCTATATTTTATAGTCCAACAATTCTAATACAGGATATATGAGAGTAGGGCATAAAACATGATAAGCATGCAACTCATAAGATACTACAGTACTGAATAGACATAAGTAATAAGGTAGCGATAGGGAGCATATGTCTCACACCATATGTCTAGAACTTAGGACTCACAGGCACCAAACCAAACCAAACAAAGACAACGAGAAAACACACGAGAAAACACAAGACACAAAGACACACTCGCAACACGGCAACAACACAAATCCCTAAACTCTCTCCCCCTTTGGCATCGAGACACCAAAAGTGCAAAGAGCGACGCTACGACTCCAGGTGATGGCAAGCTGAGGATCTCAAACATCACATGTCAGCGTGATCGTCTGCATCTCCATCGTTGGTCGGAAACTGCTCGGTGTCTGAATCGGTCCAAGGGCAATGCTGGTGAATCCATTCCTCCTCTTCAGTGATTTGTCCCTCAGAACCGCTGGCAAAGGTTGCACCCAGATGACGCATGAGCTCCTCGTGGCGCACCCTGGCCTGCTTCTCAGCCACATGAGTCATGTACTAACCATGAGACTCCATGCAGAAAAGCTTCTTCATCTTGCGTTTAAGCTTCTTTGCCCAAGAAGGTTCTGCACTAGCGGGCCCAAAGTCCTCCTTGTGATCATCAGTTGCAGCCTCACCCTCAGCCTCCATGGCAGCAGCAGCAGTAGATGGACCCCCGGGTTTAGGCGCTGGGGTGCCCCAATTGTCCTTCTTCCTCAGACGCTTGATCTCATGAGAAACCAAGTCTCCAGTTTCCAACATCACTCTGGGATAGACACGTGCCCAGGCCTTCTCAATGCGCCTCATGATGAATGGACCATATATCGGGCACTTGCACTCAGAAACGGCAAAGAGAAGTTCAGACCACATAACATGAGAAATGTCCAGGCTCTCTCCAGTGTTTGCTTCCTTCTCATGCTGGCAGAAAAGAAGCATGTCCACGAGATAGGAGTGGACCATATACAGATTCCCGATGCGAGGGAAGAGAGTCTCAGGAAGACACAATGAAGAATGTCCAGATACGTAGACAGCTCATAGGTTTCCTTCTTGGTCACTGGGTGAACCTTCACAGTGCAGTAGGGCCAAAGGGCTTGCTTGTGAGTGGATGTAGCATTGCGGTGAGGGCGGAAGCCTACTGGAGTCCCAAGCTCGTTATCTTCCACATCAAGTAACTCCATGAAGGCCTTCCACTTGACGGAAAGCAACTTGCCATTGGTCATCCAAGTCAGAGTCCTGTCGGCATCAGTTCCAAGATGAACGGTAGCAAAGAATTGAGCCACCAAATCTGCATCGAAATCCTTGTTGAACTGCATGATCCTGAGAATGTTCAGCTGATAACACATATGAAGGGCTTCGCCAAAGTACTCAGGGTCCTTCTCCATGGCATCAGTGTCGATGGAGCGAACATCAACATAGAGATTCTTCTTGGCCTTGATCACATCAAAATAGATGGCAAACTGAAAGCGGTTCCAGAACGGGCGGTTGACCAAAGTGGGATCTTGGTCCGCCTCATAGGGGTTGCAGCCCAAAACTCCTTGGCAGTCATCTCAGTCACAGTATTTCCCTTTGTCTTGTTGGCGGATCTCTTCGAATGCTGAGGTGGTGGAGGAGCACTTGCGGATGCGCCTTCTGGTGGCGGTTGAGTGCTAGAGGAACCACCTGCTGGCTCAGAGGTGCGGTAGCGCTTTGACGTTGCACGCCCAGGGTTGACATGGTGAGCTTGAGGTTCAGGATGTTCATCACCGGCATCCATGGCAAGAGAACGAGGTGGGGATCGACTCCACCGAAGGAAATGGAAAGGGACGCCCCGGAGACTAAGATCCGCCGGAGCCCTCCCGTGGTGATGCATGGCTGGAGAGAGGAAGAGGAACGAGGGGGCGAAGCGAATGGGTATGGGGGAGAAGAAACCTCCCCCTGCCCCGATATAACCCCCTGGTCCTGTCCCGCAGCGGTAGTACCGTGCTGGGGGGCGGTAGTTCCGCTTATGAGCGGTAGTGCCGCACACCACCAGCGGTAGTATCGCCCAGCACGCCATGGCAACTAAAGAACACGGCTTAGCTCGAAAAAGAGAGAACAAAAGGCAAGAAGAAGAGAGAACACACTGGCAAGATGCCAAGACACAACTCTTCAAGAGAGGGCGGTGTCCGAGGCCACCTATATTTGAGTCAAGAGGTATGGCCCCGCGAAGATTTTAACCTTGGGCCCATGACCAAAACTCGTCTTTGAAGCACAAGTACCATCAACAATGGCTAATGTGACAGACTTGATCAATTTATGCATAATGGGGGGAGGGAGAGTTCATTGAGGGAACAACACTCCCCCTATGTCCATGCCTACATCTAAACTAGACAAAAAATTGAGTGTGGTGGGGTGTGCAAGGGTTCAAGTCACATTGCTCGAATCAATGATATTTAGCTCATGCCTTAACTCGCGAAATCTTGCTTCATCCAAGGGCTTCATGAAAATATCTGCAAGGTTATCATGAGTGTTGACATAGTTGAGCTCGATCTCTCCTCGCCTAATGTGATCCCGGATGAAGTGATACCGAATCTCAATATGCTTCGTCTTGCAGTGTTGCACCGGGTTGAGAAAGATCTTGATGGCACTTTCATTGTCACACCAAAGAGGCACTTTGTCACAAATGACACCATAATCCTTTAAAGTTTGCCTCGTCCATAAGAGTTGTGCACAACAACTACCGGCCGCTACATACTCCGCTTCGGTGGACGAGAGAGACACACAACTTTGCTTTTTGAAAGACCAACTTACCAAATAGCAACCAAGGAATTGGCACCCTCTGAAAGTGGACTTCCTATCCACTTTGTCTCCTGCCCAATCGGAATCCCAATACCCTACAAGCTTGAAGTTTGCTCCTCTTGAGTACCATAAGCCAAAGTTTGGGGTATGGGCCAAATATCGAAACATTCGTTTGACCGCCACATAGTGACTTTCCTTAGGTGCGGCTTGAAACCATGCACAAATTCCCACACTCAACATGATATCCGGTCTAGATGCACAAAGGTAAAGCAAGGATCCAATCATGGAGCGATATACCTTTTGATCCACCGCTTTACAATTGGGATCAATGTCAAGTTGGCACTTGGTGGGCATTGGAGTGGAAGCCGGCTTGACATCACTTAGCTTGAATCTCTTGAGCATGTCTTGAGTGTATTTGGCTTGGTTGATGAAGGTTCATTCTCTTCTTTGCTTCACTTCGAACCCTAGAAAGAACTTCAACTCTCCCATGGAAGACATCTTGAACTTTGAGGTCATGAGAGCGGCAAATTCCTCATTGAAAGCTTTGTTAGGGGAACCAAATATAATATCATCAACATATAAATTGGCACACAAACAGCTCCCCTTTGACCTTCTTAGTAAAAAGAGTGGGGTCAATTAGCCCAACTTCAAAACCACAGTCTTGTAACAACTCGGTAAGGTGGTCATACCATGCACGTGGGGCTTGTTTAAGGTCATAGAGTGCCTTATCAAGTTGATACACATGATCGGGAAAGTAGGGATCCTCGAACCCGGGGAGTTGCTTGACATAAACCAATCCATTAATAGGACCATTAAGAAAAGCACTCTTCACATCCATTTGTTGTAATTTCAAGTTATGATGAGAAGCATATGCAATCAACATGCGAATGGATTCAAGACGGGCAACGGGAGCAAAGGTTTCAGCGTAGTCGATACCCTCGGCTTGGGAGTAGCCTTGTGCTACCAAACGAGCCTTGTTGTGAATGATAATGCCATGGGCATCTTGCTTGTTCTTAAATATTCACTTGGTTCCAATGACATTATGGTTCTCGGTCGGTCTTGGCACCAATCTCCACACTTTGTTGTGCTCGAAGTTGTCGAGTTCTTCATGCATGGCATTGACACAGGAGACAAACGCGTGATGTTCACTATAGTTTGCTAATTGTCTATGAGTGCTTACCCCCTTTCTTAAGCTCCCAAGCACATTTTTCATGAGATGATCCTTGGTGGAGAGCTTGGAAGCAACCTTGGCGGCACAACGCTCCAATTCCTCCTCGGGGGTGAGACGAGGAGTGGTCACTTGATCATCTTGAGCGTCGTCTTGAGCTTGTTCTTATTCTTGAACTTGCTCGGAGGAGAGAACTTGACCTTGGGCATCACTTAGTGTGTCAACACCGTCTTGAGCATGATCTTGCCCTTGGTCTTGTTCTTGAGGATGAGGGCCTTCACGTTGTTCTTCGGAAGCGTGTGGGCCTTGGGTTGGTGATGGCTCCACTTGAGTGGAGCATTGTCCTTCTCCTTCGACCACAAGGGGTTCCTCAATGGGTAGGATAAAACCAACACCCATTCTTCTTATGGCTTGAGGAGGAATTTCATCACCTGCATCACAAGTGCCACTTTGCTCCACTTGGGAGCCATTATTCTCATCAAACTCCACGTTACACGTATCCTCAATAAGTCCCGTGGATTTATTGAGGACACGGTAAGCATGAGAGTTTGTAGCATAACCAACAAATATGCCCTCATAAGCTCTAGCCTCAAATTTAGACAACCGAACACCTTTCTTGAGAATGAAACACTTACACCCGAACACCCGAAAGTACTTGAGGTTGGGCTTGTTACCGGTGAGAATCTCATATGGAGTCTTGTTCAAGCCCGTGCGCAGGTAGAGCCGATTGGATGCATGACACGCGGTGTTGATGGCTTCGGCCCAAAAGTTGTATGGAGACTTGAACTCCGCCATCATGGTCCTTGTCGCATCCATCAATGTCCGGTTCTTCCTCTCCGCAACACCGTTTTGTTGAGGGGTGTAAGGTGCGGAATATTGATGCTTGATCCCCTCATCACTAAGAAACTCATCCAAGGTGTAGTTCTTGAACTCGGTGCCGTTGTCACTTCTTATTGTCAAGATCTTTGCATTGTGTTGACGTTGTGCTTCATTTGCAAAGTCAATGACGGTTTGTTGGGTCTCGCTCTTCCTCTTGAAGAAATACACCCAAGTGTATCTTGAGTAGTCATCCACAATCACCAAGCAATACTTCCTACCCCCAATACTATCGAAGGATGGAGGCCCAAATAGATCCAAGTGAAGGAGCTCCAAAGGCCTCTTCGAGTAAATGATAGTCGTGGGAGGGTGCGCCTTCTCATGTAGCTTTCCTTCGATACAAGCATTGCAAGAACGATCTTTAGCAAAACTAACATTTGTTAGTCCACGGACATGGTCCCCCTTGAGAAGACTTTGCAAAGATCTCATATTGACATGGGCTAAACGGCGATGCCAAAGCCATCCCACATCAACTTTAGCCATTAGGCATGTCGCGGTCTTAATGGGCTGCTCCGAGAAGTTAATCACATATAGACCGTTCTCGACATGCCCAACAAAGGCTACTTTAAGAGTCTTGCTCCACCAGAGGGCCACAGTATCAATATCAAAGAAAGTGGCAAAGCCCATGATTGCAAGTTGACGAACGGAAAGTAAATTGTATGCAAGGGACTCAACAAGCATGACCTTCTCAATCGTGAGATCATGAGAGACGACTACCTTGCCAAGTCCCAATACCTTAGAAGATGAGGCATCGCCCCACTCGACATTGGTGGGTATAGATGGAATCTTGTGCACGTCCACCACCAAGTTCTTGCTTCCGGTCATATGATTTGTAGCTCCGCTATCGAGCAACCATGATCCCCCACCGGAAGCAAACACCTACAAGAGATCAATGCTTGGTTTTAGGTACCCATTTTGTAATGGGTCCTTTAATGTTAGTAACAAGGGTCTTTGGAACCCAAATAGACCATTCAATGTACTCATGAGGAGAACCAACAAATTTGGCATAGACATGCCCATCACTAGCACGACATAACACATAAGAAGGATTAAAGTAGTAGGCTTTGATGGAAGGGGTGGCATTGCCCTTTTTGACACCGCCACCCTTCAAATTGTTCTTCTTCTCCTTGGAAGCACTCTCTCCCTCCTTCACAAAGGTTTGCATGAGAGGAGGAGGTCATTTGGCCTTGCCATTCTTCTTCTTGTTCTTGGACTCGGGCACGTACCCAATCCCTTCCTTGGCCACAACTCCCTTTTGGTTGGTCAAGAGGTCGTTGAGGTTCTTCTTGCCTTGTATGCAAGACACACGACCTTTCTCAAGTTGAACCTTTAGCTTAGCATTCTCCTCAACAAGATGCACATGCTCACAACACGGGTTAGTAGCATTTTCATTCTCAATTAACATCATACGAGGAAAAGTGGCTCTTTCCTTGGTTAGCTTTACTTGAAGTTGATCATGGGACTCTTTGAGGCTAGCATGAGCACCCTTCAAGACTTTGTGAGCCTTGTCAAGTAGATCAATCTCCTCTTTGAGTCTAGCAAGATCAACCTCAAGTTCGGCCTTCTCGGAGTGTAGTATACGAGAAGCAATGAGAACATGATCAAAATCTTTCTTTAACTTAGCATGATCAATGTTGTGTGACTCCTCAAGAGCCAAACGAAGACCACTCTCTTCCTCAAGAGCATTGGAAATATCCGATATCTCATCGGCATAGTCACGACTATGCCCTTCCATCTTAGAGATGGTATCTTCGTTAGCCTCGATCATGTCATTGGCTTCACCAAGTTGTTCCAAGAGAGCAACAAAGTGCTTCTTGGATTTACCCTTAAGTTTTCCCATAAAGGCCTCAAACTCATTCACCTCCACATTAGCTCGCTCATGTTCATCAATGCTATCCGTCGAAGAAGGATGATTAATGATGGTAGTTTTGATGTTGGAGGTTACCTTGTTGGTGGCTTTATCCATGAGGCACTTGGCGGTGATGCTGTCATTGGGTGAGTCGAAGAGAGACACCCATGGAGTCGTCGCAATGGCAATTGAGGCCATGGCAACCGACTCACCATCTTCATCATCATCATCATCTTCATTGTACTCTTCTTGTACCACCAATGCCTTGGGAGGACTCTTCTTGGTGAAGTTGCTCTTGTTGGGGAACAACTTGGCCTTGTCCTTTCGGATGAGCTTGCCACCATTGTCTTCCCTCTTCTCATACGGGCACTCCGCAACAAAATGACTCACATTGCCACAATTGTAGCAAGTCCTTACACGTTGCTTGCTCTTCGTGCCACTTGAGTTGTTTTTATTAAAGTTTGGCCTTGAGTTTTTCTTGCTCCAAAATTGCCTTAAAGCAAGTGCCATGTGTTCATGATATGCATACTTTGTATCTTCGGGTTGCTCTCCTCTTCTTCCTCTTCTTATTCTTCAATGTAGACCTTGGCCTTCAATGCAAGGTTGGGCTTCTTTGACTTTTGAGAACGAAGCACCGCATTGTCGGCGGTCTTGTCCAAAATGTTCATGGCCACAAACTCATCCAACACTTCGCTTGAGGTCAAAGTGTGGAAGTCCGGCCTTTGACGAATGACGGAGGACATGGCCTTGTGGTAGGGATCATTTCCTTGAGGAATTTGCGCTTGATCCAATTGTCATCTGTGTCCTTGCTCCCGTGATCTCGGAGTGAGACCGCGAGTTTGGTTACTCTCCGATAAAGCTCACGAGATTCTTCATCTTCTTTCATTGCAAACTCATCGGCCTCGTCTTGCACCACTTCATAGTTGGAGTGTTGAATGCTTGCGCTTCCTCGGTAGAGTGAGACAACACAAAGCCATGCGTCTTTGTCCAAGGCGAAGGGCTGAAGATGAGGTAGATCTTCGGGTGGAATTGCATCTTGAATGATGAAGAGAGCATTCTCATTGAATTGATTATCCGCGACTTCTTGAGGAGTGAAGTTGCTTGGATCATGCGGATGGAAACCTTCTTCAATGATTCTCCAAAGATTAGTGTTCATATGATTTAAATGACGTTTAAAGCGGTAAACCCAAGAATCAAAGTCCTCATTTTTCACAATCTTAGGGGGAGGACCGGCATGATTCAAATGAGTGGAAGGAACCGGTCCACCATAAACAAGTGGTAGTTCCACATGAGCAAAGATGCCGGTCCCATTCTTACCACTAGAAGGAGACTTTTCACTACTAGCTCCCCCCTTATCGGAGGTAGCATCCGTTACCTTGTCGGTGGGATTACCCACTTTCAACGGTGCGGTGGATAGTTTAAGCCCTTCAAGGAATTTAGTAAACATGCTTTCAACCTCGGTCATCATGGAGGTTTTCAATGTCTCCAAGGCCACATTGAACTCCTCACGAGAGACCGATGTTTCCCCATCGCCCGTAGATGAGATCGGATTCACACCGGACTGTTCCTCCACACCGTCTACGGTATCAACCATACTCTTCAGACGGTAAAGTCCTTAATAAAGAGACGAGGCTCTAATACCAATTGAAAGGATCGATATGGTTGACTAGAGGGGGGGTGAATAGGCAACTAACAATTTTTAACTTTTCTTTACCAAATTAAACTTTGCATCAAAGTAGCTTGTCTAGATGTGCAACTAGGTGAGCAACCTATATGATACAATAACAACAAACAAACAAGCAAGCAAGAGAAGTAACACTAAAGAGCTAGCACAAGTAAAGGTAAGAAATAACCAAGAGTGGATCCGATGAAGACGAGGATGTGTTACCGAAGTTCCTTCCTTTTGAGGGGAAGTACGTCTCCGTTAGAGTGGTGTGGAGGCACAATGCTCCCCAAGAAGCCACTAGGGCCACTGTATTCTCCTCACACCCTCACACAATGCGAGATGCCGTGATTCCACTATTGGTGCCCTTGAAGGCGGCGACCAGACCTTTACAAACAAGGTTGGGGCACTCTCCACAACTTAATTGGAGGCTCCCAACAATACCACGAAGCTTCACCACAGTGGACTATGGCTCCGTGGTGACCTCAACCGTCTAGGGTGCTCAAACACCCAAGAGTAACAAGATCCGCTAGGGATAGAGTGTAGATCGGGGCCTTCTCAACCACTCCCGAGCAAATCAACAAGTTTGATTGGCTAGAGAGATAGATCGGGCGAAAATGGAGCTTGGAGCATTAATGGAGCTTGAGAGGGAAGAGGTGGGTCAACGGGGAAGAAGGGGACCCCCTTTTATAGTGGGGGCAATAATCCAACCGTTGCCCCACTAAACAGCCCCGCAGAGGGCGGTAGTACCGCTTGGGTGGGCGGTACTACCGCTGAGCCAGCGGTACTGCCGATCCACCTAGCGGTACTGCCGCGCAAAGGAGAGAGGCAGGGACCTGGACCCAGAGCGGTACTACCGCGGTGGTAGGGGCAGTATTCTCAGCGGTACTACCGCCTCTACTACCGCAACTAGTGCTGCAAAACCCGACGCGAGAAAAAGAGCCCTCGAGTCGAGGCAGTAGGAACCTGACAAGCCAGCGGTAGTACAGCTGCGGAGTCACCGGCGGTACTACCGCTGCAGAGCGGTACTGCCTCTTGTGACCCCTCAGCGGTACTACCGCTGGGTAGCACGATACTACCGCTGGGACCCAGACAAGACACACAAGTAGAGAAAAGATCTCTCCATCGAAGCAGAAGGGCTCGGAGGGTGAGAAGCGGATGTGTACGTGTTGATTCCACCCAAGCAATACCACAGCGGACCCCCTCTTGATAGTACAGTGCCCTCTACGCAACTAGTCCACCGAAAGAGAAACGAAAGAGCTACACCATCTTGAATGACACTCTGAGGGGAAGAAATCATCTCGTGCCAAGGATGAATCTCTGAAATGCTCAAAGCACACGATTAGTCCGCAAACACGTTGTCATCAATCACCAAAACCACATCGAGAGAGATATGCCTCAACAAAATGGGTAGAAGCTATTCCAACCAGTAGTGCTGATCACACCACCTCTATTAAAATGCTTAAGGAAGTTATTTTCCCAAGGTTTGGAGTCCCTAGATATTTAATGAATGATGGTGGTTCACACTTAATTCATGGTGCTTTCCATAAAATGCTTGCCAAGTATGATGTTAACCATATAATTGCATCACCCTATCATCCCCAGTCTAGTGATCAAGTTGAACTTAGCAATAGAGAAATAAAATTACTTTTGCAAAAGACCATTAATAGGTCTAGGAAGAATTGGTCTAAGAAATTAAATGATGCACTTTGGGCTTATAGAACAGCGTATAAAAATCCTATGGGTATGTCTCCATATAAAATGGTTTATGGAAAAGCTTGTCATTTGCCTCTTGAGTTAGAACATAAAGCATATTGGGCAGTCAAAGAACTCAATTATGATTTCAAAGTTGCCGGTGAAAAAGAGGTTATTTGATATTAGCTCTTTAGATGAATGGAGAACCCAAGCTTATGAAAATGCAAAAGTATTCAAAGAAAAAGTAAAAAGATGGCATGACAAAAGAATTCAAAAGCGTGAGTTTAAAGTAGGAGAAAATGTTCTTTTGTACAACTCTCATTTCATATTCTTTGAAGGAAAACTCCTCTCAAAATGGGAAGGACCCCATGTTATCGAGGAGGTTTACCGGTCTGGAGCCATCAAAATAAATAACTCCGAAGGTACTAACCCGAAGGTTGTCAATGGGCAACGAATAAAGCATTATATCTCAGGTACGCCCATTAATGTTGAAAGTAATGTTATCCAAACTTTGACACCGGAAGAACACATAAAAGAGTCCTTCCGGAACACTCCAGAATCATGAAAATAAGGAGGTACGTGATATGGTAAGTAAACGGACTCCGAAAAATCCGCAAATATATTTTTTATAAGTTTTGGAATATTTAAATTTTTTGGAAATAAAGAAACATCCAGGAAGGGTACCCTGGTGGGCACAAACACCAGGGCGCGCCAGGCCTGGCGCGCCCAGGTGGGTTGTGCCCACCTGGGACACCTTCCGTACTCTGTTTTTCTACCGTATGCTTGTCCCCCAAGATAAAAAGTCTATATATACTTCCCGAACCTGTTAATAACCGTATCGCGAAGAAAATCCTCTGATCTCTTTTCTCGCTGTTTTCTGCGCAGTTCTGGAAATATGTCATCCCAAGACTCCAACAGAGAGATCTATGTCTCACATCTCATTGCTGACCGAAAGACCTATGGGGACCTATCCCCTTATGGTCGAACTAAAGATGATGAAGAGGATGCTCACTTGATGAAGATCGATGATTCAAGCTCGAAGGAGGAGGATGTCCCTCTACCTCAACCTAGGGATATGCACGTGGAATTCAAGAAGTCAAGTCTTCCCAAGAGAGCTAACCAGTCTAAAAACCAATCTATTCCTTTTTGTTTTAGGCAAAAAATCAAAGGGCATTCATGTGACAAGATCTTGAAGCTGGAGTTGGAAGTCAATGATTTAAAGGAGGAAATTGCTCTCCTCAATTGTAATATGAAAAAGTTGAAGGCACAATTGTTATCATCACCATCATCGTCTTCACCACCAAAAGAGAACCGAGTATCGGGTATGGGCACTCCCCTTGTCTTCTACCAAACTTGGGGAAGGTGCCCTGGTATCGTATCATCCCACTATATTTTTACCTTTTCTTATTTTAGTCCGATCCTTTGCTTTAGATGAATAAAAGTTTAGCTCGATCCTTTCTTCTTTGAGAGTTTTCTTAGTGATCTATCCTTGTAATCGTGTGCAAGTTATATAATAAAGTTAGTTTGAGTTTTTGCTTTCATTACTTTCATGTTGCAAATTAAAGAAAATAAATAAGAAAGGAAAGGAGAAAGGAAATAAATAAAAGAAAGGGGAAGAAATAAAGGAAATATCATGTACTAATCCTATGGTAGGTGATGACACCACATAAGGAAAAGTATAAGTAGAAAATTTTATTAGAGATTGACAAACTATAGCGACCCGACCTCAAACTGTCAAGTCTCCGTGCTTCAGTGTCATCCATGGATCGGTAATGCTGACACACACAGTACTCAAAGGATTTATAACAGAGTAGCAATCACACACTTATTACATCGAATGTCTCAATAGAGAACTTATTACAATAAATATGGCTTAAGGCCATCTAATACGATAACAGCAGAAGGCTTGGAAGATAAAGTGAGTCCATCAACTCCAACGGCATAGCTGAGCTGTACGGCAACGACCTAACGAACCTTACTCCTCGTCTGAAAAGTCTACAACATAATACGTTGCACCCCGAAAATGGGTCAGCACATGGGATATGCTGGCAATATAACACGGTAGAGCAAGAACAGAATAATGCTATCACTATATGCATATTTGGCTGGTGGAAAGCTCTACGGTTAAAGTTTTGCGAAAAGCCAATTTTTCCCTACAACAAAGGAATAGATTTTATTTAACTATCATGGTAGTTGAAACATCATTGAGAAGGTTCCTCCATCTCAATCCCAATTAAAAGTAATTATCAACCCATCAATATTAATTTAGAGTGATGAGATACATATGATAATCCAAGTACTAGATACTCAAGGTGTCCATAACCGGGGACATGGCTAACCATGATTAGTTTGTACACTCTGCAGAGGTTTGCGCACTTTTCCCCACAAGACTCGATCTCCTCCGTTGGATTTCTCACACTACTTGGTGTTTGAGAAATGGACGACCAAGACACAGTCTTTCAGAAGCATTAACTCTCTACTCCGGATAGACTATACCACCTACAACCCACTACATCTGCTAGTCTACCTCTTCAAGAGCTTCACGCAACTTACTCAGCTATGCTAGAGCCCATAATAGCTTGTGGCTGCACACGGAAGTTTCTAGCATGAAATATCTTAGTTCCCTTTGAGCCTGGGTGGCGGACCTTAGGATTATCACACGGGTACTCCGGGATATCCTAGGACAACACTGGATTCTCCAGGTGCCCGACAAGCAATCCATCCAGATGTGTATTAAAGTTGCCACCTTAAGTTGAACCATTAATTAACAATCTCACATCTGTCATGGTTTCACTCAAACCCAATCCACATCTACGAGCATAGCATAGCAATATAAGCAACATAGAAGTAACTCCCAAGGGTTTGATAATAAACAGGTGAATAGGTACTACCTCATCTACTTCCCAATCACACATGTTATCAAGTCCTAACCATGCAATGTTTGAGGGTTGAAACTAATGCATAAAAACTGGGGGATAAAGGGATATGATCAAAGTGTTACTTGCCTTGCTGATGATCCGCAAAACCTAGAGACTCGATGTAGCACGCTTCGCACTCCGGGTACTCTATCGCAATCAAACAAGCATACAATAAGCAATCAAACAAGGGCACGGGTAAAACTCAAATAAGATATCTAACCAGAAAGTTCAACTTAAGAACTCTGGTTTGCAAAAAGAATCAAATCAAACGGAGCAACAAAACTCAAACTACGAAAGAAACAAGATCCGATTACTAATCTGGACTAAAGTCAAATTGTATTGTATCAAAATCTTGTTCAAGTTGGTTAAACGGAAAGAGGGTTTCGAGACGAAACTCTAGGCGCTTGAATCGCCTGATTCCGATAAACGAGCGAAAAGTTACACTAAAACGAAAATCGGATCAGAAATCGTGATCGAAAATAATCACGGAAAATCTGAGAAAAAGAAAAACTGACGAACAGGCTAATGAATGAACGTTCGCTGTCTGCGGCTAAACGGTGAAAACCGTTTGTTAAAACGAATGTAAAAATGGTCGTTCATTAAATAACTAAACCAAAAAAATAAACCAAACCGGATCTAAAAAAAGAACGGATCTAGGGTTTCGAAAAAAAACCAAACGGGTTTCTCACGAAAACTGAGGCGGCTACCTCGGGTCCGGCGGGGTCCGGCGGGGCGGCGCGGCGGCGGTGCGGCTCCGGCGACGGCGTGTGGCGGCGCGGCGGCGGCGGGTGGTGCGGCGGCGGCGGTGGCGCAGCGGCTAGTGTTAGAGTTAGGGCGTGGGTGGGCTTTCGGTTGTGGCTGTGGGCTTTCGGCGGCTCGGGGGCGGCGGCTTATAAAGGCCCCCCGGGCGGAGTCCCGCTCGGGTACGGCCCGGAGTCGGTTCACTTTTTTTTAAAATAATTCGAACATGCCGAAAAAGAAAGAAAAGAAATACTAAACGGACTCCAAAAATCCCAAAATAAAATTTTCCCGTCCTCTAAAAATAAGGCAGACAAGGTGAACATTTATTTGGGCCTAAAATGCAATTTTCGAAAACACATATTTTTCCTAATTCAAATAAAATAGCAATAAAACTCCGAATAAAATATCTTATTCGATTTTAATATTAAATCTTTGATATTTCTCTATTTTGAGGAAGTCATTTTATCCTCTCTCTTTTATTTTTATAAAAGAAATAATCGAAGAGAAAATAATTAAAATCAAACGATCCTCTTTCCAAAATTCAAGAAAACTCGAATATGAAAATAATGAAATCCCCAACTCTCTCCGTAGGTCCTTGAGTTGCGTAGAATTTCTAGGATCAAGCCAAAAATGCAATAAAATATGATATGCAATGATGCTCTAATGTATAACATTACAAATTGAAATTTTGGGATGTTACAAACCTATCTCCTTAAGATGAATCTCGCCCTCGAGATTCGGGTTGGCTAGAAAATAGGTGTGGATGGTCCTTGCATAGGTCTTCCTCTTGTTCCCAGGTGGCTTCGTCCTCAGTATGGTGGCTCCACTGAACTTTGCAAAACTTAATAACCTTGCTGTGGGTAACCCGACTGGCAAACTCGAGAATCCTGACTCGCTTCTCCTCATATGTCAAATAATTGTCCAACTGAATCGCTTCCAGCGGTACTATATCTCTCAAAGGAATGTCGGCCATCTCTGCGTGGCACTTCTTCAACTGAGAAACGTGGAACACATCGTGAACTCCTAGCAATCTTTTGGGTAATTCCAACTTATAAGCAACTTCTCTCATACGTTCCAAAACTCTGTATGGTCCCACAAAGCGTGGTACTAACTTTCCCTTAACTCCAAAGCGCTTAACTCCTTGGAGTGGTGATACCCGAAGATACACTCTATCTCCGATTTCATAGACTACCTCCTTGCGTTTTGAATTTGAATCTGCATAACTCTTCTGTCGGGACTGAGCTACCTTCAGTCTATCTAATCAATTTAACCTTCTCTTCAGATTCCTTAATCAAATCTGGTCCAAACAACTTACGGTCTCCAACTTCATCCCACAACAACGGTGTCCTGCACCTCCTTCCGTACAAGGCTTCGAAAGGTTCCATCTTCAAACTGGCCTGGTAACTGTTCTTGTATGAGAACTCTATGTAGGGCAAGTTGTCATCCCAACTAGATCCATAATCTAGTGCACAATCTATCAGCATATCCTCCAGAATCTCGTTGACTCTCTCGGTTTGTCCATCTGTTTGCGGGTGAAAAGATGTACTGAACTCCAGTCTGGTTCCCAAAGTTTCATGCAACTAATTCCAAAACTTTGAGCTAATCTGGGTTCCTCTATCTGATACAATTGTTCTCGAAACTCCATGCAAACATACGATCCTGGTCATGTATATCTTTGCCAACTTAGCACTTGTATAGGTGGTTTTCACAGGGATAAAGTGAGCTACTTTGGTCAAGCGATCAACTACTACCCATATAGAATCATATCTTGATTTGGTCCTGGGCAATCCGGTGATGAAATCCATGCCAAGCTTATCCCACTTCCATTCGGGTATCGACATAGGTTGTAACAATCCGGCTGGCTTTTGATGTTCTTCCTTCACTCTCTGACATACATCACATACGGCTACATACTCGGCAATATCCTTCTTCATACTAGTCCACCAGAAACGCACCTTTAAATCCCCATACTTCTTGATGTTTCCAGGGTGAATCGAATATGGTGAGTCATGAGCCTCCTAAAGTATTAACTTCCCGATCTCTGTGTTATTGGGCACATAAACACGGTCCTCAAACCACAAGGTGTCGTGTTCATCCTCACGAAAACCTTTGGCCTTTCCTTTGCTCATTCTCTCTTTTATTTTGGCGATCTCTTTGTCATCCTTCTGAGCTTCTCGAATCTTTCCTAACAATGTAGACTGAACTTCCATTGTTGCAACAAAACCTCTAGGGACAATCTCCAATCGAAGCTCCCTGAGATCCTCTGCCAACTCCTTTGGCAATCCTGCGCTTATGAGTGTGTTGGCATAACTTTTCCGGCTCAGAGCGTCTGCTACGACATTGCTTGCCTGGATGATAGTGAAGCTTCATGTCATAATCCTTTATAAGCTCCAACCATCTCCTCTACCTAAGGTTCATCTCCTTCTGTGTGAAAATGTACTTCAAACTCTTATGGTCACTGTATACGTCGCAATGGTTTCCAATAAGATAATGTCTCCAAGTCTTCTATGCATGCACTACGGCAGCCAACTCCAAGTCATGCATGGCATAAGTTAACTCATGCGGTTTTAGTTGTTGCGAGGCATACGAAACAACTCTTCTGTCCTGCATCAGTACTCCTCCAAGTCCTAAGCGAGAGGCGTCGCAATACACTTGGAAATCCTTGCGTATATCCGGCAGAATCAGTACTGGGGCTGTAGTCAGACGTTTCTTTAACTCCTGAAAACTCGCTTCACATTCTTCCGTCCATTTAAATTTGATATCCTTCTTCAATAGCTCTGTCATTGGTTTCGCAATCTTGGAAAAATTCTCAATAAATCTCCGGTAGTATCCTACGAGTCCAAGAAAACTGCGGATCTTGCTAACTGAAGTGGATGCAAACCATTCAGTGACTGACTGTACCTTGGTGGGGTCTACTGCTATACCTTCTCCTGATATAACATGTCCAAGGAATCCAATTTCTTTCAACCAAAACTTACATTTGCTGAACTTGGCATACAACTGATGTTCCCTGAGTTTCTCGAGAACTAAACGCAAATGCTCTTTGTGCTCCTCTTCATTCTTCGAGTATACCATTATATCATCAATGAACACCACAACAAACTTATCCAAATATTCCATGAACACCTTGTTCATCATGCTCATGAAATAGGCAGGGGCGTTAGTTAGTCCGAATGACATGGCCGTATACTCATATAACCCGTACCTTGTGGTAAATGTGGGGCCCCCGCCTACTCCCACAAGCAGGATAGTCCAAAGGTCGTGCCAAATCGTATGGACCGAGCATCCATGGGACTGGAAATCCTGGTGGGCGCGATAAACCCTGCAATGCATACAGATATTGGAGTGTAACCATAATTGATAAACAGTCCTCACAAAAAAAGATGATCTGGATACTTCAAAATATACAGACTGAATTGAGTGGACAGACATTAACATAGACTGTTCTCAGGACTCACCACACACCAAAAGCGGCAGTACTAAACAATACAAGGTTCACAAACACAAATAAAGTACTGAACAATAGTACTTACTACAGACAAGCAAAGTTGCACTAATTAAACTCTGCAGACTATTTCTTGCCACCGACCTATGAGCTGAACCCCAGATAACTGACTAGGCCACGGACTTCGTGAGAGATGTGTACCTGCACCATCACCATCTCTTCAACCTTGGAGAACCTAACAGAGTGGTCTTTCCACTCATAAACATGACGATGAAGATAGGTTGCAACCAGGAAATTGTTGTGGTTAAGTACAGCCTCGAGAACACGCCTAACAACAATGCTATAGGAAAACACTAGTTTAGGACACGTGGCGACAAGGACACAACAGCTGGATAGTTTAGCAGTAGAACTCATCCTTAGGTCTTGTAGTTCACACGACATGACTTTGAGAATTTCATATCCACCGCGGACCTGGTTCTAATTCAAACAGAAACCAGATATTTTATTACTACCTCTGTTCAGAAATATAAGATGATTTTCGATATTTTACTCCATATATGACTACATATAGGCACAAAAATGAGTGAACAAAGACACTAGAACATGTCTTCAAAGGCATGAGAGCAGAGGGATTACTTGCAATATCCATAACACAAGTTACTGAGGCAAATATACCCTCTTCAAAAGTAGCATTGATGTTCATAAAGTAGTTGAAAGTAATCTTTAAGAAATCAGTGTCAACCTCTCGCATGTTTTGGTCAAAAGAGGAATTTAGAACCGTCATTTGGCAAAAAAAAATCACATGCAAGATCACCCAGAAAGTTGTACTACTAGTACTAGTACTGCGTGTTAGATGAAAAAACACGATCAAGATCAAGAAAAAGATTGTCAAGAAGATATATTAGCTGGACTTGCTTAATGAGGGATCCCGGAGAGGGGGGCTTTGTGACGCCCCCGTTTTGACCGTACACTAATCATACACGCAAACGTGTACGATCAAGATCAGGGACTCACGGGAAGATATCACAACACAACTCTACAAAAAAATAAGTCATACAAGCATCATATTACAATACAGGGGCCTCGAGGGCTCGAATACAAGAGCTCGATCATAGACGAGTCAGCGGAAGCAACAATATCTGAGTACAGACATAAGTTAAACAAGTTTGCCTTAAGAAGGCTAACACAAACTGGGATACAGATCGAAAGAGGCGCAAGCCTCCTGCCTGGGATCCTCCTAAACTACTCTTGGTCATCGACAGCGGGCTGCACGTAGTAGTAGGCACCTCCTGAGTAGTAGTATTCGTCATCAACGGTGGCGTCTGGCTCCTGGACTCCAACATCTGGTTGCGACAACCAGAAAGAAAGGGAAAGGTGGAAAAAGGAGGAGAAAGCAACCGTGAGTACTCATCCAAAGTACTCGCAAGCAAGGAGCTAAACTACATATGCATGGGTATCAAATGGAATAAGGGTATCATATGTGGACTGAACTGCAGAATGCCAGAATAAGAGGGGGATAACTAATCTTGTCGAAGACTACGCTTCTGGCCACCTCCATCTTGCAGCATGTAGGAGAGAGTAGATGGTAAGTTCACCAAGTAGCATCAAGTAGCATCGTATAGCATAATCCTAACCGATGATCCTCCCCTCGTCGCCCTGTGAGACAGCGATCGCCGGTTTTATCTGGCACTTGGAAGGGTGTGTTTTATTAAGTATCCGGTTCTAGTTGTCATAAGGTCAAGGTACAACTCCAAGTCGTCATGTTACCGAAGATCACGGCTATTCGAATAGATTAACTTCCCTGCAGGGGTGCACCACATATCCCAAGACGCTCGATCCCATTTGGCCGGACACACTTTCCTGGGTTATTCCCAGCCTCGGAAGATCAACACGTCGCAGCCCTACCTAGGCACAACAGAGAGGTCAGCACGCCAGTCTAAATCCTATGGCGCAGGGGTCTGGGCCCATCGCCCATTGCACACCTGCACGTTGCGTACGCGGCCGGAAGCAGAACTAGCCCCCTTAATACAAGAGCAGGCTTACGGTCCAATCCGGCGCACGCCACTCAGTCGCTGACGTCACGAAGGCTTCGGCTGATACCACGACGTCGAGTGCCCATAACTATCCCCGCGTAGATGGTTATTGCGTATAGGCCAATAGCCAGACTCAGATCAAATACCAAGATCTCGTTAAACGTGTTAAGTATCCGCGAACACCGACTAGGGCCAGGCCCACCTCTCTCCTAGGTGGTCCCAACCTGCCCTGTCGCTCCGCCACAAAGTAACAGTCGGGGGCCGTCGGGAACCCAGGCCCACCTCTACCGGGATGGAGCCACCTGCCCCTTCAGCCCCCATCTCCAAACAGTACCACAGGTAATGTAACTATGTAAAGTATATAGTATATGCCCGTGATCACCTCCCGAAGTGATCACGGCCCAGTAGTATAGCATGGCAGATGGACAAGAGTGTAGGGCCACTGATGGAACACTAGCATCCTATACTAAGCAGTAGGATAGCAGGTAATGGTAACTACAGTAGTAGCAAGGACAGGATATGCATCAGGATAGGAATAACGGAAAGCAGTAACATGCTACACTACTCTAATGCAAGCAGTATAGAGAAGGAATAGGCGATATCTGGTGATCAAGGGGGGGGGGGCTTGCCTGGTTGTTCTGGCAAGGAGGACGTGTCGTCAACACTATAGTCGAAGTGGGGTTCGCCGACAGTCTCGGGGTCTACCGGAAAGAAGTAACGGAGGGGGAACACAATAAATAACAGAGCAATCTAAGTATAACATGGCAATGCGCGATGCAAGAGGTGACCTAACGCGGTAGTAAGTGATACTGGTGAAGGGGGCAAACATCTGGGAAAGTATTCCCGGTGTTTCGCGTTTTTTTGATAGACAGGCCGGAGGGGATAAGTTGCAGGTTTGATATGCTAGGGACGTGTGGCTGACAAACGGACAGCGTATCCGGATTCGTCTCGTCGTTCTGAGCAACTTTCATGTACAAAGTTTTTCCATCCGAGCTACGGTTTATTTTTTATTAATTTAAAAAGGATTTAATCATTTCCAGGAATTAACAGATTTAATTTAAACCAAAATTAGGTTTACTACACCAGCATGATGTTAGCATGACGTCAGCGGTCAACTATGACCATTGACCGGTCAAACTGACAGGTGGGGCCCGTTCGTCATTGCCTTAGACTAACTAAGCAGGTTTAATTCGTTTAATTAAGTCATTAAGTTAATTTAACAGATTTAATTAAGTCAATTAATTATCTAATTAATTAATTAATATTTTTCTAATTAATTTTCTATTTTTTTATCCTAAAACGTTCAGGGGCGGGGCCCCACTTGTCAATGGCCCAGGGGCCAATCGGGTTCGAGCGAGCAGCGGGGCGGGGCACCCGAATGGGCGCGAGCCCGAAGGGCGCTGGACGCGCACGGCGCACACCGGTGCCGGCGGCCAGTGCCAGGGGTGGCGGCAGAGGGATGGCCGGGGCGAGCAGGAGGCCAGGGCGGCACGCAGGCGGGTGAGGCCGGCAGGGCTCGCAGCAATGGCGAGCGGGGTCGAGCGGGGCGGCACCAGCAGCAGCAGATACGCGGGTGCTCGTGCACAAGCAAGGCGCGGCCAGCGGACGGCCAGCGCGCGGCCGGTCGCG
>NC_041384.1:265895090-265895678 GCF_002162155.2 Triticum dicoccoides
ACGGCGTGGGGCGGCGACAAACAGTGTCGGGGAGGGGCAAATAGGGGGAACGGGCGAAGGCTCACCCCGGGGGGCCGTGGACGATCTCGGCAAGGCCGGGAGGCGCCGACGGTGGAGATCGACGGAGATGACCGCGGCGGACGAACGGGAGAGAGAGGAGAAGAGAGGGGTTGGGGTCCTCACGGTCGAGTAGAGACCGGGGCGACGAGGCTCGAAGGAGGCCGTCGGGGAGGAGGACGGGGACGCCTGCGTCGACGGAGTCGAGGCGGAGGAGCTCCGGGTAGTGGCAAGAAGCAACGGCATGGTCGTCCTCGGGTGCTGGGGACGGCGGCAAGCGACGGTTCCTCGGGCGGGGTCGCGCGGGCGAGGTGGGGCTCCGACGCGGCAAGGGATCAAGCGCGGGGTGCTTGGCGACGATGGAGAACAAGAGGGAGTGGGGTGGTCGTGCGGGGCGACGGGGATGGGCGTCGTGGGTTCGTTCCCCCCGATCGAGATCGTGGAGGAGAGGGGGATCGTGGGTGGGGAATTGGGGATTTAGGGTTACGTGGGAGGGAGAGGTGGCCTTGTAGGCTAGAGAGGGGGGTGCGG
>NC_041384.1:265895873-265970871 GCF_002162155.2 Triticum dicoccoides
GGGGGGGGGGTGTCTTCGTTTTATTCTTTTGTTTCCTTTTTATATTAGTAATTTTGCTTTATTGTTTTATCTTTATGCTCGTTTAATTTTGCTTTACAAAATATATACAGAAGCACCTAAATTAGTGTGAATAGTTTTACCACTGCCACGAAAAGTCCACACCTAATTAAAATAGTTTAATACTCTATAAATTATGAAAGGCATTTATTTAAATGTCCAAGCTATTGTTTTATTTGTTTTAGAGCCTTTAAACACTTTATCAAAGTTTGGTTTCTCCGCCACAATTACCTATGCAATATTTGGATTACTCCGAACATTTAAGTTTTAATATTTGAAAACTTTTATTGTTTGCCTCTATTTTGAATTTGAATTTTGAATCGGTTTTTGAACTAACTCGAGATTAACTACAGTGACAGAGGTGACCTGGCATCATTAACGGGGGTTATTGTACCCTAATTATACGGGCGTCACAATTCTCCTCTACTACAAGAAATCTCGTCCCGAGATTTAAGAGGGGAGTAAGGGGGGAGAATAGGTTACTTAATTCTACCGATTCTTCTCGGTCTTGGTTGCTCTTCTCGAAGTGGTCGATCCATAGCGCTGATGTCTTCATCCCTATGCATCAATGCATCATGATGAGGTTGTCGTCCTTTCTTCAGGAACTCCATCGTACTTACGAAAGAATAAGGGGGTATACCGGAAGAATGGACATCTGCAAGGTAGACTATCTGGTAGATAAGAACGGGGAAGATGGCGGAAAGTAACTCTCGAATTGAAACTTAAGAAAATATCGAGAGCAAAGTAAGGAGGTACAACAAGAAGTTTCAAGCAGCCAGGCAATCGTTCAATGCCTAGTCAGATGGTGAAAGGGTTTTCAGGGCAACGTGAATAAGTATTACCATAATAGATCACTAGGAATGTGGCTCGTGAATTGCATACGAAGCCACGCGCGAGGAATAACTTTGGGAACATGGGGTGTACAGGAGAGTCAGGTTTCGATCCTGTGGAACTGTGGGTTATGGGCCCACCATGTGGGTTAAATGTAGGAAAGGTGGTGACATCTTGCGCGATCATGTAAGAAAGGCATGTCAGAGGATAGCCTGTCATTTATGTCAGCAACAACATCGGTACCAAGGGCGAGGGACGAAGAGAACCATTTTCCTGCTCGTCAAAACGAGGCGGACCAATAGGCAAAGTTCTCGCCCATCAGTGGTTACCGGAATATCATCAACAATAGTAACAGGGCCTTACTGACTGAGTTGTACACCATGGTGTTTACATAAGCAGGAGAATATTACTTCTTAGATCATATATGTCACCAATAAGGTTAAACAAAACAATGGAAAGGAAAAGGTGATCATCAGATTTAAACAGAACAATGGAAAGGAAAATGTGTTTAAACACATATTTCAGGGATATATCCTTCCCATGGACAAGCAGAGCATGATATCCATGACAAGATATAATGTAGAAAATTCTTTAAGTATGGGGAGAGAAATTTCCTGACATTACCCATACAACGGTGTTTGGATAATTGAGCAGGAAACATTTAGCATTGGGCTTCAAATGCTCTTGTGGAAAACCGGAGTACCATAGACATGCTTCGAGATAGCATTGGCATGGTCTCCAGGTGAAGATCAGACTTTGGATACAAAGGATCCACCGAAAACAACTTATAGAATAAGTTTTACAATTTCGTCATGGCAGAATGGTTAACCTTGCTAAAAGGGAAGTTATAACAATAGGGCCTACGGCCAGGTGTGCTAGGCATGACATCACCTTACCGGGTCATATAAAAGACCAGTGTTATAACTCTTGGGAATATGTTCCAACCATCAAATCTGACCGAGATTCAGATCTGATCAGGTGTTAGGAAACCTCAGAATCGGAATGCCTGAGAAAAGGTGTGACACAAATTGACGAGATGACATTGTAAGATTCTTGGGACATGAACTATGGAAGTGAGTTCATCCTTAAACCAATAAGAGGAAGAGGGGGTGGCTGATGGACTCAGCGACAATTCCTCGAGATTTCCAAAAAGACGGATTCCCACAATTATGAGAACAAGGAGATAACATTTGTCGGATCAAATGATATATTGATGTATGCTTGAGGAAAACATACACAATTAAACTTTGGTTGAAGGGTGCACGCGAGATATGGGCTTAGGTAGCCTGATCAATTGTTAGAATGGTGATTCAATAGCCGATAGGCTAAGAATGAACTATCGATCATTAACTTCAAAGCAATAGGGTTACTAGAAGTACAGAATCCAAAGAGCACCGCTCACTTGTTGGTATCCCGGTTGGAATCACACGGGAACCAAGAAAGAATGGTGATGGTGAGAAGTATCACAATTTCAAGAATTCTTAAGATATGGTGCAATCCTCACAACATTCTTGATATAGAAGACAATAATACTACAAGTTAGAACATAACCTAAGCTAGATAGCAAGGAAATCAAGGTACAACACAATCATGAACAAGTTTGTGTTGGGGGAAGGCAAGAATGTTGCCGATGATAACACAAATCATCGAGGGGCAAGAATGGTGTTTCCCATCATGAATTCAATTGATATCCTGGAAGGGGTCAAAATGTTGATGATGATCACGACACACTTGTCGAGGGATTTCATGAGGATATAATCGATCATCGATGACATCAAGCAAAAGGAACGGTGAAGCGAAAATTATCAGAACCATGGGTATGAAACAAACTCGAAATCAAGTTTGCTATTCAAGGAGAAATGATATGACAAAGAAGATCGACATAAGATTAGCTCACTGTCGAAATTTGTGCTCCGTGAAGCAGGACCAGGTAGCACAGTTAAAAATTAGCCCAATAATGGTATAGCCGATCAGGCTAGGAATGACTTGAAGGATTATTAAACTCATAAGCAACGAATATTACTTAGAGTGATCAAACCAGAGTGCGGAATCGGTTCACTTACCGGTGTTCTTGAGCGACTAACAACTCATAGCCCATGAAAGATTGGAATCGGTGAGAAATAATAGCTGATGGAGACTCATAAGATGCAACACAGTTCTTAGATATACTCAAGATACCAGAGGGTAATACTCGACTGTAGATCAAGGTAGAGGTTGGACTGGTGTATTGACTTGCAAAAGACAAGTGCTTTAACTTGTCCGAGAAATGGGATCAAAGAGAAAATATGGTCGAAACCACGATTGCATAGGATTAGTTCACAGATACCAGATGATATTATATCAACGAAATAGTTATTATTACAAGAAGCTTCTATGGTAGGATCTACGTCGTGTCCATGGGCATGAACACAAAGTTCAAGGTCGACTCCCACTTCTTCAATGTATAACCTTCCATTCACCTCTCACTTTCGAAGAAGTTGTAGTGTTGAGATTTTATCTAGCAAAACTCCAGAAGAGTATGACTTGTGAAAACTTTCGAGTTCACACATATTAAGGAAGGCATAGGTTCAACCCGTCAGGGTATCGTGGAAACATATACCACAAGCTTCAATAGTAAATACCACAAGCTCGAAAGCAGAGCATGGTTGGTCAATCAGAGGATAGGATTTATCAATGGAGAAAGAACTTCCAAAGGGATTGAATATGAAGGACGCTATTGGATAAAATACAACAAAGGATCCGGTGGTCCTCAAAGGATCTGATGTGAGCATCGGTACTCAACCAGAGGAAGAAACAATGCAAGGAGATCATACTATAGAAACAACTGACTAATTCAAAGCTCAAATGCAAAAGAATTATGATTTCTGGCCAAGGGATCAGAAGCAAACACTTTGATTAAGTTACGTATGCTTAGGGTACAATCGATGGAAATCCGATTGGTCGAGAACCAGCTCATGTTTAAAATGATGTCTGAGCCAGAAGGATAAATCCTGAGGATTGCAAGCATTCACAACCATATTGGATCAAAGACCCAAAATGACAATGCCAAGGGATGCCAATAATGATTACGAGACTTATGGGATTAACCATAATGCAAGCAAGCAAGAATTTCAAGGGCAATAAGCTGCTAAGGATTTTCGGAAGATCGAATATTATTTCGAAGACCTTAGTGAAACACATAAACAACTGGGGATGAGCGAATACTCGGTAGGTGCGAGAATTTATCCATAGGGACATTCAGGCGGCAAAGAACTGCAAGGCGGTAGGCACAAAGTATTCTTGGAACAATAGAGAGAATTTCGGGGTATCTTGCAATAACAAGATCAGCTAGGAATAAAAGTAAGGACGACTGGTGTATCTATTTATCCATAGGGATAATTCGGTGGTAGGGAATTGCAAAGGCGGCGGGCACAAAGTCTCAAGAGAACATTGGAGAGTATCTTCGGAATTTTCTGGTGCAGCATGCGATCATCTGTGATAAGGGGCTCTCCGGGAGAAAGTAGTTACGAGAACCTAGAGTCAGGTTTAGTAAAATCATTTAACCCGAGTAGGAGAGAGTCAGAATCCCAGAGTAAGGATCAAGGAGTAAAAGATTCTAATACCACCCAGATGGCGACGTGGGCCCGTAAGGCACACATCCATGTTAGTAAAAGTTTTTGTAATGTCTAGACTCGACTTCGGCCAAGGAGTGTGGAAGGGGAATTCCTACAGGCAGTCGGCTCTGATACCAACTTGTGACGCCCCCATTTTGACCGTACACTAATGATACGCGCAAACGTGTACGATCAAGATCAGGGACTCACGAGAAGATATCACAACACAACTCTACAAATAAAATAAGTCATACAAGCATCATATTACAAGCCAAGGGCCTCGAGGGCTCGAATACAAGAGCTCGATCATAGATGAGTCAGCGGAAGCAACAATATATGAGTACAAACATAAGTTAAACAAGTTTGCCTTAAGAAGGCTAACACAAACTGGGATACAGATCGAAAGAGGCGCAGGCCTCCTGCCTGGGATCCCCCTAAACTACTCTTGGTCGTCGATAGCGGGCTGCATGTAGTAGTAGGCACCTCCCAAGTAGTAGTATTCGTCATCAACGGTGGCGTCTGGCTCCTGGACTCCAGCATCTGGTTCCGACAACCAGAAAGAAAGAGAAAGGGGGAAAAGGAGGAGAAAGCAACCGTGAGTACTCATCCAAAGTACTCGCAAGCAAGGAGCTACACTACATATGCATGGGTATCAAATGGAATAAGGGTATCATATGTGGACTGAACTGCAGAATGTCAGAATAAGAGGGGGATAACTAATCCTGTCGAAGACTACGCTTCTGGCCGCCTCCATCTTGCAGCATGTAGGAGAGAGTAGATGGTAAGTTCACCAAGTAGCATCAAGTAGCATCGTATAGCATAATCCTAACCTATGATCCTCCCCTCGTCGCCCTGTGAGACAGCGGTCGCCGGTTGTATCTGGCACTTGGAAGGGTGTGTTTTATTAAGTATCCGGTTCTAGTTGTCATAAGGTCAAGGTACAACTCCAAGTCGTCCTGTTACCGAAGATCACGGCTATTCGAATAGATTAACTTCCCTGCAGGGGTGCACCACATATCCCAACACGCTCGATCCCATTTGGCCGGACACACTTTCTTGGGTCATGCCCGGCCTCGGAAGATCAACACGTCGCAACCCTACCTAGGCACAACAGAGAGGTCAGCACGCCGGTCTAAATCCTATGGCGCAGGGGTCTGGGCCCATCGCCCATTGCACACCTGCACGTTGCGTACGCGGCCGGAAGCAGAACTAGCCCCCTTAATACAAGAGCAGGCTTACAGTCCAATCCGGCGCGCGCCACTCAGTCGCTGACGTCACGAAGGCTTCGGCTGATACCACGACGTCAAGTGCCCATAACTGTCCCCGCGCAGATGGTTAGTGCGTATAGGCCAATAGCCAGACTCAGATCAAATACCAAGATCTCGTTAAACGTGTTAAGTATCCGCGAACACTGACCAGGGCCAGGCCCACCTCTCTCCTAGGTGGTCTCAACCTGCCCTGTAACTCCGCCACAAAGCAACAGTCGGGGGCCGTCAGAACCCAGGCCCACCTCTACCGGGATGGAGCCACCTGCCCCTTCAGCCCCCATCTCCGAACAGTACCACAGGTAATGTAACTATGTAAAGTATATAGTATATGCCCGTGATCACCTCCCGAAGTGATCACGGCCCAGTAGTATAGCATGGCAGACGGACAAGAGTGTAGGGCCACTGATGGAACACTAGCATCCTATACTAAGCAGTAGGATAGCAGGTAATGGTAACTACAGTAGTAGCAAGGACAGGATATGCATCAGGATAGGAATAACGGAAAGCAGTAACATGCTACACTACTCTAATGCAAGCAGTATAGAGAAGGAATAGGCGATATCTGGTGATCAAGGGGGGGGGGCTTGCCTGGTTGTTCTGGCAAGGAGGACGTGTCGTCAACACTGTAGTCGAAGTGGGGTTCGCAGGCAGTCTCGGGGTCTACCGGAAAGAAGTAACGGAGGGGGAACACAATAAATAACAGAGCAATCAAAGTATAACATGGCAATGCGCGATGCTAGAGGTGACCTAACACGGTAGTAAGTGATACTGGTGAAGGGGGGCAAACATCCGGGAAAGTATTCCCGGTGTTTCGCGTTTTTTGATAGACAGGCCGGAGGGGAAAAGTTACAGGTTTGATATGCTAGGGACGTGTGGCTGACAAACGGACTGCGTATCCGGATTCGTCTCATCGTTCTGAGCAACTTTCATGTACAAAGTTTTTCCATCCGAGCTACGGTTTATTTTTTATTAATTTAAAAAGGATTTAATCATTTCCAGGAATTAACAGATTTAATTTAAACCAAAAATAGGTTTACTACACCAGCATGACGTCAGCATGACGTCAGCGGTCAACTGTGACCGTTGACTGGTCAAACTGATAGGTGGGGCCCGTTCGTCATTGCCTTAGACTAACTAAGCAGGTTTAATTAGTTTAATTAAATCATTAAGTTACTTTAACAGATTTAGTTAAGTCAATTAATTATATAATTAATTAATTAATATTTTTCTAATTAATTTTCTATTTTTTATCCTAAAACGTTCAGGGGCGGGGCCCCACTTGTCAATGGCCCAGGGGCCAATTGGGTTCGGGCGAGCAGCGGGGCGGGGCACCCGAACGAGCGCGTGCCCGAAGGGCGCTGGACGCGCACGGTGCACACCGGCGCCGGCGGCCAGTGCCAGGGGTGGCGGCGGAGGGATGGCCGGGGCGAGCAGGAGGCCAGGGCGGCGCGCAGGCGGGTGAGGCCAGCAGGGCTCGCAGCGATGGCGAGCGGGGTCGAGCGGGGCGGCACCAGTAGCAGCAGATACGCGGGTGCGCGTGCACGCGCGAGGCGCGGCCAGAGGACGGCTAGCGCGCGGCCGGTCGCGGCCAGGGGGCGGCGCCGGGCGCACGTGGGGTGACCGTGATGCGAGGTGTAGGTGCCGCAGGGCGTGCCGTTACCGCGGCCAACAGCCGGAGCCTGGGACGGCGTGGGGTGGCGACAAACAGCGTCGGGGAGGGGCAAACAGGGGGAACGGGCGAAGGCTCACCCCGGGGGGCCGTGGACGAGCTCGGCAAGGCCGGGAGGCACCGACGGTGGAGATCGACGGAGATGACCGCGGCGGACGAACGGGAGAGAGAGGAGAAGAGAGGGGTTGGGGTCCTCACGGTCGAGTAGAGACCCGGGCGATGAGGCTCGAAGGAGGCCGTCGGGGAGGAGGACGGGGACGCGTGCGTTGACGGAGTCAAGGCGGAGGAGCTCCGGGTAGCGCCGAGAAGCGACGGCGGGGTCGTCCTCGGGCGCTGGGGATGGTGGCAAGCGACGGTTCCTCGGGCGGGGTCGCGCGGGCGAGGTGGGGCTCCGACGCGGCAAGGGATCAGGCGCGGGGTGCTCGGCGATGATGGAGAACGAGAGGGAGTGGGGTGGTCGTGCGGGGCGATGAGGATGGGCGTCGTGGGTTCGTTCCCCCCGATCCAGATCGTGGAGGAGAGGGGGATCGTGGGTGGGGAATTGGGGATTTAGGGTTACATGGGAGGGAGAGGTGGCCTTGTAGGCCAGAGAGGGGGGTGCGGTTGGGCCGGTTGGCTAGCTGGGCCGCACGGCCAACTGGGCCAAGGCCCAGTCGGGGGGGAGGGGGTTGTCTTCCTTTTATTCTTTTGTTTCCTTTTTATATTAGTAATTTTGCTTTATTGTTTTATCTTTATGCTCAGTTAATTTTGTTTTACAAAATATATACAGAAGCACCTAAATTAGTGTGAATAGTTTTACCACTGCCACAAAAAGTCCACACCTAATTAAAATAGTTTAATACTCTATAAATTATGAAAGGGATTTATTTAAATGTCTAAGCTATTGTTTTATTTATTTTAGAGCCTTTAAACACTTTATCAAAGTTTGGTTTCTCCGCCACAATTACCTATGCAATATTTGGATTACTCTGAACATTTAAGTTTTAATATTTGAAAACTTTTATTGTTTGCCTCTATTTTGAATTTGAATTTTGAATCGGTTTTTGAACTAACCCGAGATTAACTACAGTGACAGAGGTGACGTGGCATCATTAACGGGGGTTACTGTACCCTAATTATCCGGGCGTCACAGGCTTGGACAGGGCGATGGCTTTGATCTTGTCTGCGGTAGTCTCGGCGGGGTGCTTGCGCTTCTTCGTACCATGAGCCTCGACGGTTTTGGCGAGAGCCATAGACATCACTTCGGCCGGTGCTCCATCATCCATCAAGAAACTGTCAAATGGAAATAAAAAAAGAAACCATAATCACAAACCCAAAGAAGAACGGAGAGGTAGTTATAGGACCAGTCTCGGGGTTGCAAGACCGGGCCTTGGCCAGAATCAACACCATTGATGCACTCACCTTTCCTTCTGTGGGAGAGAAGAACAAGGGCAGAAGCAGGTCGGGGGTTTTCTTGAAGAAATAAGGAACAAGATGAGGGAGAAGTGAGTGGGGGTTTTCTTCAAGAGAGGAAGTTGAGAGAGAAGAGTGAGATGATGGTTGCTTCATACGTCCAACTTACTGCAGGAAATGAGGGGGTTTTGTGATTTGACGGCTCATTGGGCATTACTGCGATGCTTCGATCGGGGTAGTCTACTGTGTAGTTGGGCACTCTACTACAGAGTAATTTAGTGCATGGCTGGTGGAACCTGATGCTGGCTGTCCCACACGTCGGCGAAAGTGAGTAGCAAGGTTCCCGACAACCATCGAGGAGGATTCGCACGGTAGAGCGTGTTCACTGTTTTTCGGTAAGAAAAAATGATTACAGCAAGCATTTCCACTCTTATGATGGAGGAGTGCGAAACACGACAGCCACTTGAACATACAAAGTGCTCCTACTACTAGGCGTCCGCAGTGGTTCATACGTCAGTACTACATAATCTTGTTGCTAGTGTAGTAAGATATGACGATACTAGGTCTAAAGTGCACGGAGAGTATGGTGGTACAGTACTCCACAAAACATGAACCATATGTAGCACGAATCAGTGTTAGGCAGGGTGTATGAAGGGTGCACAGGATGGGAGCAAAAGTTCCCTTCTTGACCCACTTTTGGGTGTTTGGCAGAGTGCATGAAGGGTGCATGAGTCCACACTAGTAGGTTAACACAAATACACGAAGAGGGAACAACTATATTGAGAAGAATGCAACCAAACACACCCACACGCTTTGTGCTAGAATGACCGATCTGCACCGTCTGAGTTTGATCCAACGATCATGTTGAGTCGAGACATGGACATGCCCATGCAGAGGATGCCTAAACACCACCGAAGTCCCTCTTCTTCTCAAGGCGCATGACATTGGTGATGCAGGGTGCAACCACCCGCAGAGCCCGCTCCTGGTCGACGGGAGCCAACTCATCAAAGACAGTATCCAATGGAACGAATGGATTCCGGTGATGGAGCCCTGAGAGGATTCACCCGGCAACGATGATGGCAGCCCGCAACCCCTCCTTGTACAGCTCCGACCCCACCATCACGCGAAGACGGCTCAGCTCCTCGGAGATATAGGTGAAGAAGGAGCTCGTTGAAGTCGGCGGGGTGGTCGAATGGGTTTAGCCCGACGGCTGGCATGGTCGCGCTAGCACGACGGTAGGCATCATGCAGCCGCAACACATGCATGGCAAATTGGTCCACCAAGTGGCTGAGGCGATCCTGGAGCTCGTCACGATCGGCCCGCTCACGTTCTAGGCGGCTCCCCTGACGGCCTATCGTATCTCCCGCTTTCTGCAGCAGCGCCGCCGACGCCTCGAGCATCTTTGTGGTGGACACCTGTCGCTTTTGAAGCTCCATGAACTCCCACACATAATGGAGGAGCATGGCACTCCTCTCCACCTTGAGCTCACGGAGCTCCACATCCTTGGCCCTGAGCTCCGCATCCTTGGCCTGGAGCTCCTATGTTAGGCGCCTCACCTCAGACTCCGTGATCTGCTGCGTTGCCATGGCACTAGGTAGAAGCAATGGGGGAGAGGAAGAAAAGGCGGCGAAACGACTGATAGGCAACGCAATCTACGGGAAGGCGGAGGGAGCTAGCCGAGGAGGGGGTGAATCTTTTGGTTTTCACCATGGGAAAACACCAGTCGACGACTTTTCACATCAGCGAGCAGTGGGTTTTACAGGCGGAGTCATCGTGACTAAATTGTTGCCACGCCTGCTCCCGTCAATCAAAAAATTAAAAATCCTGCCGCGCCTGCCGCACCCAAACACCAGAGCAATGCCGATGTGGATATTTAAATTTACCTGCCGGCAAGGAGATAAAAAAAGGGGTGAAAAAACAAATGTGGCGGCGGCCTAGCTAATCGGTCGCACTAGACTAACTAGCTAGCCACGGTGCTTCACTGATGTACTCGGCGGGAAAGGTGGTCTTTCATGATTTGACGACTCATTTACTTGCTTCAGTGCTACGACCGAGGAGGACCCATAAAACACGCGGTTGGGCGTCCCACATCTCGGCAAGGAAGAATATATGCGTGCACCACTTGGGAGGACCCCGAAACCACGCGGTAGGGTGTGTCACGTCTCGGCACAGAGGAAAAATGTGCGTGTAAAAATATACTGTATCAGACATAGTACCTATGGTTCGACCTTAGGACCCAGCTAGTTGGTCAAAAACACCCCACTAGCCACACATCTTCATCATGCTAACGTGGCATGGAGGATAGGTGTGGTTAGCTCCGTCTCGACCAGCCACAACGTCTCTTATTCTAGGCGATTCTTCTATTTTCCAAGCTTTTTTAGTTATAATAACACCACGGCAAGTTAGCGCTGCTCTTCGTGTGTGCCCGTGCGTCTAAAGGAGAGGAGAGAGAGAGATCGCAGACCTGGGACCCACCAGTAACTGGGTCAACGATCATGCACGTGTTGATGAGCCACTCCCTCTACTTTACTCAACATAATACTGTATAAAATCAAGTTATGGGACAAATCCAACAACTATTTTATTTCAGGCTATTGACTTACGCTTTGTAGTCCAGGTTGCCAGTTCTAATCTCATCTTTCAGATTTGTTAGTTTTAGGTCCAAATTTGATCAATGACAAGTGGGACCCCCGTGTGTTGTTTCGATATTCCAATGTAGGATGGTTTTTTTTTTTGAACAAACACTTTGCGTGGTTAGACAAGTAACGACACGAGTTACACGTATTTTGCAAGTTTACGAACAAAAATGATAATGGCATAGAATATCACATCCACCCCGTAGCTTAGATGCTATGGTGATACAAGTTTTTTCGTCGTTGGAACTGAGATCCAATGGCTTGGGAGTAGTCTTTGTAATTATGCGCAATTTCCAAACTCTCCCAGGTTTTTTTTGCAAATAAAACATTCAGGCCTCGTGTGTGCCACTGCATCTTGGATCCAACGACTCCCCGTTGCTCATATTAGGTGCTCCCCGTAGCTTAATTAGCCGCTACGGTGATACGAGCATCTAGGTCGTATGATCTGTGATCAGATGCCACATGCGTAGTACATGTACTTTCTACGCAATTCCCAAACTATCTTAGGCATATATTGCAAAAACATTCAAACCTCCTACTGTGAGCCGTTAGATCTCCGTGAACTCGTATCACCATAGAATCTATGGTGCGGGAGCACCTCATATTCTCCCGTGCAAGTAAACATCAGGTGTTCTCGCAGTTTGGATGCTATGGTGATACGAGCTTCTAGGTCGTTTGATCTAAGATCCAATGGCATCTGAGTAGTCTTTGTGCTTGTAAGCAGTGGCCGAACCCTTTGGGGGCTTTTCTGCAAAAAAACATTCGAACCACCCAGGAGTTGTTGGGTCACAAATCCAACGGCTCCGAAGAGCTTGTATCACCAAAGCATCTAAGGTGTGGTAGCACATGATATTCTTACATACATGAGAATATGATGTCCTCCTTCATCTTAGATGCTACGGTGATACAAGATTCGAGGTCGTTGGATATGGGATCCAAGGGCATTTGAGTAGTTTCTGTACAAATTGTGTGCAATTCTCAAACTCATTAAGGTTTGCTGTAAAAATATTAAGACATCATGTGAGCTGCTATATCTCAGATCTACAAGCTCCAAGCAACTCGTATCAGCATATAGCATCTAAGGTGTGGGGGCACATGATATTCTCCCGGGGAGGAGGGGGTGTAGAACCAATCGGTGTTTGGGAGGGTGGGGACAAATATAATCTAAACAATCCTAAACAAAGCTTCAAAATTTTATCTAAGGTCGAGGGGTTAACCCCCGACAATCTACATAGCTCCGCCTAAACACAACATTTGCATGTACTGTAGTACTAGACTTAATATTCATGTTTTAGTTTCCTGTTCATTTTAAATTTTGAATTTAGGACCATGCATGTGTTACATTTTACTCCCTTTATTCCTAAATATTAGGCCTTCTTTGGTTAATAGGGAAGGAAAATCGTAGGAATAGGAAAGTCATAGGAAATGAGATGACATATATCTCAAATCCTATGAGTAGGAATAGGAAAGGAGATGCCCTTTGATTGAAATCATAGGATTTTTTCCATTAAGTCTAGGCTAATGTTTATTTTCCCATGAAATGTGGAGGATAGGAAGAATTCCTTCATAGGAATAGGATTCTATTCGTACAAGCCAAATGGCTCTAAAGGAATTTTTCCTATAGAAATCCTATCCTATGAAATTCCTACAAGATTCCTCTAAACCAAAGGAGGCCTTAGTCTTTTTAGAGATTTCAAATGGACTGCCACATACAGATGTATATGGACATATTTTAGAGTGTTGATTCACTCATTTTGCTAGTCACTTGTTGAAATTTCTAAAAGACTAATATTTAGGAATAGAAATAGTATTTTTGAATTCGTGTCATATATGCATGGTTTGGAAAAATAGATGCACTATACTTATTGGATTGTTGTTGTGTTCGTGTGTGTGTTCGTGTGTGTGTGTGTGTGTGCATGCGTGTGTGTGTGTGTGCGGTCATATGCTTGATACAGACAAAGTTTTCTCACCACCATATCGTTCATCTTTTAAATTTGAATTTGCAATGAAAAACTTACTAGGCATACCATGAAATGTAAAATCCACGTTGAGATCACTACATCACAAACTCACTCTAATTCAAGAACTCGTCATAAATCAATTACCACGTTGAGATTACTATTTGCAAGGAAAATATGGGCATTGTAATACACATAGATTCGTTCGTCAATTTAAAAGATTCCTTTCGTATTCTCGAATGGTAGGACCCAACGGCATACCAGCCAGACCTTGGCTCGTGTTGATCCTAAAAAATGGGCTCGTGTCCTTATGGGGGCGTGCGTGGTACGCACATTAGCCAACCCCAACCAGTCGAGTCTCTGCGTTTTGAGTCGAAATATCTGGCGGCCAGAATTCCAGCCCTAGGAAATTCCCCTCATGTCCCCGGTCCATAATGACTACCGATGAACAATGGAGGGACACTTTAGTAACTAGACAGCGTTACCTACCATGCCGAGCACAGTTCAATTCCCTCGGTCGCCGCTTCCCAAGGTTATGTGTCAACTGCATTGCCAAGTACTAATAGGAGTACTACACCAGGATGAGCACAGAATTGAGCCCGTTTGTTCGTGCCTTGTACTTAGTTAATATATCAGGCAATGCACTGGTATAGAGGGATTATCCTTTTACTCTGCATATATAACTTGTCTGAAGTCTAACTAAGCAAAATGTTTGACCAAATCCTTTCTTAAGAAATACAATAGGAAAGATGTATCACTTGAAAATTTATTGCATGATGCAGGTTATGATATTGTTTCGAATCCTGGATTTTAAATTTTAGAAAATCCAAAAGTGATCAGAAATACATGAAACTGAGCATGGTCACGTGATATGGCACAAATATTCCTACGTGATTTTTTTCTTCAATTTGAGACAAGCTGCTTATGAGAAGTTGCGCAAATGAAGAGCCAAGGTATTTTGGAACAAAGACCTATCACGTTAAGGCGAACGCTTTCACAATTGAAACCATGGGCATTTACATGCTGCCACGAGTCTCGATTCTCATCGGCAGGTGCCGTCCGAGCAAGCGTGTGAGTCGATGGGAGGCATGCGAGCAGACCACTGCACCAGCTGATAGGAAGGCATGCGAGCAGACTGTTGTGCAGGCTCACTGGGAGGCGAGCCCTTTGACCAGGCTCCGCCGCCCACCTTCGTCCTAACTGCTCCCACTTTTAATGTCGCATGCGCCGCAGTTTAAAATCAACCCCGCACTACTCGGTATCGCTACAATCTTCTCTCTTTCTCTCTGATTCTCCTGTCATCTACCTCCAACCAGCCTGACCTAACCATACGCCATGCTGCATCACGATGGTCTGCCCTTAATCTTCCAGTTTCCTGAGGAAGACACCCAGTTGGAGTCTCAAAAACATAAGGAGCTTTGGGATGAGCTTGAACCGGCCTTGCGGGAAGATGCCGCGCCTATCCCCGCTCCCGTTCCAGCTCCCGTCGCCTCGACTGCCCCAACGCCCATCCTTGTGGCATTGATGGGCTGGGAGCCACACATTGTCACCGAGCTTGATGCCACGGGGTTCCATGAGGTCCCTGCTGACTTTCACGTGCCCGTGCACCTGCCAGCACATGTGCCTGTGCGTGCACGGCCAGCGCATGCGCCTGCGCGTGCACTGACATGCGCGCATGTGCTGGTACCTGTGCACAGAATGTCTCCGCCGCGCCGTTGCCAACGCCTGTCCCCGCGCTGGTGCCAGTGCCCCCCTCAGCGGCATGGATGGCCTCCGTCGACCGCTTCCTTGCACCAATGTCAATCGCCTCCTCCCACCAGTTGACTCGCTCCTAGAGACCGAAGTCCAGAACATTGTGGCCTTCCTTGAAGCTAGGGCCAACGTCCAATAGTATGCAACAACGACGCAAGACGCCGCCGTCGCTGTCGGTTAGTGGCCTGACGACACACAAAGCACGATAGAGGAGCCGCTTCCCACTAAAAGACGCCCCCACCGCTGCCGCGTAATCTAAATTTGCCATGAAAAACATTCGGATTGCCATGCTTAAAATCCGAATGTTTATCATTTCCGTTTATTTTAGATCGATTGTCGTATGAATGTAAAGTCAGAGTCAGGCTGAATGCAATTTATGGTTTGATTGATTGAATGTTCTGCTAGACCTTAATCAAATTAAATATAAAACGTCATCAAGCCACATGTATTCCTTCTCATCCAACGACCTAGATGGCTTCAATGTCGAGCGCTCAACACATTTAGTGCGCAATTACTTTCATGCCAAAAATAGTGCTAATCACATAATAACAAGCAAATAATATCCTACTTAATATCCGCATGCACTTAATATACTTCCAAATTAACGTGCATTTCATGTACACATTGACTAGTACTACTAGTATGTGAAGCTGGTACCGTAACGCGTCCAGATATGGTCAACGGCAATATCGCCCGCGAGTTCTTTGTGTTTGCCCATGCGTCTAAACACAGAAGGGGAGGAGAGAGATAGAGCACACATGGAACCCACCAGTAAGTGAAGGCGAATAGTATGTGCTAATGAGTCGGTCCCACTAATGTACTAAAAATAATATTACATGTTATCCATTAAATAGGCTATGGTAATATAAAAACATTATATGAACAAAGGGGGTACAACAAAAATTATTGTTCTTCGTATGTTGCCTATTGACGTGCGGCTTGAAGGCCCTGGTTGCATGTTTGATCCTCGTCCTTTATTTTTTTAATTTGTATATGGGTCCAAATTTGTTTCGTGACAGGTGGGCCCCTCTGTGTGTAGTTTGTAGCACTTTAATTGTGAGTCGAAATTTGTTCCATTCCAGGTGGACTATCGGTGTGTATTTTTGTAGCTTATTTTTAATAATTAAAGAGAACAACAGAGGTTTTTGCAATAATACCATGGTGCGACATTGAAGGCGAGAAAGGACGTCCGAAAGAGCGATGACCGAGCCACTGGGAAATCAATTGGGGGAGGTGCGGGGGTTGCAACGGTGTTGGGGGAGGTGCAGGGGAGCGTAGCCCGCCATGAGGTTGAAAGAGTGGGGGCGGCGTGGATGGACTGACCTAGATAGACAATCTGCGTGAGAGAGTATAGAGTGTATCGATCGAGGCCCCAACAGGGAGATATATCATCTGTGTGTGAAAGAAAACGAGGTTAATTGAGACTCATATAAAGAGAGCGAGATTGAGCGAGGGTGGCCCGTCGTGCGGAAGAAAGAGTGAGACAGTCTCGAGGGAGTGACCTAGATAGACAACGTGCATGCGTGTGCACGAGAGGTTGGGGGGCTAGATAGGCAATGCATGTATCTAGCGAGAGAGGGTGGGAGGGAGAGAGAGACAGAGGGAGATCACGGCATGCGGTGCAATGGCGGGTGTGTGAGGTAGATACATTTGGTAACAGATTGGAAAAAGGGGGTTGTGTAGTTGAGAGAGTTAGAGATCGAAAGATGGAGAGAAAGAATGAACGTGTGTCAGAAACCGATAGCTTCCTAAGGTGGTTAGGAGAGGAAGATTGACCGATACAGGACATATGTAGCGTGTGTGCGAGGGGGGGGGGCTAAAAACAACATTTGAATGTAGATAGTACGAGACTTAATATCGATGTTTCAATTCTGTGTACATTGTAAGATTTGAACTGAGGACCATGCATATGGGTAATTATTTTGAATTCGTTCCATATTAGGTTTGGAAAAGTTGACATTGACTCGATTGTTGTGCTATTTTGTGGTCATATATTTGAATCCATCCAAAGTTTTCTGACTACCATGGTGTTCATCATATACATATGAATTAGTATTAAAAGAGTAGCGTGGATACCGTGAAATGCGAAACCCACGTTTGAATTGGAGATTGCTATGTGAGACAGACTCTAATTTAAACAACTAATTATGTGACACACACTCTAATCCACGTTAGCTTGGATACCATGGATACCGTTTCAAATTTTTTGTCAAATAACTCCTCGTTAATTAATATATAGTATCTCATTTCGAATGACTAATTATTTGCAAGGAAAACATGGGCATGTTAATACATACGGATTCGTTTGCAAATGAAAGAATGTTCGTTTGCATTCTCAAATGTAGGCGCACTAGGCAGACCGGGGTCGTGTTGTGGTGGTCGTGTGTGTCGTACGGACGCTTAGCACCCAGGCACCCACCCCCTCCCCCCCCAAAAAAGAACGATGACAAAATAAGTTCGCGCTTCCACGTTTCGGATTGAAAAATCTGGCGGCCCCAATTCCAGCCCTGCAAAATCTCCCTTCTCCATCGTCCCCTTCCTCGCCCAGATTGCTCAAATCCCTAATTCACCGCCAAACCAAGCAAAGTTCGAATCACCGCTCGTCTCGTCTCTTTCCCCACCTGTATGCTGGACGGCGACGAAGACGATGGTCGCGCTTCACCAACGCACCAGAGCTACCTCATCTACACCCTCGTCCACCACATCGGGTGGTCCACCGACAATGTCGGCCGCCACAACCGACGTGCCTCACAGACACCGACTTCCACCGCATCAGGTGCGCTTCACCAACGCCGTCTCCCACCTCACCGGGCTACTTCATCGAGCACATCGTTGCACCTCCGCCCCCCGAGGCAGTTGGGGCTTCACCAACAGTATCGTCCACCGCATCATAGCGCTCCGCTACCACTCAAGATTTGCATTTGTGCGCGACCAGCCAATGCCAGCGCATCACCCTCAACGGCTCTGAAGTGACTCGCACTCTAGCTAGGCGAGCATGCCCAAACGCCGGCCCGAACTAGGTATCCATAAATCACTCCCTTGTGCACTGTTCCGACGATGTTTGGATATCCTTTCACTGCTCTCTGACTTTAACTCTTGTTTCTTCTGGAGATATCATCTGAAACAAGCAAGACCATTTTTAGTGAAGCATGACGGTGTGATACGTCTCCAACGTATCTATAATTTTTGATTGCTCCATGCTATATTATATATTGTTTTGGACTATATTGGGCTTTATTTTCCACTTTTATATTATTTTTGGGACTAACCTATTAATCGGAGGCCCAGCCCAGAATTGCTGTTTTTTTGCCTATTTCAGTGTTTCGAAGAAACGGAATATCAAACGGAGTCCGAACAGAATAAAACCTTCGGGAACGTGATTTTCTCACCAAACGTGATCCAGGAGACTTGGACCCTGCTCCAAGGAACAAAAGAGGTGGTCACGAGGGTGCGGGGCGCCCCCTCCTAGGGCGCGCCCCCTGCCTCATGGGCCCCTCGGAGCTCCACCGACGTACTCCTTCCTCCTATATATACCTACGTACCCCCAAACGATCAAAACAGGAGCCAAAAACCTAATTCCACCGCCGCAACTTTCTGTATCGACGAGATCCCATCTTGGGGCCTGTTCCGGAGCTCCGCCAGAAGAGGGTCGTCATCACGGAGGGCTTCTACATCATCATAGCCTCTCCGATGAAGTGTGAGTAGTTTACCTCAGACCTTCGGGTCCATAGTTAGTAGCTAGATGGCTTCTTCTCTCTCTTTGGATCTCAATACAAAGTTCTCCCCCTCTCTTGTGGAGATCTATTCGATGTAATCTTCTTTTTGCGGTGTGTTTTTTGAGATCGATGAATTGTGGGTTTATGATCAAGTCTATCTATGAATAATATTTGAATCTTCTCTGAATTCTTTTAGGTATGATTGGTTATCTTTGCAAGTCTCTTCGAATTATCCGTTTGGTTTGGCCAACTAGATTGGTAGTTCTTGCCATGGGAGAAGTGCTTAGCTTTGGGTTCGATCTTGCGGTGTCCTTTCCCAGTGACAGAAGGGGCAGCAAGGCACGTATTGCATCGCTGCCATCGAGGATAACAAGATGGGGTTTATTTCATATTGCATGAATTTATCTCTCTACATCATGTCATCTTGCTTAAGGTGTTACTCTGTTTTTAATTTAATACTCTAGATTCATGCTGGATAGCGGTCGATGAGTGGAGTAATAGTAGTAGATGCAGAATCGTTTCGACCTACTTGTCACGGACGTGATGCCTATATACATGATTATGCCTAGATATTCTCATAACTATGCTCAATTCTGTCAATTGCTCAACAGTAATTTGTTCACCCACCGTAGAATACTTTTGCTCTTGAGAGAAGCCACTAGTGAAACCTACTAGTGAAAATTGACAACCCCTAATCGCGTTGGTTGCGAGTAGCTATCGCTTTGTGCAGGTACGAGGGACTTGAGCGTGGCCTCCTACTGGATTGATACCTTGGTTCTCAAAAACTGAGGGAAATACTTACGCTACTCTGCTGCATCATCCCTTCCTCTTCGGGGAAAACCAACGCAAGCTCAAGACGTAGCAAGAAGGATTTCTGGCGCCGTTGCCGGGGAGTCTACGCAAAAATTCAACATACCAAGTACCCATCACAATCCCTATCTCTCGCATTACATTATTTGCCATTTGCCTCTCGTTTTCCTCTCCCCCACTTCACCCTTGCCGTTTTATTCGCCCTCTCTCTCTATCCTCCCTCTCTGTTTTCCTCTTTTGCCCGTTTGCTCTTGTTTGCTTGTGTGTTAGTTTGTTTGCTTGTTTGTCGCGATGGCTCAACCAAGATCTGGTGATCTTCACTTAAAAGGTTAGAGGAGATCGAAAACAGCGTTAGGAAGTTTATGGTTTTGCAATTTGAGCATAATAATTTCTTTAGAAACGAGCTTAAGGAACAAAAAAGTTTTATGAGTTATATGAATAAAGATCTTGATGATATGTCTAAAGAATTCGATGTTATAAGATCCCAAATTGCTCGTCTAGAAAAGATGACTGCTGAAATTTCAGATATGCAAGCCACCTTAGTCAATAAGATAGCCGCTAAACCGAATACCTATGAAAATAAAGAGGAAGATCTAAAAGTTATTGATGTGTCTCCTATTAAATCTTTGTTTTGCAATATGAATCTTGATGAAACTAAATATGATCTTCCTTTACCTAGAAGGCGTTCTAGAAATTCGGAGTATTTAGATCGTTATGATGAAATTGATGAAAGTGGGATTGAAAGAAATACAAATCTAGATGTTGCTAAACCCACTATATTGGATTTTAAGGAATTTAATTATGAAAGTTGATCTTTAATTGATTGTATTTCCTTGTTGCAATCCGTGCTAAATTCTCCACATGCTTATAGTCAAAATAAAGCCTTCACTGAACATATTGTTGATGCCTTGATGCAATCTTATGAAGAAAAACTTGAGTTGAAAGTTTCTATCCCTAGAAAACTCTATGATGATTGGGAAACCACTGTTAAAATTAAAATTAAAATTAAAGATCATGAGTTTTATGCTTTGTGTGATTTGGGTGCTAGCGTCTCCACTATCCCTAAAACTTTGTGTGATTTACTAGATTTCCGCGATTTTGATGATTGCTCTCTAAACATGCATCTTGCGGATTCTACTATTAAGAAACCTCTGGGAAGGATTAATTATGTTCTTATTGTTGCAAATAGGAATTATGTGCCCGTAGATTTCATTGTTCTTGATATAGATTGCAATCCTTCTTGCCCTATTATTCTTGGTAGACCTTTCCTTAGAACGGTTGGTGCAATTATTGATATGAAGGAAGGGAATATTAGATTTCAATTTCCATTAAAAAAGGGCATGGAACACTTTACAAGAAAGAAAATAAAATTTCCATATGAAACTATCATGAGAGCCACTTATGGATTGCCTACCAAAGATGGCAATACCTACATCTATTCTTGCTTGTTATGCCTAGTTAGGGGCGTTAAACGATAGCGCTTGTTGGGAGGCAACCCAATTTTATTTTTATTCCTTGATTTTTGCTCCTGTTTAGTAATAAATAAATTATCTAGCCTCCGTTATAGTTGTGTTTTTTGTGTTTAATTAGTGTTTGTTCCAAGTAGAACCGTTGGGAAGACTTGGGGAAAGTCTTGTTGAACTTGCTGTAAAAAACAGAAACTTTAGCGCTCACGAGAACTGCTGTCATTTTTATTTGAAGAGTGTTATTTAGTTAATTATTTTTGCAGATGATTAATAGATAAATTCCTCACGTCCAGAAATTTATTTTGGAATTTTGGGCGTTCCAGATCTTGCGCTAGCTACAGATTACTACAGACTGTTCTGTTTTTGACAGATTCAGTTTTTCGTGTGTTGTATGCTTATTTTGATGAATCTATGGCTAGTAAAATAGTTTATAATCCATAGAGAAGTTGGAATACAGTAGGTTTAACACCAATATAAATGAATAATGAGTTAATTACAGTACCTTGAAGTGGTCTTTTGTTTTCTTTCGCTAACGGAGCTCACGAGTTTTCTTCTTTAAGTTTTGTGTTGTGAAGTTTTCAAGTTTTGGGTAAGGATTTGATGGATTATGGAACAAGGAGTGGCAAGAGCCTAAGCTTGGGGATGCCCATGGCACCCCCAAGATAATCTAAGGACACCTACAAGCCAAAGCTTGGGGATGCCCCGGAAGGCATCCCCTCTTTCGTCTACTTCTATTGGTAACTTTACTTGGAGCTATATTTTTATTTACCAACATGATATATGTTTTGCTTGGAGCGTCTTGTATTATTTGTGTCTTTGTTTATTAGTGTGCCACAATTATCCTTGCTGTACACACCTTTTGAGAGATCCATACATGAATTAAAATTTGATAAAATACTCAATATGCCTCACTTATATCTTTTGAGCTATGTAGTTTGCTCTATGTGCTTCACTTATATCTTTTTGAGCTAAGTAGTTTTGCTCTATATGCTTCACTTATATCTTTGAGCTATGTAATTTTGCTCTATGCGCTTCACTTAGATCTTTTAGAGCACGGTGGTGGATTTGTTTTAAAAAACTATTGATCTCTCATGCTTCACTTAAATTATTTTGAGAGTCTCTTAATAGCATGGTAATTTGCTTAATAATAATATGCTTTGTATTCAAGATTTGTGAAACTTTCTTTTGAGTGTGTTGAATACTAAGAAAAGATTGAAGCATGATAATTGTTTTGAGATATGGAGGTGATAATATTAAAGTCATGCTAGTTAAGTAGTTGTGAATTTAAAGAATACTTGTGTTGAAGTTTGTGATTCCCGTAGCATGCACGTATGGTGAACCGTTATGTGATGAAGTCGGAGCATGATTTATTTATTGATTGTCTTCCTTATGAGTGGCGGTCGGGGATGAGCGATGGTCTTTTCCTACCAATCTACCCCCCCCCCCTAGGAGCATGCGCGTAATACTTTGCTTTGATAACTTCTAGATTTTTGCAATAAGTATATGAGTTCTTTATGACTAATGTTGAGTCCATGGATTATACGCACTCTCACCCTTCCACCTTTGCTAGCCTCTCTAATACCGCGCACCTTTCGCCGGTATCATACACCCACCATATACCTTCCTCAAAACAGCCACCACACCTACCTATTATGGCATTTCCATAGCCATTCCGAGATATATTTCCATGCAACTTTCCGCCGTTCCATTTATTATGACGCACTCCATTGTCATATTGCATATCCCGGTACACCGCCGGAGGCATTCATATAGAGTCATATTTTGTTCTAAGTATCGATTTGTAATTGTTGAGTTGTAAGAAAAATAAAAGTGTGATGATCATCATTATTAGAGCATTGTCCCAGTGAGGAAATAATGATGGAGACTATGATTCCCCCACAAGTCGGGATGAGACTCCAGACAAAAAAAAGAGGCCAAAGAAGCCCAAATAAAAAAAGAGGCCATAAAAAAGAGAAAAGGCCCAAATAAAAAAAATGAGAGAAAAATAGAGAAGGGACAATGTTACTATCCTTTTACCACACTTGTGCTTCAAAGTAGCACCATGATCTTCATAGTAGAGAGTCTCTAATGTTATCACTTTCATATACTAGTGGGAATATTTCATTATAGAACTTGGCTTGCATATTCCAATGATGGGCTTCCTAAAATTTCCCTAGGTCTTCATGAGCAAGCAAGTTGGATGCACACCCACTTAGTTTCTTTTTGAGCTTTAATATACTTATAGCTCTAGTGCATCCGTTGCATGGCAATCCCTACTCACTCACATTGATATCTATTGATGAGCATCTCCATAGCCCGTTGATACGCCTAGTTGATGTGAGACTATCTTCTCCCTTTTTGTCTTCTCCACAACCACCACTCTATTCCACCTAAAGTGCTATCTCCATGGCTCACGCTCATGTATTGCGTGAAGATTGAAAAAGTTTTGAGAATGTCAAAAGTATGAAACAATTGCTTGGCTTGTCATCGGGGTTGTGCATGATTTAAATATTTTGTGCGGTGAAGATAGAGCATAGCCAGACTATATGATTTTGTAGGGATAACTTTCTTTAGCCATGTTATTTTGAGAAGACATAATTGCTTTGTTAGTATGCTTGAAGTATTATTATTTTTATGTCAATATGAACTTTTGTCTTGAATCTTTCGGATCTGAATATTCATATCACAATTAAGAAGAATTACATTAAAATTATGCCAAGTAGCAATCCACATCAAAAATTCTGTTTTATCATTTACCTACTCGAGGACGAGTAGGAATTAAGCTTGGGGATGCCTGATACGTCTCCAACGTATCTATAATTTTTGATTGCTCCATGCTATATTATCTACAGTTTTGGACTATATTGGGCTTTATTTTCCACTTTTATATTATTTTTGGGACTAACCTATTAACCGGAGGCCCAGCCCAGAATTGCTGTTTTTTTGCCTATTTCAGTGTTTTGAAGAAACGGAATATCAAATGGAGTCCCAACGGAATAAAACCTTCGGGAACGTGATTTTCTCACCGAACGTGATACAGGAGACTTGGACCCTGCTCCAAGGAACAAAAGAGGCGGTCATGAGGGTGGGGGCGCCCCCCTAGGGCGCGCCCCCTGCCTCATGGGCCCCTCGGAGCTCCACGACGTACTCCTTCCTCCTATATATACCTACATACCCCCAAACGATCAGAACAGGAGCCAAAAACCTAATTCCACTGCCGCAACTTTCTGTATCCACGAGATCCCAACTTGGGGCCTGTTCCGGAGCTTCGCCAGAAGAGGGCCGTCATCACGGAGGTCTTCTACATCATCATAGCATCTCCGATGAAGTGTGAGTAGTTTACCTCAGACCTTCGGGTCCATAGTTAGTAGCTAGATGGCTTCTTCTCTCTCTTTGGATCTCAATACAAAGTTCTCTCCCTCTCTTGTGGAGATCTCTTTGATGTAATCTTCTTTTTGCGGTGTGTTTGTTGAGGCCGATGAATTGTGGGTTTATGATCAAGTCTATCTATGAATAATATTTGAATCTTCTCTGAATTCTTTTATGTATGATTGGTTATCTTTGCAAGCCTCTTCGAATTATCCGTTTGGTTTGGCCAACTAGATTGGTAGTTCTTGCCATGGGAGAAGTGCTTAGCTTTGGGTTCGATCTTGTGGTGTCCTTTCCTAATGACAGAAGGAGCAGCAAGGCACGTATTGCATCATTGCCATCGAGGATAACAAGATGGGGTTTATTTCATATTGCATGAATTTATCTCTCTACATCATGTCATCTTGCTTAAGGCGTTACTCTGTTTTTAACTTAATACTCTAGATGCATGTTGGATAGCGGTCGATGAGTGGAGTAATAGTAGTAGATGCAGAATCGTTTCGGTCTACTTGTCACGGATGTGATGCCTATATACATGATCATTCCTAGATATTCTCATAACTATTCTCAATTCTTTCAATTGCTCAACAGTAATTTGTTCACCCACCATAGAATACTTTTGCTCTTGAGAGAAGCCACTAGTGAAACCTATGGCCCCCGAGTCTATTCTCATCATATTAATCTTCATCACTTTAATCTTGCTTTGCTTTTTTACTTTGCCTTTTACTTTTACTTTGCATCTTTATACCAAAAATACCAAAAATATTATATCTATGAGATCTCACTCTCGTAAAGTGACCGTGAAGGGATTGACAACCCCTAATCGCGTTGGTTGCGAGTAGCTATCGTTTTGTGAAGGTATGAGGGACTTGAGCACGGCCTCCTACTGGATTGATACCTTGGTTCTAAAAAACTGAGGTAAATACTTACGCTACTCTGCTGCATCATCCCTTCCTCTTCGGGGAAAACCAACGCAATCTCAAGACGTAGCACGGTGCTACAGGATCTGGTACACATCCTGCACACCCGTATAATCTTGTAAGTATCTGTCCTCCGGTACAACAACAAGGTCGATTCTTCTTATTTGATCAACCATTCGCTGAAGCAATAATGCAGAGGGGGATGCAAGGAGCACAAGGCCTGCACATCCAAGCAAGTGGTAACATGGACCTGTACATGGAACATCCCAAGCGCAAGCAGAGCTGCAGTGAGCTTGTACAACAAGCTAGAGTAAGTCCCTACATTTAATTTAATTCGTACTGGCCTGCGTGTATGATTTGTGTGCAATGGCGGATCCATGAATTCAAGTTACCAGGGGTGAACATTTAACTTCAAAAATACGAAGGCACTTGCACTCCGGAAATCAACATAACTTGAGAAATGTGAAGCTACATGCACTTTGAAAACCAGCTAATGATCCAAAGTAGTTCAAATTATAAAACACTAAATGATGCAAGCACCTAAAAACACAAAATGCAACATGGTGTACAAGGACTATTAACATGGTCTGTACCTGCTTGAATTATTCGTTCTCTGCTAAAAATATCAAAGTGTAATTGCACCTATAACTAGTGCGCAAACTGCATATCAATATATCTATCCTGCACAAGTATGCCAATAGTTTCAAACAACAGATTAGAAAAGTATTTATGCTATGTTCTCATGATACGGGGACTTCCTAGTAGATGGCCTTGATGTTTCCTCAAGCCATCAAAATCTTCTATAATTTGCTTGTCATCAATGCCTGCAAATCTCTACGTCTCTCTCAACATGGCAGATCATCATTAGACACTAAATCCTTTAATGGGAGCTTGCAAAATGCTTGCATTAGATCCCTCATTAGACACTATATGTTCATCACTAGGAGCATGTAAAATGTTTGCATCAAATCCTTCATTAGCAGTCTGTTCATTAGAAACTTTAGGCTCAAGAACAACATGACCTTGTATGTTTGCACCGGAAACTTGATTATATACATCAGATTCAGTCAGTTTAGTATTGATTGGGGGAGTTATAAAATAAGAAGAAATTGGTTTCATTTTCTCATAGATTCCCTACATACAAGCAGTTTTACAACACCGTCAGGATTAATTATTGGCCAGAAATCGAACAATTGAATTAGATATAATCAGGGATGTGATGTACCTGCTCATTGCGCATGCTGCTCTTGCAAGCTGCGACTGTCCGTTTGCGCAAGCTCGATGACATGCCTGTGCTGCCGCCGCTGCCTCCCACGCAGGCTACACCTAGGGTTGGATCTTCATCTTCTTGTCCTTCCATTCTCTTGAAGCCCGGCGACCGCCCTCCAACAAGGGCGCGAGGAAGTGCTGTGTCGGTTTGTCCAGCGGCGGCTTGGTTAGGAGCGAACCATACTGGAGGCTGGAGCGAAGGAATTGGGATTTTTCCTTTGTCGATCAATATGGGAGGCGCTCGTTTGGGCCGCGAGCCTGCTATAGGGCCTGCCTTGCACTTACGTTATTGGCCCATCCAAATTGAAATGTTTTTCTTCATTTTTTACATTGCCCGCTCGTGTGTTGGGACGAACAAAACTAGCCTAGGCTATCCTGGACGACTCAAAGTAGGTGCACACTTTCCAGCCACCCAAGGTGGCCGCCCATACCAGCCCCTACAGCGGCGTCGCCCCTTTTTGCGTGTATGGTTGGGGTAGGAAACATATTCTAGTGGTGCTTTTGATTTACCCACAAAATGGTTGAATTGCTTGTTTCTATGAACTGATTTCGCCAATAATGTGAAGGATGCCAGTCTTTTCATCCTATTATAGATTGCTTAGATCTCGATATGCCAAATGTAATCGCATGAAATATACAGTAAAAGACAGTGTGATATGTGTGGCTACAACTAGTCTGACTACACGTCCTCATATAACATATCAAGGACACACCATCTTACCAGATTAACCATTCGACTTAGCAATGCAGTGTGGGAAGAAAGAAGTATTGGGATTGCGTATCCAAGCAATTGATGCCATGGACTCCTTCGTAGAAATTTGTAAGCGAAAAAGAAGTTGCAGTGTGCCTGTACAAAGAGCTAGTGTAAGTTTAGTTACCTGCTTCTCGGAAATTTAGTTAGCCACTTATTGCAAAATTGTTCAATTATGTTGCTTGGATTAATTTAGTTTGCTACTGGTTACATAATGCCATAGCCTATTAATCCTATTATAGACTGCGCCTATCTATGTGTTTGATACTTACTGTTAAGAATTACATGTTTGCCTGAACTTAAATAGCTACTTAAGCACGTAGATAGCTGGTCATATGTACTTCTAGGGTGCAGCAGAATTCACGTGTAATTTATGTTCTGATCCCCTGTTTGTTTAAATGGTTTGCCGTTATCACTTGTAGCACTAGTAATGTTTGCTTGTTCATAGATAGACAACTGTCAGGTTTATATGACGAAAACCGTCTTTTTAACTTATATATGTGTTGGAATCATTTTTCTTACATAAAAGAAATTTACAGATGTCTATGTTGCTAGTAAACGGTACCGACTTATTACTTTAATACGTTGCTAAGAACTTGTTAGTTTTACTAGTTCATGTGTAATTAAATATGTTGCCAAAACTGGTTAGTTTTACTAGTTTGATGTTAATTTCTTATGGCTCTTGCAAAACTTTATTTATTGATTGCTAATATTCAAGTTTGCAGGATCCAACTGAAACTCCGTTGGCAGAACAGGTATGTTTTTAGAAACTTCCTTGTTTACCTGGTTTGCTGCTGTAACTTGTTGTTGTAATCATCTTACCAACTTCAAGTTTTCAGGATCCAATTGGAAGTCCAATTGCACAGCATGTGCATTTTCAAAAGTATATTTGTGTAACAGGTGTGCTGCTGTAACTTGTTGCTCTAATCAAGTTACCGACTACTCAACTTTTCAGGATCCAAGAGAAACACTAATGCCACAACATGTTCCTTTTGCAAAACTTATTTGTTTAACTACTTTGTTGCTGCAACCGGTTGCTCTAATCACATTACTGGCTACTCAAAATTTCAGGATCCAAGAGAAACTCCAATGCCACAACAGGTACCTTTTGCAAAACTTGTTTGTTTAACTGCTTTGCTGCTGCAACAACCGGTTACAATGATGTTAATAACTACTTTTCGGCATCCAATTGAAACTCTTTAATTCCTTGTTCGTTTAACTGGTTTGCTATTATAACTCCCAGTTGAGATGTTTTCTAACTTCAACTTTTCAGAATCCAATCGGAACTATAATGGCAAAACAGGTTAGCCCAAGATCAAAGAGCGAGGATCCCATGGACGTTGTATCACCCCACAACAGTGGCACCAGCCCAATCGTGCATCATGAATTGCCAAATGCTGATGCTCTAGAGGCCAAACTAGTGGTAGAAAGAGATTCTGCTTCTGCACTTAGAGATGAAGTTGACTTGTTGAGGAAGCAAACAACACAATCACAAGCAGTGCTCAAGACAACCATTAAATATTTGGTGGATTTCAGAAGCAAGCTGAGACTGACCACATTGTTAAGGTCCTGAAGGAAAAAAGGAAATTAAATTCCCACTTAGTAAATCATAGGTGAAATGTTCTTTCCATCGTTGAATAGCCTTTGTGTTGTTTATTCATGTAATCAATCAAACTATTTGTTTTAGAGATCATGTAATAATTGTTTTTTGTTTTTTGGTTTGTAATTTTATTTGAGCACAAGTCTGTATTAATTGATAAGACTCGGAGACATTTCATTTTGATTGTTGTGCCAAACCTACAAATGTGCCAATCAGGCTGAATGTGCATTCAACAATAATAGTAGTATAGATGGACCATAAGTGGCACACATCGGAAAGGGCCAAGATGTTGTACTAGCTTCGCTAAAAAAGGATGCTCTTCTAGCAAAAAAAATATAGCGGCCTGGCTTAGGTATGTTAGTTGATATTATTGATCCATATACTCTATAAGTGTTTATATGTCTGTTAGTTTTGTACATTATTGGTTGATTGACTCGGTATTTGAATCTTGATACATCGCTTGTGTACATATCTAAATGGGAGTACGCATTATGCTGCGTGTGACACTTGAGTTGGACATAAAGTGTTCCAAATATTCGAATTCACCTTAAACTGGATTCTAGCTTCTGAATTCGAGTATCGGCATTTGTAAATCATATTCATATATGACCGTGGAATACATCTTTGTCGTGCTTTCAAAGATATATAAAAACACATAGAATGATTTGTAAAGATTCATATAGGAATACAAAATGGATTCGAATTTAGTTGCCAGGGTAACGTGGATGCTTATTGTCCCAAAATTCAAAAGAAGCGGCAAAATGTCCACTCCCACGTGGGCTGCTCGAAGCCAAGTGTTTGGGAGATGGAAATTACTGTCTACCCCTTACACGGACAATCCATCAGCCCAATTTCCACTGCTCTTAATAGGGGTAGGTTAGTAACTTCAATTAGACGTGACACGACCGCCTCTGAGCCCATTCCGACATGGTGGGCGCCAAACATGGGCGGCAAAACACATTTGATTCAAGATCATCCGAAAGACCTCTGTTGATCCCTCCATTTCCCCATTCATACACGGTGGGTGGCAAAACAAACTCGACTCAGCCGAAATCGATGTAGGAAAATATTTTCAATAGGGGCAGGTTTGTAACTTCACTCATACGTGACACAACCGCCCTACCTATCAGCCCCGTTCATACACCATGGGCGCCAACCATAGGCGCCAAAACACCCTCTCTTCGCCTGAAATCGCTCTGGGTAAATATTTGCGAGATGCGAGATTACCGTCCTATCCCCAACCGACGAGATGTCCAAATTTTAAACGGGGGCTAAGTTTGTAACTTTCCCATATTTCAGACATGCGCATCCCAAAAACATGGTTCCCCGTACCTCCCCCTCCATCTTCCCATTCATACACCATCCGTGCTAGAACACCATCCCCACACCAGCCTCCTCCATCCGCCACCCCATCCATCGCCGCCGTCCTCCACCCCATCGATCGCCACCGTCCTCCACCATGCCGGAGTGCCTACAAAGACCATGTCATCCACTGCTAGAGATGGACGTTTCTCATCCATGGCGACAGACCAAGAGCCTTGCATCGCGTCCTCTTGCTTCATCGGCGTCGTCGTCCTCTTTGTCGGGCCGCTCATACGGCCTTCTCTTCCACCGCAATGGGACTTATCCCCCGATGCACCCATCTACCGTCGTAGATCTACTTGAACGCCACCGACAGCCATCGCACCCTCGATGCCTACACGGCGCCGCAGGAGAGGTGGTACTTCATATCTCCTCAACTTTTTGATCTCAACCAGAAAATAGATCGTAACTTGGTTACTATACTTTCTTTTCAGCTCTTAGAATTTAGTTCTTAGTTCGAAGCAAACAATGGATGCTAAATAGCATTTCCCCGGTTTGTAGCTTTAAATCTGCCATGGCACAGTCACAATAGGGTTTAATTGATCATGCTTAGGGTTTAATAATCATGTTGGTTCCGTTGTGGTTTCTTTAATAGAAATCGGAGGGGAAACCCTCTTTTGCTGGAAAAAAAATGCTTAGGGTTCCCCCTTTTATGATCACTATACGATCAACATACGTGCTTCGTGTCATAATAGCACTACTCCACCCATCAAGCTAAACAAGCTTAGTTATTCAAATATGAATCTGATATTATTAAAATAGAGTCGTTTAATTGGTCAGATAAATGTTCCTAATTTAGTTTCGAAAATGCATGTTCGCTGCTCGGGTGTGTATCTCACAGGGTGCCCACGGTGGGCCGCGGCCCACCCTGGCATTTTGGGTCAGCCCAGGCCCCGATTCCCCTCTGTTCTGCTGCGCGCTTCCGATCTCTACTTGCCCCCAGCCGCCTGCATCGCCGGCGACTTGCCGTCCCCGGACGACATGACTCTAGGAGGAGATGCCGAACTAACAGGAGGTCAGGAGCCGCTCGCCCAACAGCGTCACCGCTGCCCGGGTGCGCCGCCGTGCCTACCTTCCCAGTCTGTTCAGGGCTGAGGCGTGCAGCACCCACTAAGCCAACCCGATTTATCCTGAGATATGTCCTCAACACTCAGTAGCCACTCCTCATCACCCATTTTCTAATTGATTCATTACTCATTAGGCACGACTGTCATTAGGGTTTGTTGTGTGCTGAGTGCTACCTACACTTAATGGTTCAGATGTATTTCAGTAATCTTTAGTACCTGTAAAGTTCACGGGGTTTCAAAATTCCAGCCCTAGGAACAAACACTAGTCATTTTGGATTGTTGGTCGTAGTGACATTGACCCAGATTACTACTGTAGGCCAGGTTTGTTGACATTTTTACTTGTATTTCTTACTCATTCGATATGATATCCAATTATTCACGTCGATTAGTTGCAAACAATAAGTGCTAGACAAACTTCTTGATTCAGATTTTGGACGGTCTCTTACTGCAGTTACAATTCTACATACTTGTCCTAGTAAGGTCACAAGTAAATGATTGATTCACTACATCTATGCTTGCCTTGTCATATTTGTTGTCAATATTCTTTTAGAGTGGACCACCCTGTTTCAAAATATGGGAACCATAGACATGAGTGAAAAGTATTTCTCTTTGTGATCTCTTCCATCATGTGTGGGCAACGAACACTACATTGTATAGAAAGAAAGTGTCATTTCCAGCTTTTACATAGACTACCATCTTTTACATGGAATAAAATCAGCCTACTTGCTTTGTGTCGCACTACCAGCACTCCACCCTTGAAGCTAAACATTATGCCATTGATAATTCCTTAGTTTATTTGTTCAAATACGAATTTGATGTGATTCTAATGTTCCTACTTCAGTTTTGAAATGTGTGTCTGCCTGTTATAGAGACATAAGAGGTTTGTATTTCTGTGTGTGGTCTGGTCAGCACGGTTGGGGGGTGAACTTTGCGTATGCATGGGTTTATAGGGAGACACTCTTTGAGTTGAATCCGCAATGCATTCCATAGATAATCAGATTACTTTTTATGTTTTCATGAATCTCAGATTCTGAACAACATCATAATGATTATGAGCTTGCGCGCATGAAAAGAATAAAGCAGAACAATGCCATGGCTGTCAAACTTGGCATTGAGGGACTGAAATCAAGTTTGGGTGCAATGCAATGCAAACGCTCTCCACCTATAGATTCATGATCAGAATATGATCCTAACAGTGATTCTGAGCTAGAGTGAGACCTAAGTCAATGTAGTTGCCTAGTGGAGGAGTCAGAGGTAGATGCCCTATCTTATTCACACATCAAGGTGCTTGCTCTAACTTTCCAAGGTTATATTGGTCGCACATATCTTGCAACTAATGCTTTGCATTGCTTCTACTTTGTTGCACTGCCATTAGCTTAGTTTACACATCGTGTATGTAAATATGCCCTACCTATCCATTTTCAGTACATATTCCATCTGTCATCATACCATATTTATCCATTCAAATGTTGTTCTTGTGTATCAGACGTTCTAAAGGAAGATGGTGATTGTTGATTGCGGAGGAGCACGAGCAATGTTGCGATCCCCTATACTTGTGGGTTATCAAGACCTTTTTCTGGCGCCACTGCCGGGGAGCAACAGCGTGGGGTGAATATTCTTGTGTGTGCTTGTTTGCTTTATCACTAAGTAATTTTTATTTGATGTTCTTAGTTGATCTTTATCTTTAGTTATGGATATGGAACACGAAATACCAAAAAAATTAGGTGTACTTTCTGCTCATGGAGATGGGGAACCTCCTAAAACCCTCGATGCTGGTTATGTGAAAAATATTATGTACTACTTTAATAATCCTGAGAAAACCCCATTCAATTATGTAATGGGAGTAACGTTGGATCAACGTGAATACTTTAGGGATTACCGCTTGACACAAAAAGGGAAACTATTATGGGATATGATTATACTTGTTGCTCTAAGGTGAAGGCTCCACACCTTCCCTTTTTATGCAAATTTAATGAAATAAAACCTTAGCTTCTTATGCTAATGGTATATATGATTACTATGATGTGGAACAAATAGAAGAATTTGTTGCTTTTATGGGTGCTTATGAAATTGAATCTATGTTTAAAGAGTTTGAAGATTTTGATGATGCTGTTTATAGACCTGAAAATTTAGCTATCCTAAAATATTGTTATGAGAATTATGAATACAATTACGATATTATTGCACTTATTGAGAAAGTCTCCGCTGTCCAAGAAGAGACTAATATTTTGCAGGAGTCTATGGAAGAAGAAATTGATGAAACTGTGAGCTCATTGGATGAAAAAGATGAGGAGGAGAGCGAAGAGAAAAAGGAGGAAGAGCGGATTAGCTACCCATGCCCACCTTCTAATGAGAGTAACTCTTCAACTCATACATTGTTTAATTTCCCTTCGTGCTTACCGAAGGATGAATGCTATGATGATTGTTATGATCCATGTCGGAGTAATGGGCCACGGGTAGGCTAACCCAAGGCCCAAAACCTTTCAAGACATCGGGGCCGACTGCGCCCCTCAAGATGACAGATGAAGAGCCGCCTTCTGGAGGACGGCTGAAGGAACAGTCGGCTGCCCGCATGCATCCGAGTCCTAGAGGCGAGGTCAAGACTGGCCGACTCCGCCTGGCGGCTTCCGGAGAAGCCGGCCACGGGGACTCGGCGCACGGCACCAACAAAGCCTATGCCCTCGTCAGGGGGGATGGGATAGGGAGTGGCAACAGTGAAGCCCACTCCCTCCACTTTTCGAGGAGATGGCCAGGCCATAGTGCACTGTACCAACGAAGATCCCCATCTGGCGCGGCACTGTTGCCATGCCATCCCTGACATCAGCAACAGCGGGCGAAGTCCTGTTCCCACGATAGCCTGACGGTACGGTCCACGGATGACGGGCCCTACCAGTCAGCGAGAGTCCGGAAGACAGCAAGGGCGCCACCAGTCGGACCCGTAGGAAGCCGGCCCCCGGGAGTCGGCCTGCCCCTCCCACGGGTTCCCCACGCCATTGACCAGACGAGACGGGGAGTGGCTACAGTGATCACCCGCAAGCGGCGAGACTGTAGCCACGACCCCATGACCAAGCTTGCGTCATTAGAAGCACGGCTACAGTAATCAGCAGCCGGCAAGACCCGCAAGCGGCGGGTACGGCTTGTCGGCTCTGTACCAGACCAGTCGGTGGGGCCCACCAATCGGCGGGCCCCATTAGTCGGCAGAAGGGCCGGCAGGCGAAGAGACCGACGGCTGGGCCCTGCGCCCAGACAGTTTACCATTGTACCCCTGGGGGTAGGCCTATATAAACCCCCCAGGGGCACCCATGCAAAGGGTTCCGATCCTTTTGAACTAGACCAGACCATAGAGGGGGGAGAGAGCTGACCCTGCTTTCTCCTACCTTCAGATACAGCTCGAGGAGCGCCCTTGTATTCACTTTGCCTTAGTGGTCATGCAGAGACCCCGCAGAGCAGGACATGGGGTGTTATCTCCTAGGAGAGCCCCGAACCTGGGTAAAGTACGTCGGCGTTCGTGTCTACGCCTCATCCCGTTTCCAGGCACCGGCGACGTTCTACTTGCCCCCACCATGATAAGCCATCCATTGGCATATGTCGCACCCAACCCCCAACATTTGGCGCCCACCGTGGGGCCTGATGCACCGTCGTTCGGAGACCTGTTCTGGACGGGAACCCTTTTCCTCCCTGGCGAGCGCAGCCAGCCCGGCACGCCAGATGGAGGCTACACCGATGCGCTGCATGGCGCTGAAATCGCCTGCGTGGCCAGTTGCCTCGCCAATCTTGTCGGCGAGGTCCGCCTCTCCGACGAGCCCGCATCCGACGCAGGCACAGGCGGCCCCGAGAGCCTCCCCGCGGGCCTCCTTGATCAACTCCACATCGCCAGCGTGCCAGCTGGGGGCTTGGAGTCCGTAGGCTCCACTGATCCGATGTTGGTCGACTCCGACACCGCGTCGCTTGACACGTTCCCCACCAACATGGTGGTCTACGATGAGCCGCTCCCTTGCGCGGAGAGTGGCAAAAGCACCATCACGGAAGTGCTTGTCATTGATCATGGTGAGCACTCTGACGGGGGTGAGTATGACCCGCTCAATGCGGCACTGCAAGACCTAGTAGCGCCCATTCCCGAAGACGCCGACGCCGAGACGCTGGAGGCACGCCGCTCTCAGCTAGTCAAAGGCGCCAAAAAGCTGGCTAGCATGAGATGCCTATCAAAGGCCTACCAGCGCGAGATGGACCGCGCTGTGGGCGGCACGCCGGCTCCGGCTGGGCCTAGCCACCTTGGCGCGGTCCAGCAGCGCGGCGTGGCCATCGCCGACCTGTTCGGGGCAAATCGCCCCGTTTACGCCATGCCTACGGAGAACATTCGAGCCGTCCAGGCGGCGGCAGACGAGCTGGACAAGTTTGAGGGCGAAGAATGTCGCTTGATGACGGAGCGCGTCCAGCGACTCCTTGACGCAGCTGCGGAGCAGAACGAGGCCGGCTGCTGCACTGATGCGCCGCACCGACAGAATGACAACCTGCCTCCCTGTCGAGAACAAGGCGCAACATCTCGGATGCCGACTGGTGGCGTCCGCGGAAGAAAAGACAAGGAGCCGGCTGCCAACCGCAGTCGGACTCGCATCACCATAGAGCGTGACCGAGATGGCCGCCCAAGAACAGTGGAACCACGGGACGACTGTCCGCCTCCTCCCCCTCAAAGGGAAAGGCGAGTCTCCCTGCCGCCTGTCGATCACCCGACGCTCGGCGACCGCCTTGGCCGCCGAGTGGGAGTCGGAGAGAATGACGCCCGCCACCGGATCGACTGTCTCCACCGATCCCTAGCACTTGAAGAAGAAGATGAGTTGGGTCCGCCGGGTTTCGGCCCCCGCATCCGAGACGAGCCCTTCCCCAAAGGGTTCACGCACCCCAGAGACACACCCAAATACACCGGCTCCGTGAAACTGGAAGACTGGCTGGTCGACTACTCCATGGCCGTCAGCATAGCAAACAGCAACAAGTGTGTTGCCGTGAAGTACGTTCCGCTCATGCTCCAGGGCACGGCCCGGACGTGGCTGAACAGCTTAAGGCCCCGTAGCATCAACAGTTGGGTCGACTTCACGAACGCCTTCATCTGCAACTTCACCAGCACATACAAGCAGCCTCCCAAACCTCGCCAGCTCTCCTTGTGCGTGCAGGGCCCCAACGAGTCAACTCGCGACTACCTCACGCGCTGGGCCGAGCTCCGCAACTCCTGCGAGGGCGTGCACGAGGTGCATGCTATTGAGTACTTCACTACAGGATGCCGAGAAGGCACCCTCCTCAAGCATAAGCTTCTCTGCGATGAGCCAGAAACCCTCGACGAGCTGTTGATCATAGCAGACAAATACGCCACAGCCGACTCCTCCATGAAGACGGAGATTCAAGTTAGTGTGACAGGCAAGGTGACTCCTCAGGCTCCTCGAACCCCGGCCAGAGACACCAGTCGGTGTCAACTGTAGAACGACCACAAGCACAAAGCCCCACAGCCGACTTCCACCAGTCGGCAAGTGGCGGCAATCAAAGACGAGCAGCCGGAAGGGCAGCCTCCGACCAAACGCGAGAAGGGCGGCAAGCCCAACTGGCGGCCAACTTTCTCATATGAGCAGACTTTGGATGGACCCTGCAAATTCCATAGTGGCGTGAAGCCGTCCAACCACACCACTCGGAAGTGCCACTGGCTCACCAGGATTGCCAAGGGAGACGGCCTTTTGCCTCCCCCACCTGCGGGGTAGCCGCCTCCTCCTTCGCCCCAACAGCCGGCGGTCAGACCAGTCGGCGCGATACAAGACGAGTACCTAGAAGAGCATGGAGCCTATGTTGTGTTCACCAGCGTGGCCGATGATCGACGCAGCCGGCGGCTGCAGCAGCAGGAGGTGAATGCAGTAGCATCTGACACACCGGAGTTCATGCATTGGTCTAAGAAGCCCATTAGCTGGAGCAGAGCTGACCACCCGGAAGTAATGCCCAAAACCGGCTCCTACGCCTTGGTTTTGGACGCCACCTTTGCCACGGACAAACGAGCTGCTCAATTTTCCAGAGTCCTGATAGACGGAGGCAGCAGCATCAACATCCTGTACAAGGATACCATGGAGAAATTAGGGATCAGATAGAGGCAGCTTCAGTCCAGCCAGACAGTGTTCCATGGAATAGTTCCTGGCCTTTCCTGCTCACCAATCGGAAAGATCTTGATCGACGTCCTCTTCGGAGACAAAGATCATTTCCGCCGAGAGTCAATTTGGTTCGAAGTGGTGGACCTAGAGAGCCCGTACCATGCGCTACTTGGACGGCCTGCCCTGGCTAGGTTCATGGTTGTCCCCCACTATGCCTACCTCAAGATGAAGATGCTGAGTTCCAAAGGGATTCTGACCATAACTGGCGACTATAAGAAGTCGTCCGCATGCGCATCAGAGAGCAGTCGGCCGGCCGAGTCCCTCGTGATCGCAGGTGAGAAGCGGCTACTTGACCGGGTTGTGGCGATGGCAAGCAAACAGCCAGAGATGTCGCCCGATCCCAGGGAGTCGGAAGCTGAGGGCTCATTCAGCCCGGCCAAAGAAACAAAGAGGATACCTTTGGACCCAGAGCACCCAGAGAGGTACACTGTCGTAGGCGCCAACCTCGACAGCAAATAGGAAGGCGAGCTCGTCAATTTCCTCCGTGAGAATTGGGACATCTTCGCATGCTCCCCCAAAGACATGCCAGGTGTTTCGACGGATTTCACCGAGCACAAATTGCATGTCCGATCTGATGCCAAGCCAGTCAGGCAGCCTTTGTGCCACCTGTCAGAAGAGAAGAGAAGAGTTGTTGGAGAAGAGACAGCCCGGCTGCTTGCGGCCGGCTTCATTAAGGAAGTGTTCTTTCCAGAATGGCTAGCCAACCCGGTCCTGGTACTGAAGAAGAACAAGCAATGGCGAATTTGTATTGACTACACTAGCCTCAACAAAGCATGCCCCAAGGACCCGTTCGCTTTGCTAAGGATCGACCAAGTGATAGACTCCACAGCCGCATGCGAGCTGTTGAGTTTCTTGGATGCATATTTGGGGTATCACCAGATCAAGTTGAACCCGGCCGATAGGCTGAAGACCGCCTTCATCACGCCATTTGGAGCCTTCTGCTACCTGACCATGACGTTCGGCTTGAGGAACGCCGGCGCCACCTTCCAACGTTGCATGCAGAAGTGCATCCTCAAGCAACTCGGCAGAAATGCTCATGTTTACGTGGATGATGTGGTAGTGAAGACGGAGAAGCATGGAACACTGCTGGAAGACCTCAAGGAGACCTTTGAGAACTTGCGCCGATTTCAGATCAAGCTCAATCCGGAGAAATGCGTCTTCGGAGTACCAGCCGGCCAGCTCCTTGGTTTCCTGGTCTCCGAACGCGGCATAGAGTGCAACCCTGTGAAGATCAAGGCTATTGAGAGGATGGACGTACCCAGCCGACTGCTGGACGTACAAAAGTTCACCGGTTGTTTGGCATCCATTAGCCGATTCATCAGTCGGTTGGGCGAGAAGGCTCTCCCCCTATACCAACTCATGAAGAAGACCACTTTTTTCGAGTGGAACCACAAGGCGGACGAAGCTTTTATCCAACTAAAGAAGATGCTGACTACTCCACTTGTCCTGGCGGCTCCGACTCCTAAGGAACCCATGCTCCTCTACATCGCTGCCACCAGCCGAGTAGTCAGCACAGTCATCGTGGTAGAGCGCAAGGAGGAAGGCAAGGCGCTACCAGTCCAGAGACCGGTATATTATTTAAGTGAAGTAATGTCGATCTACAAGCAAAACTACCCCCACTACCAGAAGATGTGCTACAGCGTGCACTTTGCCGCCAAGAAATTAAAGCCTTACTTCCAAGAACATCCAATCACTATGGTCTACACGGCTCCACTAGCCGAGATCATCGACAGCCGGGATGCTTCGGGCCGAGTAGCCAAATGGGCCATAGATTTGGCCCCCTACACCATCTACTACCAGCCTCGTACCGCCATCAAATCACAAGCGCTGGCCGACTTCCTCGTCGACTGGGCCGAAACCCAGTATCTGCCGCCAGTGCCCGACTCCACCCATTGGCGAATGCATTTCGACGGCTCCAAGATGCGCACCGGCTTGGGAGCCGGTATCATCCTCACCTCTCCCAAGGGCGAAAAGCTCAAATATGTGCTGCAAATCCATTTTTCCTTCTCCAACAACGTCACCGAATATGAGGCACTCATTCACGGTCTCCGGCTAGCCAAAGAGCTCGGCATTCACCGGATCCTGTGCTATGGTGACTCCGACTTGGTGGTCCAGCAGTCGTCAGGTGATTGGGACGCCAAATACGCAAACATGGTGAGCTACTGCTTCCTCGTACAGCAACTAAGTGGATATTTTGAGGGGTGCGAGTTTCTCCATGCAACTCAGTGGTATAGCAACTCAAGCGATACCGTCCGGCGTCGCCCTCGAGTGCCTCCTCAAGCCGGCTGTCAAGCCATCGCTAGAGTCAGACTCTATCTTCGTACCTGTTCCTCCTAAAGTAGTCGGATCCGACTCAAGAGCCCCCGAAGATGGCGCCAGCATTCCGGCAGCCGGCGCGGGGATCTTGGCAGTCGCACCCGGCCCGGGGACTGCGGCGGTCGACCCGGAGACTTCAGAACCCGGCCCAGGGACTGCGCCAATCCGCCCCGGGACTTCATCGACACAGCAAGCGGCTGCCGACTCCAACCCGCCACCTCCCGGCCCAACCGCCCTCGTCCAAGTCGCAGTCTTGACAGTTGCAGAAATTGCAGCACCTTCATGGGCCCAGCCCATCCTCAAATTCCTAGTGAACAAAGAGCTGCGAACTAATGAGATCTCAGCTCGGAAAGTGCAATGCCGGGCGGCAGCATACACCATAGTCAACAGAGAACTCGTAAGGCGCAGTATCACTAGTGTCTACCAGCGCTGCGTGGAGCCAGAGCAAGGCCAAGCAATTCTCAAGGACATCCATCAAGGCGAGTGTGGCCACCACGTGGCTTCAAGAGCACTCATCGCCAAAGCCTTCCGCCATTGTTTCTTCTGGCCGGCTGCTCTTGAAAACGCCAAGGCCTTGGTCCAAAATGCAAGGGGTGCCAGAAGTTCCGCTCCAAGCCACATCAGCCGGCTTCTGCACTCAAGACTATTCCCATTGCCTGGCCCTTTTCTGTTTGGGGCTTGGACATGGTAGGACCATTCAAGACGGCACGAGGAGGTTTAACTCACTTGTCGCAGTGGACAAGTTCACCAAGTGGATAGAAGAAAAACCAATCAAGAAGTTGAATGGTCCGACTGCTGTGACCTTCATCTTCGACATCACAACTCGGTACGGCATACCGCACAGCATCATCACCGACAACGGAACAAACTTTGCCATAGGTGCCTTGGCCCGTTGCTGGGTGACGCAGGGCATCCTACTGGACTTAGCGTCCATTGCCCATCCGCAATCCAATGGCCAGGTAGAGCGAGCAAATGGCCTAATCCTGTCCGACATCAAGCCTCGGCTGGTCGAGCCTCTGGAGCGCTTGACAGCTGCTGGCTTGACGAGTTGCCAGCCGTCCTCTAGAGTCTGCGCACGACTCCAAACAAGTCAACCGGCTTCACGCCCTTCTTCCTCGTCTATGGTGCCGAAGCCGTCATCCCAACGGACATACAGTTCGACTCCCCTCGAATCACCATGTACACCAAAGAGGAAGCAGAAGAAGCACGTCAAGACGGCGTTGATCTGCTGGAAGAGGGTCGGCTGTTGGCACTCAGCCGGTCCAGCATCTACCAGCAGAGCCTATGCTGATACTACAACCAGAAGGTCAAGCCACGATCTTTCCAAGAAGGAGACCTGGTGCTCCGGCTGACTCAGTGAACAGCCGGCCAACACAAGCTCTCAGCACCTTGGGAAGGCCCTTTCATCATCAGCAAAGTGTTGGGCAATGACTCCCACTACATGATCGATGCTCAGAAGCCCCGAGCACGCAAGAGGGACGACTCTGGCAAAGAGATGGAGCGGCCATGGAATGCAAACCTCCTCCGAAGATTTTACAGTTAATGCAGTATGTACCATGCTACCTTTTGTATTAAAGTACGAAGACCTTGGGCCCCTCGGGAAGAGCTCGGGGACTGCCCTCTTTTATCGATATGATAAGAGTTATGCCTATGAGTATGTTATTCTTTGTTATACCGCTTTGCACCGGGTTCGACTAGTTGGCTCGGAGACTTGTCGTCTTGAACTATGAAATGACTTCCTGCAGCCGGACAAGTAGTGTGTGGCACTTAAGCCGTCTCCTGTTAGAAGCCGCAGATCGCAGAGCGACTGTCTAGTGAGCAGGAGTAAGGTAGAATGGGTTCCCATATGAAAAACGGCTAAGGACTCAAAGCATATACATAGTTTTAGCCAGCTTCCAACCTTTTACAACCGACTCTCGAGCAGCCGGCTCGCCGTTTTCTAAATTAACTTGCTAAAAACTCTAAACAGCTAAGTACTTGCCTTCCCAAAGAAGCTGAGTACTTGATCCAGCAGCAGTCTGCAGAGCGGCTGTCCGACTGGCAAGACGGCAACCAAGGGAAGGCGGCAAAGGAAAAAGCCAAAGAGCAATGAGCAAGAAGAGATAGAACGCGGATAAATATTTACATAGAAAAGGCCCTTGGCCGAATCCTCAAACAGAAGTTCAAGATACACCCCGTGGGTGGAATTGTGCAAAATAACAAGTTCATTGAGACTATTAAGCAGGTAAAAACAAAGATAAAGTGGCAGCCTAGGATGCCGCGGACGGACTCGGAGGACCGGAGGGGTCGGCGGTGCTAGTTGCCGGGGCGGCCGGCTAGTTGGTCTCCGCTTGATCACCTCTGGCAGCAGCTGGCTCGGTTGGGCGCGGCTCGTTGCTGGAGGCATGGTCGAGCTGGGGCTGGCCATCTGCCCCGACCTCTGGCGCCTCCTCCTCGTCTCCTTCCTCCTCCTCGCCTTCTTCTTCACCACTGGAGTCGATCACCTCCGTCGAGTCCTCGCCGTCGTCCAGGTTCAGCCCGAACCACTACGGTGGTGCCTCTTCGCCGTTATCAGTCCGCTCTGGGACAAAGACACTGGTGTCGGTGTACTCGGCGATCGATGTGGCGCGCTTGACGAGATCGTCTTCCACGGCCGCCAGCTCCGCCTGAGCTTCCAGCCAGAACGTGGCTAGCTGGGCTAGACTCAGCCCAGGATACCACGCCTTGGCGAATTCTAAGGCCCGGCATGCTCCAGCCCGGGCCGAAGAACCCTTCCAGGCTTCAAGGCGGCCGGCTGCTACCTCCAGCCAGTCGGCAGTCCGACTAGGGGTGCGCGGTGCCTGCATATCCGGCCACAGGGAGGCAATCGCCTGGGCACCAACACGTTGAAGCCGGCGCAGCATCCGGTGGGCAGGCCGAAGGCGGGCCTCGATGCTCAAGATCTGCTCGCCAAGAGTTCGGGGGGCGTTGGCGGCAATCTGTGCGCCGTCCTCCCTCCTCCCTTCATGATCAGCCTCGATGGCTTGATTGGCGGCATCCGAATGGCCGGGGAAGAAGTCTGCCAAGGAAGAAGAACGGAGAACAAGGTTAAAGATTAGAGGCCGACTCAACTAGCAGTCGGCAGCTTAGAAAAGGAAAATGAGGGGAAGCTCACCGTCGACGAGATCTTCGATCGCGTGGAAGCCGGAGACCAGCGTCGTCTCCGTGTCGGTCCAGGAGGAGCGCTCAGACGCGAATTCGGCAAGGAGGGCGGTCTCCTTGTCCTCCGCCTCCTTCTGGGCCTTCTGGAGCAGCTCCTTCTGCTCCGCCAGCTGCGTAGCCAGCCGGTCGCGCTCCTCCGTCAGCCGGCCGTACTCCTCCTCCTTGACACGCAGTGCAGCGTTGGCCTCACCCAGCTGCTGCTGCAGGGCGGCGTTGGCCTCTGAAGAAGAAGAAGGAGGGGTGTCAGTCGCCAACAAGGAAGAAAGGTCACCGGGGAGATCCGGCCCACTGCTCAGCAGTCGGCCCGAATCTCGGGGACTACAGCCCGCGCGTGCGCCAGCGCGCCCTCGCAGAGATGGAAGAGGACTCACCCCGGTTGTCCGACAAGTCGGCGGTCCGCTTGGCCAGCTCCTCAACATTGGCGTTGAAGGCGGTCACGTGAAGATTGTGGTAGTCCTGCATCAAAATTCCAGACAAAGTGTTGGTACTTGGAACTCACCGATTAGAGTTCCGAGCCGCCTGCTCAGCAGCCGGCCCGAAACTCGGGGACTACACACAGTGGGTGCGATGGCGTGCCCCCACAAAGAAAAACAAGAAACAAAAACAAAAAGGAAGGACGCATACCCAGATGGCTGTTCGCGATGCCAAATACGCCTTGGTGCATTCCTTGATGGCGTCGCCCTCAGCTCGGAGCTTGGCTTGGACGTCCAAGAGCGCCCGGTTCAACGGGCCCGTCCCGCCTCCCCGCACCCACCCAGTGGGCGCGGTGCTCGACACCTCGGTGTCTGGGATCGTGGAGCTCGTGGCGCCGGTCTCCAGAGGGCACGGCGCCGAGGCCGCCTTCGCGAGACGGCGGCGTGTCGGCGTGCCGACCTCGAGAGCTAGGCCCATCGCCACCACGCCTTCAGTTGATGGCACCGGCGGGTCCACCAGCTGCCCGCCTGGCGCGCTTCCGGAGGGCGGCGGTGGCGGCACAATTCCTTGCAATAGTTTTGCGATATAAAGATGGTGATATTAGAGTCATGCTAGTGGGTAGTTGTGGTTGTAGAAATACTTGTCTTGAGGTTTGTGATTCCCGTAGCATGCACGTATGGTGAACCGTTATGTGATGAAGTCGGAGCATGATTTATTTATTGATTGTCTTCCTTATGAGTGGCAGTCGGGGACGAGCGATGGTCTTCTCCTACCAATCTATCCCCCTAGGAGCATGCGTGTAGTACTTTGTTTGGATAGCTAATAGACTTTTGCAATAAGTATGTGAGTTCTTTATGACTAATGTTGAGTCCATGGATTATACACACTCTCACCCTTCCACCATTGCTAGACTCTCTAGTACCGCACAACTTTCGCTGGTACCATAAACCCACCATATACCTTCCTCAAAACAGCCACCATACATACCTATCATGGCATTTCCATAGCCATTCCGAGATATATTGCCATGCAACTTCCATCATCATCATATACATGACTTGGGCATTCATTGTCATATTGATTTGCATGATCGTAAGATAGCTAGCACGATGTTTTCATGGCTTGTCCGTTTTTTGATGTCAATGCTATGCTAGATCATTGCACATCCCGGCACACTACCGGAGGCATCCATATAGAGTCATACTTTGTTCTAGACATTGAGTTGTAATATTGAGTTGTAAGTAAATAAAAGTGTGATGATCATCATTATTAGAGCATTGCCCCAGTGAGGAAAGGATGATGGAGACTATGATTCCCCCATAAGTCGGGATGAGACTCCGGACCTTACAAAAAAATAAAAGACGCTAAAGAAGCCCAAATAAAAAAAAGAGGCCAAAGAAGCCCACCAAAAAATAAAAAAATGAGAGAAAAATAGAGAAGGGGTAGTGCTACTATCCTTTTTCCACACTTGTGCTTCAAAGTAGCACCATGTTCTTCATATAGAGAGTCTCTTGAGTTATCACTTTCATATACTAGTGGGAATTTTCACTATAGAACTTGGCTTGTATATTCCGATGATGGGCTTCCTCAAGTGCCCGAGGTCTTCATGAGCAAGCAAGTTGGATGCACACCCACTTAGTTTCAGTTAGAGCTTTCATACACTTATAGCTCTAGTGCATCCATTCCATGGCAATCCCTACTCACTCACATTGATATCTATTGATGGGCATCTCCATAGCCCGTTGATACGCCTAGTTGATGTGAGACTATCTTCTCCTTTTTGTCTTCTCCACCATCATATTCTATTCCACTTATAGTGCTATGTCCATGGCTCACGCTAATGTATTGTGTGAAAGTTGAAAAGGTTTGAGAACGTCAAAAGTATGAAACAAATTGCTTGGCTTGTCATCGGGGTTGTGCATGATGTGAATATTTTGTGTAGTGAAGATGGAGCATAGCCAGACTATATGATTTTGTAGGGATAACTTTCTTTGGCCATGTTATTTTGGAAAGACATGATTGCTTTATTAGTAGGCTTGAAGTATTATTGTTTTTATGTCAAATGATAGACTATTGCTTTGAATCACTCTTATCTTAATATTCATGCCATGATTAGATCTGTGATCAAGATTATGCTAGGTAGCATTCCACATCAAAAATTATCTTTTTTATCATTTACCTACTCGAGGACGAGCAGGAATTAAGCTTGGGGATGCTGATACGTCTCCGTCGTATCTATAATTTTTGATTGTTCCCTTCCAATATTCTACAACTTTCATATACTTCTGGTAACTTTTTATACTATTTTTGGGACTAACATATTGATCCAGTGCCCAGTGTCGGTTCCTGTTTGTTGCATGTTTTTTGTTTCGCAGAATATCCATATCAAACAGAGTCCAAACGGAATAAAAACTGACGGATATTTTTTTAGAATATATACGATTTTTGGGAATAAGAATCCACGTGAGACGATGCTCGAGGGGCCGATGAGGTAGGAGGGCGCGCCCTGGGGAGGCAGGCGCGCCCCTGACCATCATGGCCACCACGTAAGGCGGTTGATGCCCTTCTTTCGATGTAAGAAAGCTAATATCCAGATAGAGATCATGTTAAAATTTCAGCCCAATCGGAGTTACGGATCTCCGGGAATATAAGAAACGGTGAAAGGGTAGAATCTGAGAAGGCAGAAACAAAGAGAGACAGAGAGACAGATCCAATCTCGGAGGGGCTGTCGCCCCTCCCGTGCCATGGAGGCCATGGACCCGAGGGGAAACCCTTCTCCCATCTAGGGAGGAGGTCAAGGAAGAAGAAGAAGGAGGGGGGCTCTCTCCCCCTCGCTTCCGGTGGCGCCGGAACGCTGACGTGGCCATCATCATCATCACCGCGATCTACCCCAACACCTCCGCCATCTTCACCAACATCTCCATCACCTTCCCCCCTCTATCTACAGCGGTCCACTCTCCCGCAACCCGCTGTACCCTCTACTTGAACATGGTGCTTTATGCTTCATATTATTACCCAATGATGTGTTGCCATCCTAGGATGTCTGAGTAGATTTTCGTTGTCCTATCGGTGGTTGATGAATTTCTATGATTGATTTAATTTGCTTGTGGGTATGTTGTTGTCCTTTGGTGCCCATCATATGATTGCATGCGTGGATCACACCCTAGGGTTAGTTGTATGTTGATAGGACTATGTATTGGAGGGCAAGAGTGCCAGAAGCTTCAACCTAGCATAGAAATTGATGCATACGGGATTGAAGGTGGACCAATATATCTTAATGCTATGGTTGGGTTTTACCTTAATGAACATTAGTAGTTGCGGATACTTGCTAATAGTTCCAATCATAAGTGCATAGAATTCCAAGTCAGGGATGACATGCTAGCAGTGGCCTCTCCCACATAATACTTGCTATCGGTCTAGTAAAGTAGTCAATTGCTTAGGGGCAATTTCGCAACTCCTACCACCACTTTTCCACAAGTGGTGTATTTACTTTATTGTTTCTTTATCTAAACAGCCCCTACTTTTTATTTACGTACTCTTTATTATCTAGCAAACCTATCCAACAACACCTACAAAGTACTTCTAGTTTCATACTTGTTCTAGGTAAAGAGAACGTCAAGCGTGCGTAGAGTTGTATCGGTGGTTGATAGAACTTGAGGGAATATTTGTTCTACCTTTAGCTCCTCGTTGGGTTCGACACTCTTACTTATCGAAAACTGTTGCGATCCCCTATACTTGTGAGTTATCAGTAGGCCCACAAGTCAGCCTCCCACTATGCTGGGTTCCAGCTAGCAGGGGGAGTATTCATTTTTTTGTGCATAATAAGGAGGCACTTCCTTGCGTGCGAAGATAGCTGGTGGGTCCGACCTGTCAGCGGGGGGGCACGTTTTTTCGTCAAATACAGAGGCCCTTCTGGTGGGTCCTAGATGTCAGGTGGAGGAATCAAAGACTTGAGAAGGCGCACAGAACAAGCTAGTGTACCAGTAAAGAGACGTTGCTGAGTTTTAGAAAAAAGAGAGACGTGCTCCTATAGCTGGTTCGAATCCAAACCTAGACTATGACTATATATGGTGCTATGCTACTCTGCAAGTAATGAAACTGACATATCCAACATTCACTTCTCCTCTTCTCTACTTACTCTGTCTAGCATCAGAAGCTCTGGTCGCAGCAACCATGTCCGCTGGCTGCTCGTCCACCTGCTCTTCAGCAGGCAACAACTAAATATGCGCCAAGTCGCCACCCGTACCATCGCCTGTGGGTCTCATCACACCCCCGCCGGCACGCGCACCGCAGCCGGTTGCTCATCGCAACCCGCTGCCGTTGGTGTGGTGCCACTGCTACAAATCACGCAGAGTCATCCGTCGGGCCTCAACCACAATCCTCAACCCTGGCCGAGTCTTCTACAAATGCCCGAATCATGGGGTAATAATATGTTTAAGTGTTGTTCTGCTGCTTTCAGTTGCTGATTTTTTTAATAGTTTTGATGATGATCTTCCAATTTGATTCATGCAGAAAAGGGAAGATTCGTGTGATTTGTATTTATGGGAAGTTGCTAATGTGGGAGAGTGCAACTATGTTGATTATTTGGTTAGCCGAGGAATCCCAATAAGCAGGTTGGGGTGTTGGACAAGTAACTGAAGAAACGGCAGAAGAGGAAGATGCAGAGCAGAAGGTTAAAGAGGCAGTTCCTCTGATCGCCAAGCAACAACTACAGAATGGTCTTGACAGCAATGAGGAGATGAAAGAGCTTGTGAAGATAATGGGCAAAATCGATGTGCTCTGTAGGATGATTGTCTCTTTATTTGCAATGTATGTAGCACTCGTGATGTATTCAGGGGCTATGATATGAGCACTTTGCTGAAACTAGTAATGAATGAAATCTTTGTAGTAGGTTGGGCGTAGTGTTGTGAACATCTAATGATTTCTATTAACGGAAATCAGGGGGTATCCCCCTTTTGCTCATAAATAAATAAATAGCAGAGGCCCTTTTGGTAATAAATAAATAAATTAGCAGAGGCCCTGTCGGGTCAGCTTTGTTCTCATTCGAAGACGTCGAGCAAATTGCAGTCCAACAACAAACTATGTCATCAAATTCAAGTTTCACAGCCAAATATGAGTATATCTAAACAACAATTTCATCATGTTTTAGTCATCATACAATCACCAAACACAAATCAGCATACATAACAAGTGATGTTCTCACAGGAAAATACTGAACAACATGTTCATCAGGTTTCAGTTGTCATAGCAAACATAATTTCACATAGTAGATAAAAAGCGTCTTCTCATAGGCAAATACGACAAGAGCAATGTAATCATCATCCGCAGCAGCAACGTCAACATATTCGCCATGTGTATCAGTCTGAATCGTAATTCCCCACGGTGTCATCTTCTTCTTCGTCCTCAACGTCCTCGAACGTTGGCTTCTTCTTGATCAAATCTTTTATGTCCACAGCATGACAGGCAATCTTTTTGCCGGCGTCATTGACATGATGGTTCTCAAAGATATTAGGAACATCTGTGTTATCTTGTACATCAGGAGCAGTGTAAGCATCATCTTGTTGTGCAACTTCATTAAATGAATTCCTCTACTCAAACCTTTGCAATACTCTCCAGTCATACCTACATGCAAATGTGTCTTCCACGAAAAATATTTGTGTTGCTTGATTTGCCAAAATAAAAGGCTCGTTGGTCTGGTACGCCGCCTTGACATTGATAGATTTGAAATAATCATCAGCTCTGGGTTTTGAGATCCTGGAAGACAGGTTATACCAACGACAGCACAACAGAACCACACACCGATGATCCTCGAAACTGGAGATATACTACAACTGAACAATGTCTGTTATGTTAGCATACATTTCAGTTGTCTCTTTGTCATACGTATCCGTGCTCATGATGGAACTGATTTGTGTCTTCCTGCCTTCGTCTCGTGCAAGGGTGTTGTAGTGCACATCTCCAACAACGCAAGATTCATAATGTCTTACCCCGAGTATCAGGACCCATTGTTAGTGAGTAAAGGCCATCATCAACTGCCTGCCCATCCTCCCGCATGTCTTAACCTATGGTTAGAAAATAGACAAGCCGATCATCTTATGTACTCAATATATTAAAAAAACTGATAGTGCAATTCAAAAGCATACATGGCTCTTGAACCATTTCGCAAATCCTGCCATAACCAGTTTGTCAATGTTTCTTGGATTTTGCAGCAGTAACTCCTTTTTGTAGATGCTGCACAACATAGTGATCGCGTCAAACATCTAAATATATAAGAATGTGCTACAAATTTAGTAGATTATGATGTATAAACTGCAGTACTTAGCACTTACTTGATATAAGGTAGTATCTCGGGACAGTTATTCAACACATACCAAACCATTTTGTCCAAATCTTTAGGTTTGTCCTCTTGTCGACTCTTCCTTGTAACTCGAACAGAATAATTGAAAACATTGAGCCCGAGATTTTCTTCATCCACCTATTTGCTAAGGTGATCAGTTGTTTCAATGTATTTTGAGCATAATGTCAATGCGTCTCTAGTAATGTAGGCCTCTGCAATGGAACCCTCGGGTCTAGCTCTGTTCCTAACATAGCCCTTGAAAGTGCCTAGCCGCCTTTCAATAGGGTACATCCAGCCATACTGTACTAGACCTCTAAGTTGTGCCTCATCAGGTAGATGAATAGCCAAATGCAACATCACATCAAAGAAGGCTGGAGGATATATCTTCTCAAGGTCGCATAGGATAGTTGGTATCTTGTCTCTAAGACGCTCCAAAGCATCTATCCTGATATTTCTACTGCAGAGTTCCCTGAAGAATTGTCCCAACTCTGCAACTGCTCTGTATAAGTCAGGGCGGCCCAATCCTCTAAGGATAACAGGTAAAACCCTTTCAAGTAGGACGTGGCAGTCATTAGTTTTCAACCCTTGTACCTTGTTTCCATCTGCACTGACTCTCCTTTCAGGGTTGGAAGGAAATCCATGTGGAAATCTCACATGTGACAGGACCTCGCAGAATTCTTTTCTTTTTACCTTGTCCAAGACGTACACACCTGGTGCCATATCCCGTGGTTTACCTTCATCTTGCACCTGCAAATCCTCTCTGCTACCCAGGTGTGTCAAATCAATCCTAGATTTTAAGGTATCTTTCATCTTGCGTTCAATATTAAGAAGTGTGCCGATAATGTTGTCACATATATTTTCTTGATGTGCATCACATTAAGATTATGCCGCAGATCCAAATCTTTCCAATACTCCATGTCCCACCAAGTGGACCTGCGGGTAAACAATAATCTCTCTTCTGCCATGCCACACTTCGTTTTCCCACTACCATTACCAGGATGGTTTCCTGGTGTAATATGCCTGACCTTCTCTAATTGCACTTGCAACTCATCGGCAGTGAGCCTCTTTGGCGCATCACGATTTTCATGCTTTGCATTGAACACATGTCTTCGGTATTTTCTAGGATGCGGCCTGTCCTTGGCAAGGAAATGACGGTGTCCAATGTAACAGATCTTACTAAGTATTGCGTACGACAGTGGATTCCTGTCACAGCGAACACATGCATTGTAACCATGTGTCGTTCGCCCCGACATAGTGCCCAAAGCCGGATAATCATGGATGCACAAAATTATAACAGCACGTAGAAAGAAATCAGCTGGTGGGCTTCTATATAGGTCTCGAGTGAGAACACCCCTCCATAGCTGTTGAAGTTCCTCCACAAGAGGCTCCATGAACAAATCAAAATCCTTTCTAGGACTTTTTGGACCTGGGATGAGCAAGGCCATCATGTAGTTTGATTCTTTGGTGCACAGATTTGAGGCATGTTGTAAGGGATAACAAGCACTGGCCACATGCTATATGTGGCGCTCTGGTGGCCAAATGGGTTAAATCCATCTGAACCTAAGCCAAGTCTAATGTTTCTCGGGTCAGCAGCAAACTTTTCGTGTTTCTGATTGAAGCTTTTCCACTCACTACCATGTGATGGATGGCTCATTACATTCTGATCTCTGTACTCCTGGTTCCTAGAATGCCACAGTACATCCTCTCTTGTTTCAGCATCATGAAACAACCTCTGCAATCTGGGTTGTCAGTGTACAAAAATAGGCGCGCATCTTTGTACCCCTTTTTCCCGTGCACGGGCAGTCAGAGCCGCGCCCACGACCACACCAAGCGGAACAAGGGAGGTGAGCCAAGGTAAGATCGAAGCCCAAGACAATCAAAGCAAGGCCAAGGCTAAGACCACAAAGAGCAGAGGGACGAAGCAAGTTCCCCCGGCAAGACCCTTGCCGGGTGGCCTCAGCGGCCCCGGCAAGACTATTGCCGGGACAGTCCGCCCCGCACCAACAGAGCGAGCCACCCTTGAGCCCACGGCCCCTAGTGCCATCACCAACGTGGGGCCAGGGCTCGGGAAGGCACCCCTGTGGTGGCGTGAAGATCTTTGTGAAGACATATTCAAGATCAGATTAGAAGACGACGATTCTCGGCAAGATCCTTGCCAAGGAAGGCCACCAGACCCCCGGCAACATCCTTGCCGGGGACGACAACACGACACGGCGAGACCCTTGCTGGGCCACCTGGCAAGGCCCTCGCCAAAGATGCCGGCAAGGCCATTGCCAAGCCCACGTCAACCAAGCTTCTACCGCCGTTCACATGCAGCTGCGAGCCCAACCAGCTGGGCGGGCACCTACGTGGCAACATGCAGCTCCCGGGCCAACTCATCACGCGCATGCGTGGCGGAATGCAGATCTTCGTGAAGGCTCCACCACCGCGCCAACTCAGCTGCCTGCCTGCCTACATGGCACCGCACACATCCCTGGCCGAGGCGCATGTCGAAGCGAGGAGGAGCGACGATGGAGGACACCTTGTCTTGTAATACGAGGGATAACCTCGTGCCACTGTAGACCTTCCCACCTCCTGTGTGCCACTGTGGCAACCCCTTTCCCTATAAAAGGAGGCCCGAGGCGACGAGGAGGGGGATTCGGCTCTTTCGAACCACACGCTGACCACAGCTAGTTCGAGAGCTCAAGAACTCTCAGAAATACACCCACCAAAGCAGGACTAGGGTTTTACGCATCCTCGCGGCCCGAACCTGGGTAAACGATCCTTGTGCTGTCTACTAGCCCTGCTCTACTCGCAACCCTGCGCCTCGGCAACCGTAGTAGGGATTCTTGTGATCCCATAGGTGTCGTTCCACACCGACATCCTTGGCGCGCCAGGTAGGGGTGCGCAATTCTGAGAATCTGGTCTGGTAGTTAGCCTAGCGGTTCTTCATCGCTTTCGGTTTCTGAGAAGAAGGCGGCTGGAGGAACGACACCATCTCAGCGACAGAATTATTTCCTCTTACATTTAAGGTTATCGTCCTCAGAGATCTGGCTTATGTATGGGAAACCTGCACGCAAGGGGGCCCCCGCGATTGGCAACGCCTTTGTTTTGTTTCGAGTCCGCTCAACAGCTCAAAGCTGCCGCATCGAGAGTGGCGGGGTAGCCTTCCGCACCTGGCAACGCTCCTGGCTCTGACTCGAGTCAAACTCAACAGTTCGGGCGGCCGCGCTAAGGGCGGTAAGGTGGTTTTCCCGGCAGCAAGCACACCCGGCGGGCCAACGGGGATCCGTCCCCACGACGCCGCACAAGGAAAAATCGAACAGGAAAATAACATGCATGATACTAAAAAGTGTTGTAGAGTTATGTTACATCAAATTGTTGCTGCGGTTCTAACTAGAGATAGCAACTGTCTTGGTTGTGAACCTGCAGCGGCGATAAAAAAACGGGATGCCTAATCTCGGCGCTGACCCTCCACCCTCAGAATTCCGCCGACTCGGCTGATGATGGGCTCGATGCGCTCCCTGAGCGGCACAAGGTCGGTTCCCTCTGGCATGCTCGCTAGCGCGTCATCGAAGTCGAGGTCGGGGTACGAGTGCGCCACCTTGGTGAGAACCTTGGTCATGGCACCCTGGCAAAACCTCCGGGACTCGTCGGCCAGTGAGGCCGCCCAATTGGCGTGGAGCCGCTCCAGAGCGCCGACGACCTTCTCGAAGAACATGGTCATGCTGTAATTGGCACTAACGCCCTGCTCCGGGACATACCTCACGTCCGGCATCCCCATGAGGGCCATCTGTGCGGCGGCTTGGTTGGCGACGGTGGCAAGGCGATCGAGCCAACGGTTCTCGCCCTCCACGTGGTCCGCAAAGTTGAGGCCCTCATTCTTCCGCAATAGCTTCTTGGCCTCCAGCTCCTTGGCCAGGGTCCCCTCTCGGGTTGTGGCCTCTGACAACACCTTCTTGAGGCCCTCCAGCTTTAGCTTGAGGTCTTTGATGGAGTTGTTGGCCTCGGAGAGCTCCCCAGCATTGCGGACGACCCCGCCCTACGCCTCTGTCAGGGCACTGTGGAGCGTGTCCTGCTCCTGGGACAACTTCAGGGCCTGCTCCTTCAACCTGTCGCGCTCTGCCTCCAGCCCCTCCACCTTGCCGGCGTGAACCTGGGCCTGGGCATTCAGTGCCTCCTTGTGCCTCTACTCCAGCTCGCTGGTCCGCTGCAAGACAAGCTTCTCCACCTCTGCATCCTTGCCGCGAAGCATGGCGGCAACCTTCTCCTCGCACGCAGCGAGGTCCTCCTCCTGGGAGTTCAGCGCGGCCTCGCGCTGGGTCCGAGCGGCTTCGGCGGCCACAGCCAAGTTCTTCGCCGCCTCTTGAGCTTTCTCGACGTCGATGAGATTCATGGTGAGCTCCACATCGCGCCTGGCCTGCTCACCCTAGGTCGCCTTGAGCTCCTTGTGGGCCTCGCGGAACCAGTCCTGCGCCTCGGCAACGCGCTTCTGGAGGTCCGCCTCCGCCTTCTCAACCACCGCCGTCCTGGACTTAGCCTTGTCCAGGCGGGCGCGGTGGAGCGCCTGGAGCTTCCGGAAGCTGACGCCCATGGCGTGGAGGAGCCGCTCTTCCTGCGAGCTATCGCCGCCAACGATCGGCTTGTCAACGACTTCTAACCCGGCAGTGGCAAGCACCTCGTCGTCAAACACCTCTCCCTCAACGGGTGTCCTGGTGCTCGACACACCTGGAAGGTGGACGAACAAATCGTCACTCACCCTCAGGTACTTGCCGGAGCCGGAAGCAGCAGAGGAGGAAGGCTGGTCACCAGCCTCCTCCTCCTCCTCCTTGGCAACGGTCCCGCCGGCTTCCCCGGCAGGCCCCTTGCCGGCCTCCTCAGCGGCAGCCTTGTCGGCCTCCCCGGTGGGCCCCTCGGCGGCATCCTCGGCAGCATCTTTGGCGGCCTCCTCGGAGGCGATCCTCTTGGCGTCCGCCCCGGCGGCCTTGGCGACGCCCTCAATGATGGCGTCCATGTCCTCTGGGTTCACCGAGGAGGAATCTGGGCGCCGAAGAAAGGGGTGATGCAAGGCCAGGACCAGGAGCCCTAAAAAAATGGGGGAAGCAGGGACGAATGGCAAACGGCTTACCTGTGCCAGTACCCGCCTGGGAAACGGAAGCCCCCTCCCCGCCAACATTTGGCGTCGAGGCAAAGCCGCCGGCGCTCGAGTTATCCTCCTCCTCCTCCATGTGCGTGGGCCCGGTGCCTAGCGCCCTTGCCAGGGACGCCCCCCAGGGCGGCGTGGTCGATGGGGGCGGCGTGTTGGGAGTAGCCCTCTATGGCTCCTCCTGCTGCTGCTCTCCTCGTGTGTACCTGACAAGGTAAGCACCAAGGTGTCGTGCCCCTGACACATGTCGACGGGAGAAGAGTGATGAACTTACGTTGGGGGCTCTGCCGGGGGCTGCTGTTCGGGCTGCTCAACACCACCAATGGCGACCCCAAAGTACCAACTGGGGGCTGGCCACCCGCCGAGAACTTGGCCCTCTTCACTCTCTGGGCCAGCGTCTCCCCGTCCCTGCAAAGATGAAAACAAGTCAAGACAAGCAACACAGATTGAGGAGGCAAAGATAACGAAAAGGAACCAGATACTTACTCGTCGTCCGCCTCCTCCTCTGCTGTCTTCCTCTTCCTCCTCGAGCTGAGGGATCCATAATCAAAAGTAACCTCCATATCAACATTCGCCGGAGCAAGAGAAGGAGGTGGTGTCTGGCACGCGTGGACGAAGAAGGGGCGGCTGTCTTCTTCTTCACCACGGCCTTCGCCGGCTTCTTTGTCGCCGCGGCCCTCGTATGACGCCCGGGCTCCTCCAAGGTCAGCTGTGACTGCGCAGCCCTGCCGGGCCGGACCGGCTTGCCGTAACTGGCCCACCGCAGGACTCGCCCCTTCCCCGTAGGTGGCGTCGGCTCTGCGGTCTCGGCCTCCTCCGACGACGACCCGCCAGTCACATCTTCAACCAAAGGAGCCTTGGTGCCGGCGCTGCTGGCTCCCCCGGCGGTCATCACCCACCGGGCGAGCTCCTCGTCCTCCACGGCCATCGCGGCCTTGTCCTCCACTCCGCCGGCGTTGCCGGCCTCCCTGGCAAGTTGCGCCTCCCTCGCCCTGGTGGTGATGTAGTTCAGCTCCGCCTGGGAGGTGTCCTAGACAAGCAGCCGCTCGGCGTCGGCGTTGACATACACCTCGTGCAGGGTGTCGAAGAACTACTGCACTTCAACGTTCTCTGGCTCCTTCCAGCTTGGGGCGGGGTTGTGCGCGTTGCAGTCCGGCATCATGGCGACGATCTCGGACCGACGCAAGTTGTTGCACAACGGGACCACCCCCGTCGGCAGCTTGAACAGAGGCCCCTTTAGGACCTTCTCGGCCTTCGCGGCGGCCCTCGCAACCTTGCCGGTCCGCTCGACCTCGCCGTCGTGGCCCACGTCGAGCTGGAAGATCCGCTGGCAGAAATGGGCGTGCGCCATCACTGTGAAGTTGTGGTCGAGGCCAGGGCGGAGCCGCATGATGTCTGCGGGGTTCGTGAAGAGCCAGGTTGGCCTCCCATTGTCATGCAGAGGAGCGATCCAGCGACGGATAAAGTCCGCCCCGATCATCTCAAGGGTGAGCCCGGCTTGGGTAAGCCGGAGAATCCTGGTGGTGGCGACCGTGAGCTTTCCTCCGTCGGTGTCGACGTCGCTCCAATCGCTTCCGCGAACCGGCAGCGCCTGGCGAACTTTGCAGAATGCCGGCGGGTCCTTCTCTTCGATCCAGCACCACCGGCCCCGCCATTCTTCCCACCTCTCCTTCATGGCGCCGTCCAGGTACGCTCCCTTGGATTTTGGGATCCAGGCGATGCACCCCGAGATGGCACCTCCCATTTGGATCCGAGGGAAGAAGTAATAGCGGAAGAGCGCCGTGTTGGGGTGCACCCCGGCAAAGCCTTCGCAAAGGTGCGCGACAAGGGCCATGCACGCCACCGCATTCGGAGTAAAATCCAGGAGGTGGAAGCTGAAGGTGTGCATGATGTCGCTGAAGAAATCGGAGAAGGGAGGACAGAGCCCGCATGAAAAATAATCAACAAAGAAAGGGTATCGATTTGGGGCAGCCTCGGCGCAGTTGGTGGGGATGACGCACGTGGCCAGATGCCCTGAATTCTCTCCACCCGTTTTGCCTCCCCACAGGGGCCTGAAGGAGTCCCGAAGCTCGAACACGTCGACCATCAAGGGGAAGCAGGTGGATTGCGTCCGCTGCACTGCCAGTGCACTCTCCGGCGGATCCGCAGCTCCGACGTCCTTGGCCACTCCCTTTCCCTTGGTGAATTTTGGCGCCATGGCGACCGGGGGAGGAGGGTAGGACAGAGGGCGGCGGAAGCGCAATGACGGCAAGCAGGGACGAAGCTTAAGGAAGAAGAGGAAGGAAGACAGAGGTGTCCGAGATTGGGGTCGCGTGGAGGGTAAAAGGAACAGTGCGCCCGCGGTTATCCCTTTTTATGGGGAAGCCGCGGGGCGCGCTGCCCATTTACTGCGACGTGACGCATGCGTGTGGAAACCGTCCCACGCATGCCGCCCACGTCACGCACACCCCTCCACACCGCGCCACGCGCGCGGATCGTGGGAGGCGGAGCGCGCGAAGAATCTTACCATGGTAAAAACCGCCCCACCTGCCCGCGCACAGTTTTGGGCCTGGCCCAACAACGTGTTGCGCTTATGTGTGGCCCAGGCCCGGGGGCTCTTGTCGGTGTAAAAAATAGGGGCGCATCTTTGTACCCCTTTTTCCCGTGCACGGGCAGTCAGAGCCGCGCCCACGGCCACACCAAGCAGAACGAGGGAGGTGAGCAAAGGTAAGATCGATGCCTAAGACAATCAAAGCAACGCCAAGGCCAAGACCACAAAGAGCAGAGGGACGAAGCAAGTTCCCCCGGCAAGACCCTTGCCGGGTGGCCTTAGCGGCCCCGGCAAGACTCTTGCCGGGACAGCCCGCCCCGCACCAACAGAGTGAGCCCCTCTTGAGCCCACGGCCACCAGTGCCATCACCAGCGTGGGGCCAGGGCTCGGGAAGGCACCCATGTGGTGGCGTGAAGATCTTTGTGAAGACATATTCAAGATCAGATTAGAAGATGACGATTCTCGGCGAGATCCTTGCCAAGGAAGGCCACCAAACCCCCGACAAGATCCTTGCCGGTGATGACAACACGCCATGGCGAGACCCTTGCCGGGCCACCAGGCAAGGCCCTCGCCAAAGATGCTGGCAAGGCCACCGCCAAGCCCACGTCAACCAAGCTTCCACCACCGTTCACATGCAGCTGCCAGCCCAACCAGCTGGGCGGGCACCTGCATGGCAACATGCAGCTCCCGGGCTAACTCATCACACACCTGCATGGCGGCATGCAGATCTTCGTGAAGGCTCCACCACCGCTCCAACTCAGCTGCCTTCCTGCCTACATGGCACCACACGCATCCCGAGCTGAGGCGCATGTCGAAGCGAGAAGGAGCGGCGATGGAAGGGACAGGCCTCGCCCCTGTCCCCGATAAAGCAAGAGGACACCTAAGCGATGCATTAAATGCACCTTGTCCTGTAATACGAGGGATAAGCTTGTGCCACTGTAGACCTTTCCACCTCCTGTGTGCCACTGTGGCAACCCCTTTTTCTTATAAAAGGTGGCCCGAGGCAACGAGGAGGGGGATTCGGCTCTTTTGAACCACACGCTGACCACAGCTAGTTCGAGAGCTCAAGAACTCTCAGAAATACACCCACCAAAGCAGGACTAGGCTTTTACGCATCCTCGCGGCCCGAACCTGGGTAAACAATCCTTGTGCTATCTACTAGCCCTGCTCTCCTCGCAACCCTGCGCCCCGGCAACCGTAGTAGGGATTTTTGTGATCCCGTAGGTGTCGTTCCGCACCTACATTGGTGTGATTGGAAAATGTCTCCGAACATTATGAGGAATCCTCTTCACAGCATCGCCATCTTTCCATCTTGATGATTTGCATTTCGGGCATTCACTTAAGTTGGCATAATCATTCCGGAACAGAACACAATTATTCTTACAAACATGGATCATATCATATCCAACTCCAACTTCACGAAGGAAATTCTTCATTTTACTTTAGGTGTGTGGCAGCTCAGACGCATCTGGGAAAGCTTTGCGGAAAGCAACCAACATTGCATCGAATGATTTGTTGGTCATCCGCTCAGATGTCTTCGCCTAAAGAAAGGTGACCATAGCTGAGAATACTGACAGCTTATTTCCTGGGGTGACAGCTACGTCGCGTAGTTCCAACATCTGGGCCCACCGTTTTTCTTCTGCAGGTGAAAGTTCACGGAATGCATGAGCATTTCATAGCATTGTTTCAATGTTGGTCAAACTCACTGGCTCCGCCACCACCTCCTCCTCCTCCTCTTCCACCTGAGCATCAGGCAGATCAAGATGGTGATCTGCTGCTTCCACGTAGTCAATAACATTGACGTTCAAAGCTTCACCATGATGAACCCACCTAGTATATGTGACCGACATACCATACAAGTGTAGATGATTTTGCACAGTTGACTAGGGTCTTGTAACTGAATTCATACAGTTGCTACACGGGCAGAGCACATCTGATTTCGGACCACCGTACTCAACACTGATAAAGTTCATGAAGTTTTCAACCTGCTCGACATATGCAGCGGAGAATCTTCGAGCAGAAGTTATCCAAGTCCTGTCCATCTGTTAGACATAAAAATTAGTTCTTCTATTAGATATTATAGGAAAAACATATATGTTTTTTTGTGAAGTCCAGAAAAAAATACCTAGGTAGAGGTCTAAAGCTATGGCAAGATATTTGGACGAGCATATCTAAGTAACGAAATATATGTAAAGCTAATTCAGCAAACAAATTTGAGTGCTAAATTATGGCAGGCTGTTTCAGCAGTCAATGAGGCCGAGCACACAGCCATCAAACTATCGAAGGCCATCACAGCAATAAAGATCGAGTATAAAACGGTGTAGTGCTATTTCACCTAACAGATTGGCTACTAGACCATGGCAATCTACGTCACAATAAATATATGGCAGGATATTTTAGCAACTAATCGGCCTTGGCATGCCATCTCAGCTAAGCAGATTGAGTGCAGAACAGGGTAAGGAAGCTTCTTAAGCAGAGCATATTGATTGTAAACTACTTCGGCAAACAGTGAGATTAACAGCGTCTATCGGCTAACATTCAGCGCTATACCGACATGCACACGGCCTTAGTATAGAATGCACGTACCGTGGGAGAAGGTGAACGCCGTGCGTCTCCACACGAAGGTCGCCAGCGGTAGCGGCGCTGACCACCGTGCGCCTCCACAAGAACATCGCCAATGGTGGCGGCGCGATTAGAGGACGACAGTCTACGAGAGCGTACCATGGGAGCTAGAGGATCGCCGTGCATCCCCCTTGACGAACCGCGGCGCCGGCGTATCGGCGCGGTGGGGAGGGCGGCTTTGGAGGAGCCAATGGAGTGGAGGGGCGGGGGAGGGGGGTTTGGGGAATATTATTGGCTAGTTGGCCGAAGGGCGGTTGAATCTAGGATTTGGACGGAATTTTTGGGTGGGTGGGGGAGGATTTTCATGCGGTGGGCGGGGGGAGTTTGGCGCATGGTCGGTTTCTCCAAGTGTTGTCCCACGTGTCAATGAAGAGGCAAGCCGAAGCGTGTTCTGTTTGCGTGAGCCGTGTGCAGGACTGAATGTGTGTGGGGTGCAATGCGACCGCAACAGGGGTGCTGTGAGTGTACCACCTTTTTTCCTTTTAAACTAGGTGCTTCGCCCCCTCAAAAAAACTTGTTGCTTCACGCAATCCATCAATACTACTACTAGTAATCTGGTAATCCCGACTAAAACGGCGCGGCCGGGTCTTTTCCCGCACGATATGCTGGGAGGTTGGCTTAGTTGGATTTTTTAGGATGAGTAATGCTACACCTATGTAATCCCAGTTATGTAATTAACATATTGTGAAACGTGTGAGCTGTTGATTGTAGATTGGGGGGAGGGAGGGGCCCACCACCATGAAAATTAGGGGAGGAGAGAGAGGCAATTTACATTAACCCTTCATAGGTTCCCGTAGATGTAGAAAGATGTGAAATACGTGAATGTGTAGTGGACGTACTATTGGAGTACCTAAGATAAATTGTGTATGTATAGACCCTATGTGTTTATTTTACTTCACATGTTAGCTTTGTCTCGGTTCAATAAAAAGAAGAGTTGGTGATGATGGTGTGCCTGTCATCCTGCAATATAGGTTGTCCGGTCTATATCTAACGGATAGGAAGGAAACTATGACAATTTGCCCGCACTCCTCTCCACATTTGCAGATAAGGCCTTCCCTCGTTCATCTTTTTCTCCCACAAGATCTTGATCTTCCGTGCAACACACGGGCATCTTGCTAGTAATCCTACAATATACTATATTATTGTGAAAGTTCATATACACCAGCCAAGATTAATGCAAACACGGCAGATTTTCATTACATTTTGAACTTTTATAGGACATAAAAATAAAAGAAACCCGACCCTAAACCTATTCTACGGCAGTGACCGACATCCTCCATCTGCGATCTCTATGTACGGGGGCGGGGTTCAAGACCCGTGAAGTGAAGGTGCGGTCTCCGGCGAAGAAGAGTAGAACACGAGATACGGACCGGCCAGTTGGCACACCATGCCCTGCCGCCTCCCATGCCGTACTCATCCTCGGAGCAGTCCTCGACCTTGGCGGTGCCGGACGTTGGACGGCGGCAAGTAGGATGCATGGCTGACGGTGCTCCCGTCGTCGGCCGCCAGCGTGGGCACCGCTTGTGCGGTCGCATCCGTGTATGCCTACGATGCTATTGCGTCACGAGAGGCAACTTGAGCGAGGGCGGCAACCTCGAGCTTCATCCCCAAAGACAAGCTCTCCCGCAGAGCATTCGCGCTTGCGGTCATGGCAGATGTGGTGCCAGGTAGGAGGACGATACGCTATGGTGTGGTGGTTAGCTAGACGTTGCCGCTTTAAGTGGCGCATCTGGTGAGGCCAAGCTTCCTGGTGCGTCATTAAGTCGCCGGAGTTGGTTCCTCGGGCACCGAGCCTCTTAACGACGACATACGGACGGACGACATGAATGCGGGCTGCTGGCGCCGGGTGGGAACGCACCACGCGACGGCGCGAGGGACGAGGGTTTTTGGTGTGCTAGGGTAGTCAGCTCCGGTCGTGGCAACGTTGGAGATGCCCTTTGCTCACATGTGATCGACACATGTCATTGAAAAAGCAAGATGACCCGGCATGGTCTCAGGTCCTAAGGATGCAGTTGGCCGCGCTACACCACTCCGCGGATGCGTCCCGGCGCCCCGTGCATCCTCGACGAACCGGGTGTTGGGGTGTGTTTGGATTGTGGACAAAATGCACCTTACCAAAATTTTGGTAATGACCCAAAGATTGGTCTTTGTTTGGATGGTTGCCATTTTTTTGGCATGCCAATGAACTCCAGCCAACTGTAGTTCATTTTTCTTGCCAATGTCGGCCAAATCATGGGCAACCAAAACCTCAGCTAACATTTTGGCTACCAAATGCTTTGATAGGGCAACCTTGGGCACAAACCAAACATATTGTTGGTCGTGCCACAACACTAACGCCACCCACGGCACACTGAAACCTACCGTGTCTAGCGACGATGAGCGTGTCGCTCACCGCGGTCGCCATGTCCAGAGGCGGTGCTGGAGCTGCGCCATGTTGTTGGCCCCCACGACCCACATGAACAGTTGCCGGTGGCAAGGAGGTCATGGGCCAGCTCCTCCATTTGACTAGTCTGCGCTACGTCGTCCAGACAGGTGTGCCCCACATGTCGATTTCCCTATTTTCCCGACCATATTCGAGCGTCTGTGCTCCGCGTTGCGCATTAGGCCTTTCACTATGTAGGCCAAGCGAGACAACTTATTGTTTATTTGAGCCGTTCAAGTATAATCATGTGGCGTTTGCTTATTTCTCATTCCTCTCCAACCCTCTTCTCCATCGATCATGTCGCCCTCTGGTCGAGTCCATCCTTCTGCATGCCTCATTTGAACATTCCGCCGAGTATCATTCGCATGTGGGCCTAGACCATGCTTGTATTTCCAATGTTTTATAATTTATCCGACATGCATACAAACAAACGGTTCGTTTAAAGTCTTGCTTTGCCTCCACTACGTGTTGCTTCGCGTCTTAGTTTTCACATCACATTCAATTCATGCCCCGACACATGTTGACGAGATCAATTGCATGTCGTGCAAGGAGATAAAGGTTTGGTATGTTTCTATGATAGAAATACCCGCGGGGGGGTCTGTGGGGATCAGAGGGAGTATATTGTACGTTCATAAGCGAAACGAACATATTGTACCCACCCTAGTCCTCTTTCAATCGATCTCCGAACCTCGAGATGAAATCGAATGAGAACGAGTGGGGGCATGTGTGATACCTAATGTAGATTCAAAATTTTGAACCGGTGATCATAGCATCCGCAAATCATATATAAATGGTATTCAATGTTTTTTCGTTTTTGAACGTACAATATACTCCCTCCTGTCCTTTCTAGTTTACATATAAGTTTTATGTGTAGTCAAAGTATCTCTACTTTGATCAAAAACGTATCAACATTCAACAACGCCCAATCAATATTGTTCGATTCATACGTACTCCTAGATTTGTACTCGAGATGGTTTCCAATTTGTTTTCAACCACGTGAATGTGCTTGTTCTCATGCATGCTCTTCCTACTGGGATTTCGCCATGTATATAGCTAGTCCAATAGTAACTTTTTTAAGCTCCCTGTCCAATAGTACTAGTGGAGTACTGACAACATCTGTACTAGAGTATGCATTGCTCATAGTAGTACTCCCTCCTTCCATTTATATAGGGCCTATGTGGAGGAGAGAGATGTGAAAAAGTAAGGGGAGTGATCTCTCATGCAAGAGCCTAGCTATATACGCATTCCTAGTTAAACACAACAAATATGAATAAAGAGATGGAGAGGAGGTGGAAAAAAGTACTGATACAATAGCCAACCTTATAAATTTTTTTGCACGAAATAGCCACCCTTATAGCCCACACTACTGTATGAGTGCATATAATAGATGATGGCTATAGATGACTTGGAAGTTCCTTATAGCCATCGATTGGCTATATTATTAACCATTCTCTAATGCGTTTTTCAAAACCGCATTTGACTATTGACAAGATTAATAGTACATGAGATGTATAATGTGAAAATCATACCATTGGAAGCTCCTTTCACATACAAATTTGACCATATGCTTTGTGTTAGTTGCATGTCATATATTATTACTCTAACATTTGGTCAAAGTTAGCCTCGAAAAACGCATTAGGCCCTGTATAGTAAATGGAAGGAGGGAGTAGTAGTGAAGTGGATCCTCTGATGTAGGTATCCCTGCCTTACCCTCCCTTTCTGTCACTTACTGGCGGACCCCATGCTTGCTAGGCCCCACATGTTAGTTACTCAATGGGTTCGGCCACGTCAGGGGATCCTCATCCGTAGTATACTTCCTCTATTTTTATTTACTCCGCATAAAATGGAGGGAGTGGTAGTATAAATGACGCGGGCGGGGGAGGGGGAGGGACATCGGTTTGCTCTCAACTGCGGTCCCACAAGCGAGCAAAAACGCAAGACTAAGCGCGTTCCATTCGGTGAGCGACATGGAGGGTCCAGCATGCCGGGCTACAATGAGAACGTGACAAGAGCGATGTACAGTCAAAACCGATTGACCGGTCGTCACCGGAACCACTATTCACACCAGAACCTTCACTGCTCGGCCTACGCCAGCCACTGCCCTAATACCACACCTAATCTCCAGCCCCTTCCCCCACCTTTTGATCCCCTAGCCCGCATCAAGCGTCCCCTAGTTCACCGGAAAGCCATGGTGCACCGCAAGATCACGTACTACAAGATGCTAACGCCGGAGCACCGCGCAGAAATCGCAGCGGCGGTCGGCACCACAGACCTCCATCCCCCAGCTCGCTTTGCGTGGGCCGATCCTCGAGTTCTCTACAGCCAAGCTACGAGGAGGAGGAAGCCGATCCAATGTTCATGGCGGAGGTCACGCCGCAGAAGGCCCCCGATGGGTATGAGACGATGGACGTCGACTTCGTGCCGACGTCCGAGTCCCCCATGGTGCAGGAGGACCAGCGGTTCAACCTGGCGGTACTAAAGGAGGACCGAGAGGCAGAGGCTCAACTCCATGCAGAGCGCGTGCATGCCACTGCCATCGAGGCTCTCCTGTAGGTGGAACCGGATGTCGTGGATGTGAACCGGGTGGCAGAGGTTCAACTTGAGGCAGGGCGCCGGATGTTGCTACCATCGAGGCCCTCCTGCAGGTGGAACCACACGTCCTGGACTTGAACCGGGTGGCAGAGGCTCAACTCGACGTAGAGTGCGTGGATGCCGCTCTCATCGAGGCCCTCCTGCAGGCAGAACCGGACGTCCTGGACTTGAACCGGGCGGCGGAGGCTCGACTCGACACGGAGTGCGCGGATGCCGCTGCCATCGAGGCCCTCCTGCAGGCGGAACCAGACGTCCTCGACTTGAACCGGGCGATGCTCGTTTTCGTGCAGAGCGCCCGCACGCTCCGCATGAACAAGTAGCTGGAGGCCGAGGAGAACCACGGTGCAGAGACACACGTCGGCAACTATGGCTGGTTCGCGCCGGCAGACAAAGACGACGAGGCCGTCTCGTTCCGCGAGCAGTGATAGTTTTTCTTTATGTTGTTGTTTTTATGGATCTTTTGCTGTGTAAAAACATATATTTTTATGCAAGCCCCCTAACTTGGGTCAGTCTACCATTTCAGGTGGTTGGATGAATATCCTACGTCTCCTAACCCTTCTTCCTCACCTCTTCTTCTTCCCCAACAGACCACCGCACAGGCCGTACGGATACTCCCCAACATACGGTTGGATAAACATACTCTATGAATGAAGATTATGTGTCAGCGGTAGGATTGCTGAGTTTGGTTTGTTCACATCCGACAGCACGTGTCAGTGAGGGTGCGTTCCCTTGGTTGGGTTTGCGGCATGGAGGAGCGACTGTGTGAGGGTGCGGTGAGACCGCGGCGTGCAGGAGCGACCGTGTGAGGGTGCGGTGCGACCGCGACAGCCGTGCACAAGTCTACCTCCTTTTCATTTTGAAAATTTTAGGCAAGCTTGGCAATGCAGGGCCTAGACCCAAACAGGATAAGTACGTACTACGTACTAGGAGTACTAGTGTTAAAAAAGAAAGGCGAGGTTTTCCTTCACGGGATTAATCGATACAAATCCTCGTTTCACGTGTCAATTAATGTGTATTTTTTTCTCCAAAGCCTAAAGAGCTAACAATCTCACTCCTCATCGCTTGATTAATGCAGCGCCATGCAAACCAACCTTCTCACTTTCGCATGCATGCAGGGGATATTAATGTCCTTGGTTGCTAGTACGAGGCAAACCCCATCATTTTTGCCTCGATTAGTGTTAGTGGCCTTTTGCAAATTGTAATTTTTATATACTGGCCTTGTGTACAAAAAAATGGAGGTAGTAACTATAGTTGACTTCCTTCCCCATTGAGGTGACGCCGACGATATCTCGAACGTTGTAGTTTGGCGAAGTGCGTTCGACGGACAACACCTTTGAGGGAGACCACGGTAAGTCGTTCGCAAGTGTCGCCTGCAAGCCGAGACAACCGCCTTATTTGCATCCAGGAAGTCCGTTGAACTAAAGGACACATAAATGTACTAGTACTACTCGTACACAATAGCGTCGTCCGTCCAGCTTTGTGTGGTGAGATGGCTTCTCGAAGAAGACGATGAAGCGGAGCCAGCGAAGAGTCAAATGATGGTTGCTTCGTCTGTGCTTTTTGATTTGACGCCTCACTGCTTTGTGATTTGTGATAGAAGGGACAGGGGAGTAGACTCTGTGCTCTATACTGTACATGCGTCCAAGCATGGGAGAAAGAAGAGATGTTGCATTTTTCTACTCCTTCAATCAATCAATCAGGGAGCTTCGGTTCCATCCTTTTGGCTTTGGCAACACCGTCCACAATGGTACCCACGATGCCAAAAGCTATTTTCACATTTGGCTACACATTGTGGATGCCCTTAACCGTACCACTTGGTTTTGCTCCTGTGTGCTATACAAATCTTAATTATATTGATCTAAAAAATTATAGAATCAAGATTAGTAAAAAGGAGGTCATTTTTGTTGGGAAACATAGTAATTTCAAATTTTTCGTATGCACACGCGAGATCATGGTGATGCATAGCAACGAGAGGGAAGAGTATCGTCCATGTACCCTTGTAGACCGTAAGCATAAGCGTTATGAGAATGTGGTTGATGTAGTCGTACGTCTTCACGATCTGACCGATCCAAGTACCGAACGCACGACACCTCCGAGTTCAGCACATGTTCAGCTCGATGACATCCCACGAACTTTGATCCAGCAGAGCTTCACGGGAGAGTTCCGTCAGCACGACGGCGTGATGACAGTGATGATGTTGCTACCGACGCAGGGCTTCGCCTAAGCACCGTTACGATATCATCGAGGTGGATTATGGTGGAGGGGGCACCGCACACGGCTTGGAATAATCAACTTGTGTGTTCTAGGGTGCCCCCCTGCCCCCGTATATAAAGGAGCAAGGGGAGGGGGCCGGCGGTCTTATAGGATGCGCCCCAAGGGGGAATCCTACTCCTACTAGGAGTAGGTTCCTCCTTTCCTAGTCCAACTAGGAGGGGAAGGAAAGAGGAGCAGGGGAGAAGGAAAGAGGGGGGCGGCCCCCAAAGCCCTCAACCAATTCAGTTTGGGCCTAGGGGAGCGCACCCCACACTTCCTTCCTTGATGCCCTCTCTTTCCACTAAGGCTCATGAAGGCCCATTGACCCCTCCGGCGAATTCCCGTAACTCTCAAGTACTCCGAAAAATACCCGAATCACTCGGAACCTTTCCGATGTCCGAATATAGTCGTCCAATATATAGATATTTACGTCTCGACCATTTTGAGACTCCTTGTCATGTCCCCGATCTCATCCGGGACTCCGAACTACCTTCGGTACATCAAAACACATAAACTCATAGTACCGATTGTCACCGAACGTTAAGCGTGCGGACCCTACGGGTTCGAGAACTATGTAGACATGACCGAGACACTTCTCCGATCAATAATCAACAACGAAACCTGGATGCTCATATTGGCTCCCACATATTATGCGAAGATCTTTATCAGTCAAACCGCATAACAACATACATTGTTCCCTTTGTCATCGGTATGTTACTTGCCCGAGATTCGATCGTCGGTATCTCAATACCTAGTTGAATCTCGTTACCGGCAAGTCTCTTTACTTGTTTTGTAATACATCATCCCGCAACTAACTCATTAGTTACATTGCTTGCAAGGCTTATAGTGATGTGCATTACCGAGAGGGCCCAGAGATACCTCTCCGACAATCGGAGTGACAAATCCTAATCTTGATCTATGCCAACTCAACAAATCGGAGACACCTGTAGAGAACCTTTATAATCACCCAATTACGTTGTGACGTTTGGTAGCACACAAAGTGTTCCTCCGGTATTCGGGAGTTGCATAATCTCATAGTCATATGAACATGTATAAGTCATGAAGAAAGGAATAGCAACAAACTAAACGATCATCGTGCTAAGCTAACGGATGGGTCAAGTCAATCACATCATTCTCTAATGATGTGATCCCGTTAATCAAATGACAACTCATGTCTATGGTTAGGAAACATAACCATCATTGATTCAACGAGCTAGTCAAGTAGAGTCAAACTAGTGACACTCTGTTTGTCTATGTATTCACACATGTACTAAGTTTTCGATTAATACAATTCTAGCATGAATAATAAATATTTATCATGATATAAGGAAATATAAATGACAACTTTATTATTGCCTCTAGGGCATATTTCCTTCAATTTTGCCGCGCGGATGGCGGGGGAGGTTTCTTATTTTTAGAGGACGTTGTCCTGGCGGTTTGCTAACATGCGGTCCCACGTTTCAGTGCTTTACCAAGCCGATCCGCGTCCCACATGAGGCAGAACAACGGCAGAAGCAACACGTGGTTAACTTGAAGAAGATGAGGGAGAAGAGGATTTAGCAACGAGTGAAATGACGGTTGCTTCGTCCCTCCAACTTCTTTTTTAGCATTATTACTTCGTCCCTCCAACATAACTGCGGGAAAGGTGCGGCTTTGTGATTTGACGCCTCATTGCTCATTACTACGCCGGCGCCATGACTGGGTGCTTCACCCCGGCTGCTCTGCATTGTATTCTGGTATGGCACGTGGACCCGGTAGCTTGATGTCCCACATGTCCGCGAAAGGGACTGGAAGATTTATGAAAGCGAGCACTCCACTCACGACACGACGGCTCAGTGCACTACAACAGGAACCCCCCTTCGACAACGTATCAATGCGTTGTCGTATGTCCATATATGCATTGCTAAGGCCTACACCAACGGATTTGTATGTGTTGCCATAGGTGGCGTTGGAAGGATCTACAACAATGTATATGCTTACGCGGATTTGTATGTGTTGCCATAGGTGGCGTTGGAAGGATCTACAACAATGTATATGCTTACGTTGGTAAACGGCGTGTAGAAGCGTTGTTAGGTAACAACATATAAAGCTATAGCCCAACAACACTTCATATGCGTTGGTGGCAACCCTGTACAAAAGGATTTTCTAATGGACATTAAAAATAATTGGAACTACTAAAAGCTTTGATAGATAGCATGAACAATTGATTATATTTTATATATTGTTGTCCATAATTATTAGGTCAATGCCAGTACTGCATAGGAGCCAGAATATAACAAATAGAAAGATATCATATATTATATCACTATGTTGCATTACAAAAAACATGATCCAAAGATTACAGGAGGTTAAACTATATCTTGTAGTGGCCCAATTCTTGACCTTGCAATCAACTATAATGTTTGAAACATTAATCCTAAAATTGGCATTCTAATTATCTTGTAGTAGCTCCAATTCTTAACCTTGCAATCAACATCTGAGCCATGCATCATCATTTTATCTTGGTGACCTACAACAACAACAATATGAGATGAGTAACTTATAGTAGAGAAAATCCGGCTAATAGAGAAGTAAAATTTAAATGAGCACCATAGAACTGTCTGCACACGTTTTGAATATCCATGGCTCATTGAGATAAGAATCTGCATAGAAAAATAGACACCTTTGATGAATCAGATCTGGCTGTTCATTATGAATAACTATCAGCTTGTATTTACTACTAAAAAATATCCAAACAATATATTATAATAACTACGAGATGACTTCAGCAACTGAATAATGACAACCAATAGTATCAACTATTACAAAATGGAACATCTCCATTGTCAAGAGGTCTGCACATTACTCCCGTACTACTCATCTTGGGATGATTCATTAGTCATTCTTTCTATGGTGTATAAGAAGAAATCTCATTGCCAACAACTTGAAAATCTTTAAATAATCTGCATCATGCAAAATTTCGTAATTACCTGAAAATTACAAAGTCACAAATTATAATTTCCTGATCCATGAATAAAATTATCAAAACCCCCAGAAGCAACAACACAAAAAAAAAAGCATCACCATATTCGGGATAATTTGAGTTATCAACTGATGGCTACATGTTCTCTCCAATAAGACATGGCAAGATGCAACCAAACTGAAATCCTGAACAGAAAGAAAAGTAGATCACCACCCTATCTAATCTAGTGCAGAACACTTTGTATACTATGTTATCTCATAGCTAGGAGATTTCATCTCAACTCTAGCCAAATTTAAGCAAACGATGATACATCTAAACTATTTTCGATAACCAAGGCAATGCCTATGTAATACTGAATGCTTAAACCAAGCCATGTGACACACATAGTGCCCAAATAGCATGCAACATCAAGGGTATTGTTACGTACCGGCTTATTACCCCGCACTTGAAAGTAGCACATGGCTCCATGGACACAACCATGTAGTCATTTCAAAGAAATATTAGGCATACCTGATTTATAGAATGGTCTGGAGTGCGCGTACAATTAGACGTCTAATATCCAATTGTCGGAAGTGGACAATCTAGCTACCAAATATGTAGTTACTCACTAAAACAAAAATTGTGAAAAGCATTAGTGTATTATACAACAGATTTCCAAAAAAATATCACGTGTACAATCAAAGGTAGGTGAGCCGTGAGCCAAACACAGATACCATGATTTATTTGTTACAATGCAAGAGGGACAATATCTCCCTATTACAAATATCAATGCAATGAGGCGTGCACATACTGGTCCACATGTGGTTCAAGTTCAACGAGGAAATAAAAGGAGCTATAGAATAAAGAAATAAATTAGAGGTAAGACGAAAACAATTGAAAGAACAAAAACTGAAATATCACATATACCTCATTCTATATCCTCTTGTTATAATTTTAAAGAGCGCCTGAAATCAATGAGCTGAGGTAAAGTTATCACATAGGAAAATGAAGAAGCAAAACTGTACGTACAAACTGTAATTAATGGCACTTACGAATTGTTCCATTCCATATTTAAGTTGCTAGCTCCACATGAATTAGGGTGAGTAGGAGGCAAAACAGGGACGTAAATTTTGTGAGGAATCAATTGCTGGGGGCAAAACATTAGAAGATTAGCCCACCAATTATGAAAAAGATGGAAGAGAATCGTTGGTTGGCACTTTGAACCTTCATGAGGATAAGATGGGAGGAAGTACACGTTGGTGAGAGGTTTCAGGGGCTGGGGGTAAGGACATGATTGCGTAGTTGCTGCCGGTGATGCTAGCTTGGGCAAGCGCTCGTAGAGGCTAGAGGGTCTTCTCCTTGCGTTAGACATTCATGCATGGAAATAAGATGTGGATTGGACAGGAACATAGTGCTGTGAGGCTGCACTGCAAGGCAGATGTGATAGGGATGGGGCGGCTATCTCTCCGGCGGTAGCGACGGCGACGCAGTGGCCATTTTCTTCTTCTCTCCGGTTCGTCTCCCTTATCTTGCTTCTTCTCTTCTTAAGTTGTAGGCAAGGGTTAGATTGAGACAGTTCCTGATCCCTGTTTCCTGCTACATCCTATCTAGGGCTGTATTGTGAAATTCTCCTCACCGATTAATAGTTGTTGTGGGCATGGATTTGGTTTTTCTGTTTTCCAGATTTCTGAAATCGACTTAGTATTGATCAGAGTTGATTACCACACATACTTATTAAGAGTATACTCTGCTTATTAGTAACTGTGTAATGCCTTTCCAGTGAAGATTTAAATAGGGAAGCAACAAGCAAATAAGCTTTTGCTTTATTATTAAAATAGTCATGGCAAACAAACATGTAGTTGTCTAGTAAAAGCAATGTGATGATGCATTATTGGGATCTAGACGTACACTGGTGCTTGAAAACTGTTGATGATAGGAGACCTGCTTGAAATCTCTGTGTTTTGTTATCTACAATCATGATATAATAATCAATCCCTCTCAAACCTTATATATAACCGACAATATTTAGATCAAGGGGAATAGTTGATGCAAGGGATTCAATACCAAAACGGATCTGAGTGAGATGCAGGAATCCACTCAATCCCTGTGTTAATTGGTTCCCTTTGGGGAATAAACCAAACTGAACAAAGCCTTAAGGGATACCAGTAAAGAATTGCAGATGCGGGAGGGACAGAATAAGACCTGTTGAACTGCTACAGTTTAGGATGATGGGTGCGTTAGTACGTGCTTCATTCCTAGCTGTGCGGACGAACAACGACAACGATTGCATCTCTGGTCACGCGAAGGAACGGCGGCTGCGACGCCTTCTCCGACGCAGGAGGATGGGCGGCGGCAGCGCCTTCCCTGGCGCGGGAGGATGGGCAGCCGCGACGCCTTCCCTGGCGCGGGAGGATGGGTGGCCGTGACGCCTTCCCCGGCGCAGGAGGATGGGCGGCGACGCAGTCTGTTTCACCAGCGAGCGGAGAAAGTGGCGACGGAGGAGGCCGAGGGCGAGGGGGCGGCGGTGGTGGTGGGAACCCTGGCTGCTGGGTGTGTCACCCGATTTTTTCAGAGAGATGTGTAAAGGAAAAAAATGAAGGAATGGATATTTTAGATGTGCGAGATAGAGGGAGGTGGTGGTACGGGGAGGTTAGCGCTAAATGGGGAGGGTGCGTTCAACCAAACAACACATTGTGTTAACATCGTTGCAAGACATCTATTGTTGTAGGGGGGTTTTTGTTGTAGTGGTGAACTGTCACTTATATTGTATAGTACTATAGTTTTGCTGTTTTGCACGATCCATCGATACAAACCCGATTAAACAGGAAAGGGCAGGATTTTTCCCGCGCGGTATATGATACTGGCCATACATTTCAAAGGCAATTTTAATGTATGCAAACTGAATAAGTAAGTAACAATATGATATCTAGTAAAACTAAAAACACATATGATTTATTGTGTTAGAGTGTAGTAGTAGTGGTGTATTGCATAGTTGTTAGATGTAACATGCGAGAACGTGTAGATATGTAGTTTTGGACGGACTATGGAGAGAAAAGCGTAATACGTTCACCGAACTTCAGAATAAGCTGATTACGGTCACTTGCTCACGGTTTAGCATCGGATTTCACTCTGTTGACCGGCCAAATAGTCTGTGTGGAACCATGTTGACTAGTTAAATTGACCATGTTCCTTGTGGGTCCCACCTATCAGTTTGCATAGGGAAAAGGTCAGATAAACACAAATTTACGCAGGCGCGACAAGACTCCAACCCGTGCGCGGGAATCACCTGGTTGTGTGTGTATCTGTCAGGGCCTCATGTGTGCGCATGCACGTGTAGGTTGAGAACTTGAGTGTGAGAGTGTGTGTTGGTCGTGTGGTATACTGGTGTGTGCGTGTGAGTGTTGCGTGCGTGCGTGGCTGCGTGTGTAAGTGTGAGTGTTGCGTGCGTGTGTGGGTGCATGTGTTCTTGTGAGTGTTGCGTGCATGCAGTTCGTGTGCATGCGTGCGTGTGTGTATTATCACCACACCATCTCTCGTGTGTTAAAACAGACGGCTCAGCATACCAATACAAGGCCACCTTGTCCGCTGTGCCCACGGTCATGACTTCGAACCACCATCCAATATTTTTTTGTCGTTTGTTTTCATTCTTACTAGCAAGATGCCCGTTCGTTGCACGTAACATGAAGATGCATTTGCATGACTAGTTTATATTGTGAGAGAAAAGGATGAACGAGGGAAAGCCTTATTTGTAAATGTGGAGAGGTGTGTGGGTACCTTTTTGCAAAATTGTCATAGTTTCTTTCCTATCTGTCGGATATAAATCGGACGACCTATATTGCAGGATGGCAGGCACACCATCATCACCACTCTGTTTTTCATAAGAATGTATTTTATATTTTATAATAGTGTAGATACAAGCCAAGTGGGCCCGATGGTAGTGAGATAATGTGATGCAACACTAGAGGTGCCATGTGGAAAGTTTAACTGGTCAACTAGTCATGTCTTGACTTGAGCAAATACATAGTTGTACGGTGTGCCCGTGATTGTATAATAACCACAAAACGTAAATGGTGACCATAATGAGTGGATTCTGAAGTCCAATTTACGTATCGTGCTTTCCCTTCAAACACAATGATCGTCATTGTATATATCGCGAGAGAAAGATGAAACATGCGTGAATGTGTTGGGGGCTTACTTTTAGAGGACCTGGAGATAGTTTGTGTGCGTACGTGAAAGGGGCGTAGTGGGGGAGTATGCGATGGAGAGAGATGCTCTTCGTTTCTCTTTATTATGATTAACTTTATATATAGTATAAAAATATACAAATTCACAGTGCAGAATAAATATCATTGTGGGCACCATGCAATGCAAATTAGTGTTCATACTCCTCCATATAACGTTGTAATGTTGTATATATGTAGAAATTCTAAAATAATTTTTTTGCCACACATTATTCAAAAGGAATGTTGTATGCGAAATAAACGTGAAGAGAAGGCTTTTTAGATCAATGGGGTACGTGATGTTACATGTGTGAATGTGTAGTTGATGCATTTGGCAGGGCCTAGAGAGGTATGTGTGTGTATTATGTATTCGAGAGA